>NC_056002.1:98838649-99159209 GCF_018446385.1 Zingiber officinale | reverse complement strand
GCAGAACCACTTGCCCGGATTACTAAAGATGCAGTTATTAAATTTCTGTGGAAAAATATCATAAGCAGATTTGACATTCCTCATAAATTAGTCTCTGATAATGGAAGGCAATTTCAAGGGGATAGAATTCTAGCTTGGTGCAAAAGTTATGGTATTACTCAAGCCTTTACCTTTGTGGCTTATCCGCAAAGTAATGGTCAAGCGGAAGTAACCAATAGAGAAATTATAAAAGGTTTAAAAATCAAACTGGATTATGTCGGAGGTAGTTGGGTAGATGAATTACCTAGCGTTCTTTGGGCATATCGTACTACACCTCGAGAAGCTATAGGAATCACACCCTTTCAATTAGTCTATGGGGGAGAGGCAATAGTTCCCATTGAGGTGGGGATAGAATCTGATAGAAGACAATTATATGATGCAGACAATGAGGGTCGGTGACTCATGGAGCTGGATTTGATAGAGGAAATTAGAGATAAAGCTGCTGCTCGTCTAGTATCATACCGGCAACGAATGAGACAAAATTACAACAAAAGGGTCATCCCCAGATTTTTCTAAGTAGAAGATTTAGTATGGAAGCGTGTTAAACCTGTCGGAGATGTCAGTAAGTTGGCACCGCAATGGGGAGGACCCTACAAAGTGGTGGAAAAGCTTGCATCAGGTTCCTATTATCTCCAAGATGCTGAAGGAAGAATGCTGGAACGTCCCTGGAGTGCAAATCATTTACAACCTTACCGGATTTAACAAAGATCATGCTACTTATGTCAGAAGGAACAAACCATGATTATCTGAAGTAAGTTTCCAATGAAAAGAAGACAAGTATTCTTACAGTTCATGTACTCCCTTTCTTTCAATAAATGCAACGCAAGGCAAATACCGTCACGAAAATAAATGTGGCTCATACAGATTGACAAGTATCGACAAAACTTTTATAATCTATGTTCGAGCAATCAACAGTGGGGAATCTTAAAGACCTATTCGGCCCACCTCCTTTTTTTTTAGAAATCCAGAAATTTTAATCATCATAAGGTCAGTGCAATCATAATTTTTGAACATGGTCGATCGGGAAATCTCATGAAGTAACTCGGACGGGTCTTCAAGGGAGAAACCAGAGACTTTAAACCTTCACAGAACATGGTCGATCGGGAAATCTTATGAAGTAACTCGGACGAGCCTTCATGGGAGGAACCGGAGACTTTAAACCTTCACAGACATAGTCGATCGGGAAATCTCATGAAGTAACTCGGACGGGTCTTCATGGGAGGAACCGGAGACTTTAAATCATCATAGAACATGGTCGATCAGGAAATCTCATGAAGTAACTCGGACGGGTCTTCATGGGAGGAACCGGAGACTTTAAACCATCACAGAACATAGTCGATCGGGAAATCTCATGAAGTAACTCGGACGGGATTTCATGGGAGGAACCGGAGACTTTAAACCATCACAGAACATAGTCGATCGGGAAATCTCATGAAGTAACTCGAACGGGCCTTCATGGGGGGAACCGGAGACTTTAAACCATCACAGAACATAGTCGATCGGGAAATCTCATGAAGTAACTCGGACGGGTCTTCATGGGAGGAACCGGAGACTTTAAACCATCATAGAACATAGTCGATCGGGAAATCTCATGAAGTAACTCGGACGGGTCTTCATGGGGGGGAACTGGAGACTTTAAACCATCACAGAACATGGTCGATCGGGGAATCTCATGAAGTAACTCGGACGGGTCTTCATGGGAGGAACCGGAGACTTTAAACCATCATAGAACATGGTCGATCGGGAAATCTCATGAAGTAACTCGGACGGGTCTTCATGGGAGGAACCGGAGACTTTAAACCATCATAGAACATGGTCGATCGGGAAATCTCATGAAGTAACTCGGACGGGTCTTCATGGGAGGAACCAGAGACTTTAAACCATCATAGAACAAAGTCAATCGGGAAATCCCATGAAGTAACTTGGACGGGTATTCATGGGAGGAACCGGAAACTTCAGAGCCAAATCAACCGGGATTACTTTGGCATGGTAAATACAAAGTTATATGGATTTATGCACGAAATCGGTTGACATTTTACACTGGATCAGAAACCAGGATTCAAGGGGAATTCTATACATATGGCACATTTTCTATCTGGAGGTCCATTCATATGAAAATCTTTATTTAAAAATCGCCCGGAGTATTATACTCAGCTCGGAACTCAGGAGTTTTATACAGTTCCTTATCTAAAATTACTCGGGATTATTCATTCTTTTGAAATATGGAGCACACTAGATATTATCTGCAGAAGGATTCATCAAGACAAGGTTTAACTTCAAAAGATGAGCAAGAAATTCTCGAATAAAATTTATACCTAATGCTCGGAAGCATTTCAAAAGAGGCATTCTCAAATCAGCACAATAAAAAAATAGGTAAGTATCAAAAATTTCCTATACATCGCAATCACTTAATTACCAAGTTTTGGTTACACTTCTTTTCATTATCAGTTTTTCCATTACAAGTCTTTTATGGACAATCTATTTAGATACATAGACATGATTAATTAAAAGGACCTTTTAAATCTGCGGGCAGTTCCTCGTTAAGCCTGTGACGACTTATGAAAGAAGGGGGAGGTTCCTTGGGTAGATAACCACCCTCTTTTAACTGTCGAAGAACTCCTGATACAGAATGATTTAAAGCACCCACTATCCTACGGACAAATTCTTAGGCAAACGCCGAAGACTTCCAATAAGCCAGACGTCACTCTTCCCATCGACTCTTCTCTTGCTCCTTATAGCTTTGAAAATCAGCTTGCAGTTTTGTGTTTTGATCTTTTAAAACATCATTTTATGTTTTAAGCTGCTCCAATTCCTTCTGAAGCAGTGACAACTCAACATCTTGAGCTTTCCTTTGCTCTTGTTCCTGTAGGATAGTGAAATCATGAGAGGCTAGGTCTTGAGCTTGGTCAGAAAGACAGACATTATAAAGCTTCTCTACTTTCTCTAAAATAAGACTTTTATGAGAAGTATCTAAGAGAGCTTTCTCCTTTAAAGCAATCTCCAGTCGAAGACCAGAATGTAGTCGATCCACCTGTAATTCCAAAGTTCTTCTTGCAAGCTCTTTATCTTTCAATAATTGCTGGGACACCTCCAATTCTTGTTTCAAGGTCCCCAATTGTTGATTTTGTAAAGCCACTTTCTCTTGCAATTGAGTCAGGTCGCTATTAGAAGAAGGTAAAGTAGCCTTCAATGTCTCCAGTTGAGCTTTTAATTTGTGGTTCTCCTGGTCCTTAGCCATAAGTAGCTGGTCGATATATAGACTTGAGGCAAGGAGCTAAACAAAAGGATGATATAGTTAAAGATGAGGATACAAAGTTGACAACATATAACTAGAAATACTTACAGCTACTGCCTGACGACTATGGCGATCGGCCCGATGTGGAAGACTAAGGCCTCTTAGCTGTTCTTGGCCTTGTAGCCAAGATTCGGCCAATAGGCCTTGTAGTTGTAAAGAATCATAGCTACGTGGATCAGAGGGTTATCCCAGTTGAGAGGGCAAACCCATAGCCTATTTAAATAAAGGGCGGGGAATGGATGAAGAAGGAGGTAAAGAAGAAGAAGATGCAATGGAAGGAAAAGAAATAGTAGAAACATGAGAAGCAGAGGAAGAATTAGATGGAATAAAGGGTGGCAATGCTGGAAAGGCTGATTCAGTTATGGAAACACTAATAGCTGAACGACTGGCACTTGGAGAAGATCTCCGGCAAGGTGTCCGTTTTGCCCGGGGCCTAGAAGCCAAAGGAGGCAAGGCCAATGCGAGAGGTGCAGAAGACACAGAAGAGATAATGGCCATCTCAGAAGCAGAAGCAGAATGAGCTGAAATAATAGAAGAAGAGGGGATAAGTAGACCGGGTCTCATCATCCTAAGAGAAGGATTAGAGATAATATGGGTAGGAGTTATTGGTGCTTTACCTCTCTCGAGAGAAATGGGCGCCGGGACAAGAGGAGCTTGCACAAAAGTACCAAAGAAATCGCTAAAGGGAGAATCCTCAGTAAGCTTTGGCTTTTTAACTAAGGCAACAAAAGGCTCTTCTTCTTCCTCTTCCATGGCTGCGACAGCCTCTGCTCGTTGTTCCTCTTCAGATAGCAAACCCAAGGTGGAGAAATTAGGATTAGCCCGGCGGGCGCGCAACCATTCTTCTCCAAGATTATTGACAAAGGACTTTGTCATAGCAGGATTCTTGTACATAATGGCTGGAAGAAGAACATCAGCTGAAATACAAGAATTAAACACTGTTATAAAAAAGATGTATTAATCAGTAAATACGGACCGAAATGTTTATACATACCAAAAGATCCATCCAAAGGGGTGTCAATATTACTTATCCCGAAAGGAAACATTAAACCCTCCACAATTAGATGCGGCAAGCTGAATTTCGCTCCTCTCGGTTTAGGTAGGGCAGAAGCAACAAAGGGATCATTAAGAAGATCATGGGTGCTAGGAAGTGGAGGTAAATCATGTATCCATTGGATGGGAAACGGAGGAGGAGAAGGGAGACGTATATAGAAAAATTTGTGATATCATTCCCCCTGAGGAGGAATTTGGTTGAACAGAATAGCTTAGGACGAGATTGGAATTTGAAAACACCAACATCTCCTCGACGAGGAATGAAGAAGTGATGAAAAAGACGAGGAGACAAAGGAAAATCTAACAGTTTGGATACTCCAATAAAACCCATAAAAATAGAAAAGGATTGAGGGACAAACTGATTGAGTGGAATATTAAAATAGAGGCTAACATTACAGGAAAAAGGGTGAAGAGGAAATCGAAAACCTTGTAGGACTTGATCTCGGAAGATAGATATACACCCTAAAGGAGGAAGATGCGGACCCTCATGAGAAGTGGGACGGATTATATAAGAAGGAAAACCATAGGTCGCCTGTAAGTCCACTTCTTCTATATCTATAAGGCTGGAAACACACGAGAGAAACCATGCAGGAGGGGAAGTTGCCATAGAGAGACAATAGAAGGAAGAGGAATCAAGGAAGATGAAGAGAGATGTGGGAAAGCGGAAGAAAACTTCGTAAAACCCTTGCTTTTCTTTCGGCTCCGTGCTAAAACCCCCCAAACAGAGATACCAGAAGAAAACAAGAAAAGAAAAGGTACTCGGAAGGCTAATCGTCATAAACAGGTAATAACATTAAAAGATAAAATCAAGAAAGAACGGTGAAGTTAAGTAATCTTCCTTGAAAAATGCATAAAATTTTCCTAGATACAATTCTTAAGGAAGTTTGATGGATATAAAGAAAAATTGGGTAGATAATTATAAGTTCAGATTATTTGGCAGGAGTTGGGTACAAGGTATTAGTTAATGGACAAGACTTGGTTAAATATTATCGAACGAGGCTTATAAATATAAATCGGGCGGTCATAATAGATCGGCCGAAATAAATATCATCCAAATGTGTCGACCCAAGGATTATCGCGATAGGTCAAGTAGCATACACTATGATAAAACCATACGAAAATCTATTAATACATGAGATAACATACGTAGATATAAGTGTAAGTCGATCAAGTAAAATAAATCGACCGATATTGAGAATATCATAATAAAACTGCTCCAGATCGGACGAGACATAAGGGGTCTTTGAAATATCGGACAGTACTTATCAACCTTGATATATACCGTCCGGTCGTGAGGAAACAATCTAAAACATAATAATCTGCTGGGTGAGGTTGTATGATGACCAGCCAAGCAACATTTGACATATTTAAACAAAACAGATGATTGTCGTAAGAAAGAGTGAAATTTACAATGAAAAAGGGATAATCAGAGTTATATAAGTTTGCCAGATTGTCATCATAAAGTTTTGATCCTCCTTTTACAAGAATTTGAATTTAAATCATACCAAGGATAGCTGAGGGTATAGATCAGGGGGCTTATTCTCAATAAGTCTGCGACGATTTAGGAAATTAGGAGGAGGGTCGCGAGATAAGTAGTTCTCCTCTCGTAATTGTTGAATCGCCCCTTTAGCTCCCGCAGTAAAGGCTGATAAGATGGACTTCACGATCGACCTATTGAATTCAGGAGATTCAATCATGGCGATGGCCCGTTCCTTGTAACGAGTATCTTCGTTCGCCTTGTAGACCACCAAAGCTGTTTGGGAAGTCTTCAGTTCATTCTCTTTGACAGAAACCTCGGTTTTAACTGAATTAAGGGAGGTGTTCAAGGAAGTTATTTCATCTTCCTTTAGCTGCAGGGCTTTGAGTTTTTCAGCCAATTCTGCTTCATAATTAGCCTTTAGTTCACCAATTTTGGAAGTCAATTCTTGGTTGAGGTCCGTAGCCGATTTGAATTGTGCTTGAAGACTCTCAATTTGGGCTTCAAGTTGCTTCTTGGTAGCATCGAAAAGCGCGACAGAAGATAACTCAGCAATATGTTGTCTTAACTTGTCATTCTCGGACCTTAGTTTCTTATTCTCGTTGTATAAATTGTGCATTAGTCAAGATAAGCCCATGTTTTCCATCCATCGCTAGAAATATAATAAAAGGTCAGGAGATAACCACTAAGAAGTAGAGAGTAGACGTTAGTAAACATACCTGATTCTCCTTATGGGAGAAACGGTCAATTGCTTCAGAAGTATTGAGTTCTTCAAAAATGGGACGAACTTCATCCCAATCACCAGCGAAGGAACCTCCTAGCAATATGGGGAGGACAGGGATAGTAGAAGAACCAGCAGAAAAAGAGGAAGTAGGGACAGAGGGAGGAGCAAAGACTAAATAAGAAGAAGGTGAGGAGGGTAAAGATCCAGAAGTTGGAATAGATAGGGGAAAAGTGAAAGAGACATCACCAGAAGCACTGGTATTAGAGAAGGGTGAGGCAGGAAAACTAATAGAAGGGTATAGTTCGGCCAACGTAGGTTCCTCAGAAGGAGGGTCAGCAGGAACAAAACCTTCTAAAACCTGTTCATTAGCCGGAAGGACAAGCCTCCTTTTTGATGGAGGAATTCTGGTAAGTTTACGCCCTGGGCGTTTGCCGGTAACAAGTTCAGGTATTGATTTATTGGGGCTACCAGAAGATGTGAGTTCAATGATGGGAAGAGGAGCAGATGAGGAAGCAGCAGCAGCTATTGGTGAAGTAACAATGGGTAGAGAAATAGCAAGGATCTCTGTAGAAGGACCTTCAGGAGCCTCAAAAGCTTCAAGAACCCCCAAAGAGCTGGGTGCCTCAGCTAAAGGAGTCGGCTCTTCGATTGAAGGGGGAGGAATAATAGCAGCCAGAAGTTCAGCTTCTTTGGCACGAATTGCATCCTCTTCCAGACGTAGTTCTTCGTCAATCAAAGCGTCATAAAAGCTCTCCACTACATAGAAAAGAAAAATAGTTTAGTTAGTTAAAAGTAAGAAGAAAGAAACAAGGTGTTACCTAAAGGAACTTGAGTATCAGGTTTGACGGGGGCTTAAGCCAAAAAGGTATAGAAGATCAACTCTCAGTCACTTGGGAATAGAAAGTCGGTGGCTTAATAACTTCTCACAATAAACAGGAAAAGAGGGATGAAGATGAAACTCCTTAACGTCGGGCAAGGGGGGCAAGAAAGATTTCCAGGCATGAGACCAAGGAATGGGTCCTGGAAACTTTAGAAAGAAAAAACGGGATTTCCAGGCTTTGAGAGACGAGGGCATGTCCTAAAAAAGAACCATTTTAGTCCGTGAGTGAAATAAGAAAACACCAGGTTCCGAACACTTGGTAAGAGAACATGAAGAAATTTTGAGGAGTAGGAGGAATATCTCGCAAACGAAACAACATGTAAGTACCACATAGATAACGAAATGCGTTGGGAGCAAATTGTTGCAAAAGAATATCAAAATACTGGCTTATTTCAATCAAGAAAGGAGGAATGAGAAACCTTAAATCTCCTATCAACTGATCCTTGAAAAAGGTTACGCAATTAGCAGGGGGACGGTGAGGACGATCATTCGATTTTGGGATTATGATGTCATACTCCCGGGGAATTTCATACTGACGACGGATGGTTAGCCTAGCATTTTTATCAAAAGAAGAAGACATGTGGACGTACCAAGGAGCAATTGCTTCCTCAGCCATGGACAAGAGTACAGGCTAGCAAAACAACAGAATACTTACTGAAAACAAGAAAGAAGATCGTCGAGAAACGGTGAGCACGGAGTTTGGTCGAAGACTGCAGCAAGAAAAGAACGCTAAGGAAGAGAAAAGAAGGGACAAAGTTGAAAAGGAGACGAAGGGTTTAGAGTTTGAAAAATACACAACCGTCGTCAGATCAAAACACTTTTATCTCAGTAGACGCTGAGGATCATAGGAAAAAGGCAAAGGCTTACATGACGTGGCTGCAAGAGAAAGTATGTATCATATCATCATAAAGAAACATTTATACTGGATGCGACAGATCGGATCACGCTGGGGTTGGTAACACCTCGGGGTACATTTCTAACATTCTCTCACCCAAAGAAGAGCCAATCACCAGCTAGGAAGTTTCTAAAGGAGACGTAATTAATTGGACATAATAAAGTGAAAAGGATTGAATTTTGACTAAACCTAGGCTAAGGACAAAAACATTTAAGGATAGAGATTTAGGCGAATAACAGATTTTAAATTGATATCCTTATAAAATGCAGACTAGCACTGATCAAAATAATTTTATACTAGCTGGCATAACTTTGTGTTGGGTTTTTCGGGCCGCGAAAATCGCTTTTTCGCGTCGCGGAAACCCCGAAAGCCCCTAGCCAAAGGATCCGTGCAAAGAAAAATTTGAAAACATATGAATACGAGTTTCTACCTAGATCTACACTTAGATCTACAAAGGAAAAAGGTTATACCTTTGAAGCGAAGCCCATCGCGTTCCCGCTCGTCCAAATGGTGCCGGATCTCGAGAGTATCAAAATAGATACTCCTCTAGAAGTATCCACACGGACACGTAAGTGGAGAAAAATCACACAAAAGGGTGTGCTAGCACCTTGTGTGGTTCGGCCAAGAAGGAGGAGAGGGACAAAGGAGAAGAGCACTTGAGGAAGAAGAAGATGGAGTTACCAAATTGCTTGAATGAAAATGAATCTCATTCAATCCCATAAGTGGCCGGCCACATTTCCAAGATGTAACCCCCATTCTCATTAAATGTAGCTATTAAAGAGAATGGCATTGTAACTCCCATGAGGTGGCACACTTTGATGATGTGGCACATCATCATTAGTCCTTCTAATGCCAAATCACTAATGATATGGCAAATAGTCAAGTCAAACTTGACCAAATCTCTCCCATGGTTGATCTAATCCAACCATTTGATTCAAGCCAACTTAATATAATGGATCTAATCCATTTAATTAAATTGATTCAATGAGTCATAATCTAAATTAGACTCATTAAATACATGAATCAACTTGAGTCTAACTCAATAAGCCCAATTAGGATTACTCTTAATCCAATTTGATTCATCAAATGAATCTAATCCTCTTGGTTCATCATATGAATCTAATCTCCATCTAATTGTCCTTAGTGTGTGACCCTATAGGTTCGTGTAACGTTGGCAATGCCCCTAAACTCATTTAGGAGCATAAGTAATGAGCGGTATCTAGCAACACATCATTACTACCCAATGTTACAAGAATGTTGAGATCCAACATCACCTTGTGACTACTAATTGTGACTCCTCACAATATATGACAAGTGTCCTTCTATCCTAGACATCTAGATTGATTAATGTGAGGCATAGACCGTGTCATCCTCTAATCAATCTAAATCTTGAACTCCAAGTAGACTCACTAAATCAAATGAGCTCAATATCTCATATTGACTCATTTGGGCATGGTCATGCACTTCGTGGTCTCACTCTATCAAGAATACCGATGTCTCTCCCGTCATATAGGAGGGATAGATCCCATCTACATCATTCACATCCCTCCGCATAATTTGTTACATACCCAGTAATCGCCTTTATAGTCCACCCAGTTATGGGTGACGTTTGACGAAACTAAAGTACATAACTCCTTATGTAGGGAACCATGGTGACTTCAGGTCTAAGGACTAGTAGTCATACTAATAGCCACATGAGAAAGTATATGACACTCATATAACGATCCATGATACTTTCTCATAGCGGGTCATTCAGTATACATTCTCTAATGCATACCCATGTGTCAACTTGATATCTCTATATCCATGACTTGTAAGATCAAGTCATCGAATTGACCTACATGTTAGTCTTATTGCATTAACATTGTCCCTGAATGTTAATACTCGACTAGGAATGATTAAGAGTGTTGTTCCCTATATCATCTCACTATCGATTCAACCAATCGATTGATATAGGTAAGAACCTTCTACTCAAGGACGTTATTATACTTAGTTTATTTGGCACCAATACAAGTAAGTATAATAACCAAAAACCAAATGCCTTTATTTATATAGAATATGATACAACAAGTCCAAAAATACAATCATCAAATGATTGGCTCTAGGGCTTTAGCTAACAATCTCCCACTAGCACTAGTGTCAATCAGTGTAGGCTCTAAGCCCCAATGACCTAGTGTGACCATCATGCTTCCTCTGTGCCAAAGACTTGGTCAAGGGATCTGCGATGTTAGCCTCTGTAGGTACTCTGCAAATCTTTACATCTCCTCTCTCGATGATCTCTCGAATGAGATGGAAGCGTCATAGTATGTGTTTGGTCCGCTGGTGTGAGCGAGGTTCCTTCGCCTGTGCTATAGTTCCATTGTTGTCACAATAGAGCTCAATAGGGTCAGCAATGCTAGGAACCACCCCAAGTTCAGTGATGAACTTGCGAATCCAAACTGCCTCCTTTACTGCCTCTGATGCAGCAATGTACTCGGCCTCTATTGTAGAATCAGCTACTGTGTCATGCTTCGAACTCTTCCAGCTGACAACACCACCATTAATGCAAAATACGAACCCTGACTGCGATCGATAATCATCTTGATCGGTCTGGAAGCTGGCATTACTATAACCCTTTACAGCTAGCTCATCATTGCCTCCATATATCAAGAAATATTCTTTAGTCCTTCTTAAGTATTTAAGAATATTCTTGACTGCTATCCAGTGACTTTCACCTGGATCTGACTGGTATCTGCTCGTCATGCTCAAAGCATACGAGACATCAGGTCGAGTACATAGCATGGCGTACATGATAGATCCTATGGATGAAGCATAAATGATCTGATCCATGCGATCTCTCTCCTCTCTAGAAGAGGGACATTGAGTCTTCGAAAGACTCACGCCATGTGACATCGGCAGAAATTCCTTCTTGGAGTTCTGCATGGCAAACCGAAGGAGTACCTTGTCAATGTATGTACTCTGACTTAGGTCAAGCAATCTCTTAGATCTATCTCTATAGATCTGTATCCCTAGAATGCGGGATGCTTCACCTAAGTCCTTCATTGAGAAACAAGTCCCTAGCCAAGTCTTGATAGACTGTAGCAAAGGGATGTCCTTCTCAATGAGAAGTATGTCATCCACATACAATATGAGGAAGACAACTATGTCCCCTACAACCTTCTTGTAGACACAAGGTTCATCTTCGTTCTTGATGAAACCAACTATTTGATTGCATCATCGAATCGAAGATTCCAGCTCCAAGAAGCTTGCTTTAGTCCATAAATGGACCTATGCAGCTTGCATACTCTGCTAGTATGCTGTGGATCTACAAAACCCTCAGGTTGTGTCATGTACACATCCTCGAGTAGGTTTCCATTCAGAAACGCGGTTTTAACATCCATCTGTCAGATCTCATAATCGTGGTAAGCTGCAATAGCAAGCATGATCCGAATGGACTTAAACATCGCTACTGGAGAAAAGATTTCATCATAGTCAATACCATGAATCTGCTTGAAACCTTTAGCTACCAAGCGACCCTTATAGATAAGTCCATCCATGTCAGTCTTTCTCTTAAAGACCCACTTACACCCTATGGGTTTTACCCCTTCAGGTGGATCAACCAAAGTCCATACTTGGTTGGTGTACATGGATTCCATCTCGGATCTCATGGCCTCTAGCCATTTCTCGGAATCTGGCCTCATCACAACTTCCTGATAGGTGGTAGGCTTATCCTCTATGAGCACAACGTCATCATGGTCAGACAAGAGAAATGAGTATCTCTCAGGCTGACGACGTACCCTATCAGACCTGCGAAGAGGTATGTCTACTTGAACTGGTTGTTGTTCCTCAACTCCTTGTGGAAAAACATCATCTACAACACTTTGTGGTTCCAGTTCAACTTCCATCGAGGCATCAGTGCTATTGTTCGCATCTTGAACTTCTTCAAGATCGAACGTGCTCCCACTAGTCTTTCTAGAAACAAAGTCCCTTTCTAGAAAGACCCCAGTCTTTGCCACAACTACCTTGTGCTAACTGGGAATGTAGAAGTAATATCCCTTAATTTCCTTGGGATATCTAATAAAGTAGCACTTGTCAGATTTGGGTCCTAGTTTGTCTGAGACTTGACGTCTAACGTAAGCCTCACAACCCCAAATCCTCATGAAAGACACCTGGGCATCTCTCCCAGTCCATATCCTATATGGTGTCTTTATCACGGCCTTGGATGGAACTCGGTTGAGTATAAAAGCTGTCGTGTCTAGAGCATAACCCCAAAGGTATGTTGGAAGATCTGTGTGACTCATCATAGATCGTAGCATATCTAATAAGGTATGATTCCTCCTTTCGGATACACCATTCCACTGTGGTGTTACAGGAGGAGTGAGTTGGGATAGGATCCCACACTCAGTTAGATAGTCACGAAACTCATGGTTAAGGTATTCTCCACCTCGATCTGATCGAAGTATCTTAAAACTCTTGCCAAGCTGGTTCTGTACTTCATTCTTGAATTCTTTGAACTTTTCAAAGGATTCAGACTTATGTGTCATCAAGTACACATAACCATATCTACTGAAGTCATTAGTAAATGTGATGAAGTATCTATAACCGCCTCTAGCAGCGACATTGAAAGGGCCACATACATCACTATGTATGAGTCCTAACAAATCAGTCGCTCTTTCACTGTGCCCACTAAAGGGAGTCTTGGTCATCTTGCCTAGTAGGCATGACTCGCACGTCTCATAAGATTCAAAATCAAATGAGTCCAGCAAACCATTCTTATGGAGCTGGGATAAGCGCTTGTCATTAATATGACCTAAGCGACAGTGCCAGAGATAGGTTTGGTTCAAGTCATTTGACTTGAACCTCTTGATATTTATGTTATAGATAGGGCTTTCAAGGTCTAGAATATAGAGTCCGTTTATCAGAGGTGCATTACAATAGAAAATATCATTTAAATAGACGGAATAACATTTGTTCTTTATTGTAAACAAGAAACCTTTCTTGTCCAAACAAGAAACTGATATAATGTTCTTAGTTAATGCAGGCACATAACAACAATCGACTAACTCTAGTACAAGCCCAGAGGGCAGAGATAGAAAGTAAGTCCCTACGGCAACAGCAGCAACCCGTGCTCCATTGCCTACTTATAAGTCCACCTCGCCCTTTGTCAATGCCCTGCTATTTCTCAGCGCCTGCACATCAGTACAAATGTGAGAAGCACATCCAGTATCTAATACCCATGATGTAGAAATAGATAGATTGACTTCTATAACATATATACCTGAAGTGGAAGTCTCACTTCGCTTCTTCTTAAGATCCTCCAAGTATACCTTGCAGTTCCTCTTCTAGTGCCCGGTCTGACCGCAGTGGAAGCAGGTAGCATCCTTGGCGACCCCTCCTTTAGGCTTCAGTGCCTTGCCTTTGCCCTTGGCTTGGGAGTTTCCCTTGCCTTTGGGCTTGCCCTTGCCCTTATGTTTCTGAAGCATCAGAACAATGTTGGGCTTAGCCTTCTTAAGGTTTAGCTCAGCAGTTCTTAACATGCTAAGCAGCTCGGGCAGTGGCTTATCAATTTCGTTCATATTGTAGTTTAGAACGAATTGACTGTAGCTATCCGGCAAGGATTGCAAGATCAGGTCAGTGGCCAGCTCTTAGCCAAGTGGGAACCCCAACCTTTGTAGGTTCTCTATGTACCCAATCATTTTGAGTATATATGAGCCTACAGGAGCCCCGTCTGACATCTTGCACTGAAATAGTGCCCTTGAGATCTCAAATCTCTCATACATCGCTTGTCCTTGATACAGTTGACGAAGATGTTCAACCATATCGTAAGCGTCCATTAACTCGTGTTGCTTCTGAAGCTCAGAGTTCATGGTCGCGAGCATTAGACAGGACACATCTAATGCGTCATCTTGATGCTTCTTGTAAGCATCTTTGTCAGCTCACGGGGCATTGGCAGGAGGAGCCTCCGGAATGGGCTGCTCCAGAACGTACAGTTTACGTTCTTGGGTGAGAACTATTCTCAAGTTCCTGTACTAGTCCAGGAAGTTTGCTCCGTTGAGCTTGTCCTTCTCGAGGACAGATCGCAGGGAGAAGGTGTTCGTATTCGACGTCATGGTAATCTACAACAAAAAATAAATGCAGAAATAAATATCATATTCTTAATCATTTAATTAGGCCTTTAACTAAATGATGCTCCCACTGAATTCTATAATTCATGTGGGACAAGATCCACATCATACTAACCCTTGAGTTAGCTTTGGCTAATACGCCCAAGACTTAGTATGATCGGTAGGTAACGATTATCAATTACATCTCTATGCGACTCTTGTTTATAGGATCAAGATCCGCATTGATATTAAAACTCGAGTTAGCTTTGGCTAATACACCCGAGAATTAATATAAACGTGATTTTGTCCTACCTTTCCAACCGTTGGAAGAATGCCTATAGTTGTACTCGATCCAACCGAGTTAACTAGTTACTCAATCTAATTGAGTTGTACTCACCCATGCGTTGATAGGCGGGACCAAGATTGTCCCTCTGTACCCTACCAAGATAGTATGTGTTGCTCTGCTTTAGCAGATTCAACAACAGCATGCGATCGAGGTAGTGGTAGGTATCATGGCACGGTAGGCATTAGAGTTGACGTGATTTAGATCTAATATAAACGTCGATGTTGTATCATATACACGATATAGATCTAATCTAATCGATAGGGTGCATCTTGTACACTATGTAGATCTAATCTAATCGTAAGGGTGCATCTTGTACATGATTTAGATCTAATCTTAATCGTTAAACACTAATTAATTACTTAATTAAACATGCATCACATACACAAGTAATTAACTGAATTTTGTGATTATGTCATGGCCCTACTATGATCTTCTCAAGCCAATGAGAAGATCGTATGGTCAACCAAAGGTCAACAGCTTCTCAAGCGCCTTCCTTTTGACCACCTTGTGTTGCTCGCGCCTTCCTCGTAACTCCGTCTTGAGTGGACCTTCCACCGCTTCAAATTTTGTACATTACATTTTTGAAACTCGAGTTACATTCGAGTCTAAACTAATTTGCAACAAGAATAAAAGAGAAAGGCACAACGAGCAGATCGCGAAAAATAAAAATACAACACGCACATCACATCACTGCACGCAGGCCGTATTATGAATTACAACACAAATTATCCAATCGAATTGGGTCTTTGGGTCATGACTATCACAAAAATAATATATAATTCTAAATTATATATTTCTATAATTTTCTGTAATTTTTCTATAATTTTTATAATTTTTACGAGTACAATTTTCCGACGGTTTCATTTAGCGGTTTTCGGGCGCAATCGCGGAACGAATCCCTTTGCGGGGCCAGGGGCAGCGCCCCTACCCGCGATCTAACCATCGCGAGGGTTCCTTTGCAATCTAACAGTGCCTTAGCCCGCTGTCCCAAAATGTTTTGGGGCGAAACTTAGCCGTTTTGGGAAAAACTTCTCGGTAGTCGAAGCCTACAAGTGCCGAAACACTTGTGCTTCGCTTCTACGAGAAAAATACCCTTAAAAACTATAAAAATCATAAATTTACAGAATATTACAGAACTGAAAAGTTTTCATAAAACACAAAATAAACTCGTATTCGTCTTCGCACGTGGCTCTCATACCACTGTTGGGTTTTTCGGGCCGCGAAAATCGCTTTTTCGCGTCGCGGAAACCCCGAAAGCCCCTAGCCAACGGATCCGTGCAAAGAAAAATTTGAAAACATATGAATACGAGTTTCTACCTAAATCTACACTTAGATCTACAAAGGAAAAAGGTTATACCTTTGAAGCGAAACCCTTCGCGTTCCCGCTCGTCCAAATGGTGTCGGATCTCGAGAGTATCAAAATAGATACTCCTCTAGAAGTATCCACACGGACACGTAGGTGGAGAAAAACCACACAAAAGGGTGTGCTAGCACCTTGTGTGATTCGGCCAAGAAGGAGGAGAGGGAGAAAGGAGAAGAGCACTTGAGGAAGAAGAAGATGGAGTTACCAAATTGCTTGAATGAAAATGAATCACATTCAATCCCATAAGTGGCCGGCCACATTTCCAAGATGTAACCCCCATTCTCATTAAATGTAGTTATTAAAGAGAATGGCATTGTAACTCCCATGAGGTGGCACACTTTGATGATGTGGCACATCATCATTAGTCCTTCTAATGCCAAATCACTAATGATGTGGCAAATAGTCAAGTCAAACTTGACTCTTCCTCTTCTCCTCAAGTCAAGTCAAACTTGACCAAATCTCTCCCATGGTTGATCTAATCCAACCATTTGATTCAAGCCAACTTAATATAATGGATCTAATCCATTTAATTAAATTGATTCAATGAGTCATAATCTAAATTAGACTCATTAAAAACATGAATCAACTTGAGTCTAACTTAATAAGCCCAATTAGGATTATTCTTAATCCAATTTGATTCATCAAATGAATCTAATCCTCTTGGTTCATCATATGAACCTAATCTCCATCTAATTGTCCTTAGTGTGTGACCCTATAGGTTCTTGTAACGTTGGCAATGCCCCTAAACCCATTTAGGAGCATAAGTAATGAGTGGTATCTAGCAACACATCATTACTACCCAATGTTACAAGAATGTTGAGATCCAACATCACCTTGTGACTACTAATTGTGACTCCTCACAATATATGACAAGTGTCCTTCTATCCTAGACATCTAGATTGATTAATGTGAGGCATAGACCGTGTCATCCTCTAATCAATCTAAATCTTGAACTCCAAGTAGACTCACTAAATCAAATGAGCTCAATATCTCATATTGACTCATTTGGGCATGGTCATGCACTTCGTGGTCTCACTCTATCAAGAATACCGATGTCTCTCCCGTCATATAGGAGGGATAGATCCCATCTACATCATTCACATCCCTCCGCATAATTTGTTACATACCCAGTAATCGCCTTTATAGTCCACCCAGTTACGGGTGACATTTGACGAAACTAAAGTACATAACTCCTTATGTAGGGAAGCATGGTGACTTCAGGTCTAAGGACTAGTAGTCATACTAATAGCCACATGAGAAAGTATATGACACTCATATAATGATCCATGATATTTTCTCATGGCGGGTCATTCAGTATACATTCTCTAATGCATACCCATATGTCAACTTGATATCTCTATATCCATGACTTGTAAGATCAAGTCATCGAGTTGACCTACATGCTAGTCTTATTGCATTAACATTGTCCCTGAATGTTAATACTCGACTAGGAATGATTAAGAGTAGTGTTCCCTATATCATCTCACTATCGATTCAACCAATCGATTGATATAGGTAAGAACCTTCTACTCAAGGACGTTATTATACTTAATTTATTTGGCACCAATACAAGTAAGTATAATAACCAAAAACCAAATGTCTTTATTTATATAGAATATGATACAACAAGTCCAAAAATACAATCATCAAATGATTGGTTCTAGGGCTCTAGCTAACACTTTGGTTATGCTAGACAAGTATAATATTAGTTTAAATAGCATTGTTTATGATCGACGAGACAATACTAGTCAGTATAATGTTAGTTACAATAGATAAATATAACACTGACTAAGACAGTTTTGTTTATGATAGATAAAGCTAATATTGGTTGATATAACATTTAGCTATAATATAGAAGTATTCCCACGGTTAAGATAGCCTCGGCCATGATAAATGGCACATAAGATATACGAAGGGGTAATGGGCACAACATCACATTTATTCTTATAAATCAAAAGGATTCAATAGAATCACTTAATTCAATACAAAAGGTTGTTTTTACATTTAGAATCTCGTCAAATATATAACATTACATTTCCCCTCAGAACAGTAAACCTCAGACAGATAACAAAAATTACAAACATAAACTCTTGAGACGCTTAGAAAATTTCAGTTCCACTGGATTCAAACTTACCATGGAGCAGAGATGGAAACATTTTACCTCGTCCATGCTTGTCAAGGCACATAAGTGGCAATATTTTACCCTGGACAAAGAAAACAATGAAGCAGAAACAATGAAGCAGAAAGACTCAAGGGCAAGGGGAAGGGGATGGATCTATTCAGACCATGATGGAAAAGTAAATGAAAAAGTCACTTCCCCCCTCAAGCCCTGGAGTTCTGCAACTAGAGCCACCCGGCTTAGCCCGTCAACAATATGTGTTGTGCCCTTCTCGCAACATCCATGGGCTATTGGGTTGCCCCTCCATGAGTAGTGAAAATCTCTATGAAGTTTCTTGAGTCCTTCAGAGCATTGGCACCTTTGGATGAAAATTCTAGACTTTGAAAAACTTCATCTCTTAAGACAGTTCCTTGAACCCTAGAGTTAGCGGAAGCAAGAACATGAATAAACTCATATATAGATCTCGCCTTGTCCAACAAAAGTCGCTCCCAAAGAGGGGGAGTCGAAGTCATACTCTTAGCCAGGAAAAAGAGCAGTGAAAGTTAATAAGGAAGGAAAAGAACTAAGATAGAAGGTGAACGAAGAGAAGGTTGTAGCCCTATTTAAAGGATCAAAAGACTCAAGGAATCACTGTACTGAGGTTCACGGGATCACTATACTCAGTTTCATCATATAGTTGTACACAAAATCTGTGAGGTCATTTCAATATCTGGGATATATCGGTCGGGATATACCTCAAAGGAGGAAGGCTAATATCGGCCGGGATATACCTCCAAAGGAGGTAGGTTGGCATCGACCGAAATATGCTTCCAAAAAGGAAGACTCATATCAATTGGCATATACCTCAAAGGAGGTAGGCTAATATCGGTCGGGATATACCTCCAAAGGAGGTAGGTTTGTATCGACCGAAATATGCTTCCAAGGAGGAAGACCCATATCAATTGGCATATACCTCAAAGGAAGTAGGCTAATATCGGTCGGGATATATCTCAAAAGGAGGTAGGTTTGTATCGACCGAAATATGCTTCCAAGAAGGAAGGCCAATATCGGCCGGGATATGTCTTTAAGGAGGCAGGCCAATATCGATCTAAACATGCCTTTAAGAAGGAAAGCCCAGACCGGTCGATTAACCAACACCTTGGAAAGATATTTGATAAAATATAGCCTAGTGCTAGTTAGGATAAGTATCATAGAAGGGCGTCGATAGAAGCCTCATGAGGAATGATAATCATTAACTAAACCTAGTCATAATTAACTTTGACTGATACAAGGAACATTGGTACATTGAGCTATCATGATATAATAGAAGTAGGAGGGGCGGGAAGAAACGATAGAAACACTTTGAAGGGACTCATGAGGTAGGATAGAGGTAAATATTTCAAATAAGATAATTAATGAAGAGATCTGCAATATGTGACTCTATGATAGGTATTATATATTTTGGCGGGAAATATGTTTTTAGATGATTTTGCAGGTGCTAAACGACAAAGAAGGTACATCTGGGGTACAAGAAAGATTCCTTAAAAGTCATTCACCACAAGTACGCAGCTTACGTCATCTCATAACAAACTCTAACAAACCGGGGTCCACTTCATGACTACGGAGGTTATATGAAGTGGTATAAAAAGGGGAATCCTCTCCGTTAGCTAGAGAGGTACACATCATTGCGCACATTCATAATCCTAATTTCTCAACTACTGTTCATCTTCTTTCTCCTTCTTCTACATCAAGAGAGATCACTGACTTGAGCGTCGGAGGGTCTAGCCAGGGATTCCCACCCCGGTCTTAGGTCACTGACGGTAGTGTTGGTTGGTCTCTTGTGCGCAGGAAGTCTTGGTAACTCTGAATCTGGGTGTTCTTCGATCGGATCTCCTCATCGCCATTGGTATCTTACATCGAGAGGACACTTTGGTGGCTTCATCTTCTTGGATCCGCTTTGGGTTTCTCGGATCGGCGTTCTCTAGGCTTTCTTCTCCATCAACAGTGGGTTTCTTCTTCCGGATCTCCGTCTTGTCCAGCTTCTCAGACAGGATCAAAGAATTTTTTGAAATAAAAAATAGTTAAAAAATTTTAATTCATGTTCAAAATCGGCTAATGGATCCAATGACCTCGGATTGACATGAAACTAGATCTTATATATTCGGCTAGTTCTCCTGATTATTTTCGTGCCCTTAAATTTCAATTTGATCCAATATATTGAGAACAATGATTTGTTGAACACAAATATATTTGAAAAAATCAATTCATGTTAAAAAAATATTGTTCTCAATATATTATGTCAAATTGAAGTTTGAGGGCATAGATATAATCAGAAGAGGTAGACGAACATATAAGAACATGTTTCATGTCAATCCGAGGTCATTTGGTTCATCAATCAATTTTCGACAAAATCGACTGATGGATCAAATGACCTCGGATTGACATAAAACTATATTCTATGTGTTTGACTAGTTCTCCTGAAGATATCTATACTCTCAAATATCAATTTAACCCAATATATTAACAACAATAATTTTTTGAAATAAAAATAGTTAAAAAATTTAATTCATGTTCAAAATTAGCTGATGGATCAAACGACCTCAGATTGACATGAAACTAGATCCTATATATTCAGCTAGTTCTCTTGATATCTATGCATTCAAATTTCAATTTCATCCAATATATTGAGAATAATGATTTATTGAACACGAATTTGTTTAAAAAATTTAATTCATGTTCAAAAAAATATTATTCTCAATATATTGAGTCAAATTGAAGTTTGAGAGCATGAATATAATCAGGAGAGGTAGATGAACATATAAAAATGTGTTTCAAATCAATCCGAGGTCATTTGGTCTATCAGTCGGTTTTGGACAAAATCGGTTGATGTACTAAATGTCAAATTGACACTTGATGGCATGAATATAATCAAAAGAGATAGACGAACATATAGGAACTAGTTTCATATCAATCCGAGATCGTTTAATCTATCAATCGATTTAATCTAATTTTGATTTTGATTTTAAAAAAATAAAAAACTTAAAAAATAAATCAGTTCAACTGATTTCAAAACTCATTCGACCGATTTGATTAAAAATTCATTATTTAAATACATAATTAAATCGATTCAACTACTCTATATTACCAGGTGATTGATAAGAGTAAAATTAGAAATACTATCATAGAAATTAACAATTAGCTTTTACATATTATAGAAACTAGTGTTTATATGTTATTTTCTATACAATCAATCTTGATAAAATAATGTTCATCTATAATGTAATATATATAATAAAATCCTCATCCATTGTTTTGCTCATTAAATATTATTTTAA
The DNA here is from genome assembly GCF_018446385.1 of Zingiber officinale. Lineage (NCBI taxonomy): Eukaryota > Viridiplantae > Streptophyta > Magnoliopsida > Zingiberales > Zingiberaceae > Zingiber > Zingiber officinale. The sequence continues at coordinate 99,137,621 of NC_056002.1, read as the reverse complement.
TTAAAATATCTTTAGAGAAATAAAATTAAAATATATAAAATTATTTTTCTAAAAATTAACGATTAATTTTTACACGTTATAGAAGTTATCAATGTAAAAATTATAAGCTAATTTCCATGATTAAATAATATAAAAATATTTTAAACAGTCTCTTAATGTAAAATGGTGAGCCCATCGATGGACACCATTGTTTCGCTTTTTTATTTGAATCAATAAAAAATGTCTCCACTTAAAAGTGAGATAGGGTAAAAGAAATTAAAATGAGTTATATATTAATTCAAACATAATGGTAAAGTGAGATAGGGCGAAGAAAATCAGAGCGTTATGGTACTTAGAAGTCACTTGATTAAAAAAAAGGCATCGAGAGGACGCTCTTCTGATTTTTATTCTCATATACAATTTACACAAATCACAAAGTTTAAAATATTGACGAAACTTGAAATGTAAATAAGAAACAACAGAAATTACCACAGGTGTAGTAGTCGTGTTGATAATTTAAATGGTAAAACAGTTAATTAAAGCTTGATAATACTCTTCCATACATGAAATTCTAATCCGTATGTCAAAAACAAAAATAAAAAATAAAAACACTGCCAAAAGTAGTTCTCCGAAACCATGCTTGATCCTAGTCAATGGAGAGACTCACAAAAATAATACAACTCTAACTCAAGTTCTAGTCCAGCTTCTGCCTTTTTTTAATCTACCATCGATGATCGGTTTAACTGCGACAGAAATGCTTCGCTTGTCTACACTTTCTTGATGATCTGAACCACATCCTCGTCCTCAAGTTCATGTTCCTGTATCGTTAACATAACAGAGCTTCACAACCGAGTCTTCCCATCCCAGGTCAAGTAAACTTAAGTAAAATAGATCATTACCTTGCCCACTCTTTGCGGCTTATGCTTCACACTCGAGCCCCAAACCAGTGCGCTGCATATTTTGATCATTATGAGTAAATGAACGAGGTCATCTTGGAAGCACGAAGAGCAGAAACGCAGTGGCACAATGTTAAGGCAAGATGACTTACTATTTAAATTGTTTCAGCATGTCTTTATGAATCCGATTACAAAAATCTTCTATGGTTCTCCTCTTGGAAGACAGAATCACAGGGTCCTCATAATCCGGGTTCAAGCCCTTTGGTTTTGTGTAGATCCGAACAAGATCAAGATACTCCCATATCTTTTCTAGAAGGCCGTCGAGGTTCCATTCTAGGTGAGCACTGTCTCGCAATTACCAAATACGATCAGTCACTTTGCGAAAATGTTTTGATAAGAGTCCTTTTGAAAAGGACCAGCTGTGTTGAGGATTCGAGATGAAAACTAAATTACGAGGACTAAGAACAAAATGAAAGATAAGTCAATACCTGACCGGACAGTAGTGTGGAAGCTTGTCTAGGATTTCTAATTCTTCCAATGTTATCTGGTCTATCTTGTTCACTACATAGATGCATGGAATGTAAACTCTGCTTCCTTCAATTACATCAATGAGATCATCTGCCGTTGCATCGTATCTCAGGGAAACATCAGCATTATGTATCCTGTACTCGCTGCATATCGCCTTAACTGTTTCAAGGTCCAACTGTGTATTTGTAACTGTGGAGGTAAAGTTGATGCCACCTTTGTCTTTCTTTCGGAATGTTAGATTTGGGGGTTCCTTATTCAACCTGTCATTTGATGAAAGAATTACAGTTTGCCTTTGCAACCAAAATTAAATTCTGGCAACAGAATCAGTTTGGTCATTGATTGTCTCTGAATGAAAAAATCCACACAAAACTGCAAAGTGATGCATATTGAATAGCAAACTCTCTGGTCATTGATTTGTATTAGGGCTTTCAACGTATGTACTGAAATATTCCACCTTGAACTTATGGAAAAGAAAAACGCAGTTGAATAGAGATATTGTGCCAAGTGGCAGATAAGGCACACAAAAGGGGCAAAATTCAGTGTGTTCAAGGGTACAGGAAATATCTCCACCAGTCTTGCATTTAAGTTGGGCACCAAAATGTAGCACATACTACCACAAATTCAATTCATAAATAATTCTGAGAACTTGCAATTGGCAGAACTGCTATCGTCCATCAGAATTTTCTATTTGAAATTTTGAAGAAAAAAACAAGAAATAAAGCTACAGAAGATAACCTCTAAAGACTAATCCTTGAGGACCCGACCTACATGATCACTAGAAGCCCATTAACCAAAAAAGGCCACCAATAGAGAGTGTAAACCACATAAAGGTGAGAGCTGCTTACCTCACAACTAATTGATATCATCTCTTACCTCATACACTTAACACAATATAGAACCTGTAAGGATAGATAAACTCATCTCCTACTTTACCTTATGCCAAATCCCTCAAGTTCCTTTTCGATAAGCCGCTTATGAGTTATTGGTTTGATAGCATCAAGAACAATCAAGATACAATTGCATGTCCTAGCTGTACTGATAACCTGAAAAGAGAAATATTTGTGCCAGAATTAAAGGATTCAGCATACCATAAGGATGCTACTTATGGTAACCATGCAAAACTATGGATTCTACTTTCGAGAGTTCATTTTCTTCATACTATCAAATTCTTTCATAAAAGACAACCATGCAAGGTAAACCTACTTCTTACCTGCCTTCCTCTACCCTTTCCATCCTTTGCACCCTCAATGATCCCTGGTAGATCCAGTAACTGGAGGAAGCAAAGATGCTAGAATGAGATATTTTATAAAGACAAAGAAAGTGAGATTCATTGACTAGAAAATCAACAGATCCTAGATATTGTGCTGTGTAATTGATAGCAAAAGAAAGTGAGATTCATTGATGGCAAAAGTATCATGTTTGACAAGTGAAATATTTACATCCACAGGTGCTACTTCCCCCTCATAGCCTAGGTATTATGCTGTGTAATTGTTCGTTTAATTAAGCTTTAATGAATTGAGATGGTATCGACAAAAAGGCAAGTGCATTGGGTGCTACTTCCACCTCATTATCTTCTTCAACAAAAAAATATGCAATCTCAGGCTTCAAAATGAACCCAACTTTTAAAGTGGTCAGCACATACAAACACGAAAATGGCCAGGCAAAATTAGTGACATTAATGAAGCGATAGAGGAACTAAGTTATATTATAAGTCCAATAAAAATGAGAGATAACTGCATCAAAAAAATATTTCTTGACATGCTCGTACAGTATAAGATCATAATGAGCTACCTGAAGTTTAGCACCTCTGTACATGATGACACCAGGAATACAGGTCAAAGTTGTAAACTCATATGAAGCAACCTGTTGCAACACAACCATTTGGAATTGTCAAAAGATATGTTTTTATGGACTAGAAAAATAAAGAACCAATAGATATTGTTCCCCAAGAAAAAAAGAAATTAAATAAACTAAGTTAGCACATAGAAAGCATGTTCCTCTTCAGAATACACAATACAGAATCAGTTCAAATAAATAGCAAGAGGAAGTTTTCAGCAAACTATTCGGAATTGGCTACATGGATGTATCCAACATATCATCATTGACTGAATCAACCAAATAGGCTGGAATAAAATATTGGATCACGTATAGAAACAGAGAAAGATGAAATCATATAGAAACGAGAGATATTTCAGCTCATCATTGTGGCAGTACTGATAGCACAACTAATGACCAACTAATCAAATATTTGCAACATAAACAAGAGTAAGGACATAGAATCATATTGATTTATGAGATGAACTAAAAGAGCAGGAAACTGATATAAACAACAATGATACGAGCAGTCATTCCAGTTGTAATAAGAGAAACAGGTGTAAACACATACGATGAATAAAAGTGGTGTACCTCTGAGAAAGTTCCGGTTAATTTATTTAATAGTGTTGATTTTCCAACAGAGGGAAATCCCACTAGACCAACCCGTGCATCTCCACTTTTAGTAACATCAAAGCCTTCACCAGCACCACCAGCACCTTTGGAAGAAGGAGCCAAAAGCTCCCGCCGTAGTTTTGCAAGTTTTGCCTTCACATAAAATGACAATAAACACAATGCATACAAGATAATAAAAGACAAGACAAAGACAAAGGAAATAGTCACATGAGCCAAAAGAGAATGAAAGTCATGGAGAACTTCAACTTAATAAATGCTAGACAGGCAAATGGCACATCTATTACTTGTTTCCTTCGACCTTCAAATAACAAAAGGCATGGAGTAATGCAATAATGGCTCCCATTGAATGAACAGGAATGGTTGTTTCTCTTATGCAAGCATATATGTCTAGATGCAATACCTTAACTTCAACCAATAGAACACTAAGCTTACCAAAACTTAGATAAGCGCCAACTCCATACTATAAAGCTGTGCAGTATCTTGCTCTAAAGTTAGAAGCACTGGAAATATTCACCACCACAACCAACACATCATGCTAGCCATAATCATCTGGAGTTAGCAGATGGATCTTATCAGTGAAGCTAAAAAGGATCGAATATGGCTTAATAGATATGAGGTATTGGGCAATAGATCCTCTTCTCTTCAAGGAAAACAGTTCTTCTACATCAAAAGATAACTAACAATAAAGATAGTTTCGTAAACAAATCCAAAAGGCAGATTACTTATACAGATAACTATTATATCAGAAGGAACTCATTGTTGGAAGAGTTCCTTGGTCTTGCACAGAGTCAGTGTCTTAGTAAGTCAATCTAATGGTACATATCCAAGACAGAATTAATGAAATGGCCTGTTAGGCTCGTATTCTAGAAGATGCACGCACAATTGAGCAAACCTGAGTATACACACACACATATACATATATGTATATTGTAAATAAGTATCCACCATGCTTGCATAAGGAAGAAAGCTTAACCCAGCATTGGATCACAAGAAGAAGAAAAAAACAGAATCAACATCTCATCAGCTAGAATTATGATTGTGACTGGGGGAATGTGAGTATCATTGTGCCAACCTGCTTACCATAAGAAAACAATCATTTTGGATTAACAACATCAACACCACCAATCATGCATCAATAACCAAGAAAAACACTTGAGGAGATCTTACAAATTCATTTGAGGAAATAGAAAACTCCGTATGAACAAAATACAAATATAATCCTACTCCCAAACAATTAGGACCAACAGATACATGTTATGAATAATCAACTTCAAGAAGACAGGAAGATAAGGGGAATAACCTTCAGCAGGCCAAGATGGTGAGCTGTTGCTTTATTCTTCTGCGTCCTTGCCATCTACCAGACAGAATACAATTAACACCATTAGAATCTTAACGGTAGTCAAGGCTACTGAAACGATTCAAAGTTACAAAGCACAACTGACACTGAAGCCATCCACTTCAGTCAAGGCTAGAAGCCACAAGTACAACACGGGAACCTAACTAATCCTTGAATCAGTACAAAAATACCGCCCCACTTCTAAATAGACATCAATAAAACCATAAATGCAGTCAAGTTCGTAGTCTTAAGAAAAATAGCCGCATACACTCACAGATATCTAAAATTCCGGTAACGACTTAAAACCATAAATGCAGTCAAGAAGTATCCCTAGGATTGATTCGCAGAGGGGCGAGGAAGCTAGGTTTATTGGAGAGGATGAGATTGGGCTACCTCGTCTTCGATGTCCTTGATCTTTTGCATGACGGTGGCCATTGTTCCTCTCTGATCCGGCGAACGCGACTGTCTTCACCTATCTCACGCCGTCCAGCCTCGAGGTTTCTTACTCTGCGGTGAAGCCGAGGACAAAAGGGATGGAAGAGAATTTATACTATGGGATTAATAATATTATTATATTATAAAACCGAGAATTGATATCGTTGGGATCCGTGGCGCAATGGTAGCGCGTCTGACTCCAGATCAGAAGGTTGCGTGTTCGATTCACGTCGGGTTCAAATCCCTATTTTCTCGGATTCAATTTTTCGACTCTTTAATCTAATTTTGTTTTTTTTCCTTTTTATTTATGCGAAATCACAGAACAATAACTGCAGTTATTTTGTCATATAAATATAATCATTTGCAAAATCTTTTCCATTTAAAAATTCAACTTGTTACATTATTTTCAATTAAAATTTATGTCACTCTTTTTTTTTAATTTTTCCCTATCTTTTTTCATTCCAAACCTCTCTCTATTCAAAATCATATATTTCTTTTGAAGAAAGTTAATATAATTGTGCTGTTTTAAAGATTTTTTTTCTCCAAAATCTTATATTCGATTATGATTTTAAATGGGTTCATTGACGGCCTATTAAAATTGGCCATTCTTGGCCCAAAAGTGCCGCTCCAGTGAAGACCAGAACCGGAAAGACGGCCGCCCCGACTTGGGCGCGCCCATGGGCTCGATGAAAGAATCGAAGGCGGAGAACGGGGCGGCGGCGCCATCCCCGGCGACGAACGGCGGCGCTGATCCTCCCACGTCCGAAGGGGAAAAGAACACGCCCAAGAGGGGGAGATCGGTGGTGTCCGGGGGGACGCCGCTTGAGGTTGGCACGCGGGTGATGTGCCGGTGGAGGGATCAGAAGCCCCATCCCGTCAAGGTCATCGAGCGTCGAAAGATCCTGTCCGGCGGTCCCAATGACTACGAGTACTATGTTCACTACACCGAGTGTAAGTTCGTCGCTTCCGGCTTTAGATCTGTGTGCTCATCTTGGCTGTTAGGCAGGATTTAGGGTTAGAGCTAATATTAGTGGTTTGTGCCCTGGCCGAGTGCCTTGGTAATTTTGAGATTGATAGGACCCTGCGCCATATCTTCGTGTGAAATCAGAGAAAAGGGGAAACGGTATTTCGAGCGGATCAACCTCTGACAATTAAAGTAATTTGATTAATTAATTTTATGTCTTGCCTCCAAAGGTTGCATAATATTTCTATATATAAATATATGAGTGCCTTATCAACATACGAATATTGATAATAATAAATCAATTAACTCACTCTAGAGGACATATTTTGAAATAGAAAACTTATGATTTCTAATAATAATAAATCTAGCAACTTATTATCAAGGATAATATTTTGAAGAGGTGATTTGAATATGCATATTTGAGGATCGTATCAAATGTTTAGTTTCCCATAAATCCTTAGGAAGTGGGAAAGTGGCAAAGCACGTTTCATTGCTTAGACATATTTGTGAATTGTGGGCATTAATGCTTAAACTTATGTTGTTTCGACTCTAATATGCAATGGTGGCTTTTTGAATGCAAACATTTACATATCCAGGCTTTTTTTTGTTACTTCATTCAGTTTGAGAGCAATTTTACTCTGTTTTATTTGGCATTTTCCAGTACTTATGAGAAATGTTCCGTTTTCTGAAGTTAGACAATATAAAACATTAGTAAATAAGAACCATGCTGTTATAGAATGAATAATGGCCATTTTTTGGTAGAAAACAGATATTATAAGCTTAATTTGTTTTTACCTATTGATATGAATTTTTTGTTCAATTGTATGGCAGTATTTCACGGACTTAGATTGATTGATAATGTATATGATGGTTGAATATTTAAAGTTGAGTTGGGAGTCACTTGAAGAGTTTTGGTGACTAATAGTTTGTTTAATTGGGTGGATCTAACAAATCGTTGGTTTTAAAAAAATTTATCTTTCATTATGATTTTATGATAAATATTATCAGAGATAAATTTACTTGGTAGGTTGTTGTAAAAGTAGATTATGTTTTTCTGTATATAATTTTCGTTTCTACTTGAATCTCATGTCAACAAGTGATTATAACATTTTATCTACAAGCATCATCTGTGATAAATCCTCAGTTGTCATTCTCTTAGTTACAATAAATAATTAACTTGCTGATCACCTTTCCTACTCTCTTTTTATGTAAATAATAATGTTCTTTGAGGCATTTCTTTTGCTAGTCAATAGGAGACTTGATGAATGGGTTAAACTTGAGCAACTTGATCTTGACACTGTGGAGACTGATGTTGATGAGAAAGTGGAAGACAAGGTACATCTCATAGTTTCCATTGTGGATAAGTATACACTGTAAATATTTATTTCCTTGAATTTAAGATACTTATTTGGAGGATGGTTGTTTATTAAATAAATGTAATATTGAATTTTGTGGATATATACTGTTATTCTAGCATTCATAACTAACTGTACTTCATGAAATATTTATTCTCACAGCCTGTAGCTGAGCAAGTAATGCCTGCAGTAATAGTTTACTTATGCACTGTTCCAGTATCTGGTTTGTTAGGTTGCTCTAGCACACCCTTTTGCTGGAAGTGCTTTTACTCGAAATTGTTTTCACAAATTTTTCTACACAATCCTTTTCAGGCAATAAATTTGAAAATGACTCGACATCAGAAAAGAAAGATTGATGAAACACATGTTGAGGTACTCTCACTGAATTCCTTTTAGTTAACTTCTGGTTAAAATTGTGCTTTTTTATTTTTGAAATCTACACTGAGATATAGGGAATTTGGAAATGAATGTATGTGACCATTTTGTTGTACATTCTTGCTGTTTTTCTTTTTCCATTTTGTCGGTGTGGACAATCACAGACTGGAACTATGGGTATCTGAAGGTCAATGCAGTATTTTTAATGGTGCCTTGATCCACACTTTTGCTACTATTGATACTTAACATTACAATGTCTACTCCCAAGAATTGCTATATAGCTATATAACAGTCAATTTCATTTCCTTATTATGATTTGTTTTGTCGATAAAGTTTAAAATTTATTTATGGATTTAACTATAAAGTCACCTTTCATTTTTTTAGTATATAAGAGCTTTTTGACACAGTATGACGGACATACAAGAGATAGACAGTAACCTTTCTTATGGCAAATATGTGAAAACAGAAAAAAGTACCACTTCCTGCTAATTGGATACTTGGATGATGGATTTAATCTAAGTTTCCTTCACTTTTCTCATCTCATTTACTCAGCATGGTCATGAGGAACTTGATGCTGCTAGCTTACGAGAGCATGAAGAGTTTACTAAAGTCAAAAACATTGCAAAAATAGAACTTGGCAGATATGAGATTGATACATGGTACTTTTCTCCTTTTCCACCGGAGTATAGTGACTCTTCAAAACTGTTTTTCTGTGAGTTTTGCCTCAATTTCATGAAACGCAAAGAGCAGCTTCAAAGGCATATGGTGAGCTTCGTCTGACTTCATGATTGTTGGTTATGCTAGTAAACTTAGTTATGTGAACATTGGTAACCTATGATCTACTAAAGTTCATGTTTGCCCAACTGACAATTTTTTTATTGGATATATTACAAATTAATAATTGTTGATTTTTTTTCATTACTATGTGTTGTTTGGATACCTAGCTGGAAGGAACTGCTTTGTCTATGTGTTCTATGATTTGTTGTATTTCTCACCATTAAACTAGTTGACAAATTTTTGGACTGTGCTTATGCAAATATGATAACTGACAAATTTATTGATCATAAATAATGTTAATATGTTCTACTATGCTCTCAGAATGTGTGGTATAGGTATGTTTTTTGGCCTACAACATCTGTATTTCATTAGTTCTTCAACTTGAGTAGGTTATTCTATGTTTTCAACCTATGTTTGTTTGTCTTTACTAGGATTCAAAAGTAGTTTAACGTGCTGAATGAGTTCTGGTATCAAACTATCCTAAAACTAAAAAACTTTTCTGAAATCTGCTTGAGTTCTCTTTGCAAAGCAGTCTCTTGTGCATGTGAGGCTCATCTAACAGATATGAAGTAAAGAAGGGGAAAAACACAGTAGCAATGTATTTGCACATAATTCATGTGATCATGGCAGGTCCTATATGACTTACTTTGTCTTGGTTGATAACAGAATTAGTTAATTAGTCATTTAGGTAAATTTCACATTGATCCATGTTCTTGTCTCTCTTGATACAGTTAACAAATTACATAGACATAGGTAAAATTAGGTCAATAAGAAGACTAGTAAAGAATTGTTGACTAATTGATGTTCTTGTTTATTTATTATTATTGATGCTTGAGCTTTCTTGAAGATCCCTAAATGAAGTTTGTTTCCTATGTTGGTGTTTGGTGTCATTCTATGATGGCTCGAAGTTTCATGAAAAAAAAGAGATGAAATTAGTTTCTTGTGCTAAGGGGGTGATGGTTCCACGGACCAGAAGTTTCATGTAAACTGTTTTAAACTTGACAAGGGCAGAATGTTTGTAAGGTAATGGATTGCTCTTTGTTATATGGATTGTTATGATACTCTTTTGACATTAGTGCTGCATAGATCACTATAAGTAATGTGTGAATCTTTCAGCAGGCATACCAAAAATTAAAGTGGGCTTACTTAAAAAATGAAAAGACTTTGAACTTCCATTCACATTTTTCTAGCTATTATGAGGAAGGTTGTAATATATTGACTGTCATAAAATAATTTCCATGTTTAAGCTGTTGCTAGAGAATCCCTTTTTTGCCTGATGAATTGAGAATGAATGCTCAATTGATTATGTGTGCTTTCAGTGTAGCTACCAATGTGAGTGGTGGGATAAACTAAAACTTATGTTAGTATGCAGCTATGGCTAGTTTTTTGGCTTGCTAATCCATTTGTGGCTGCTTCATTGCTAGTGTTATGTTCAGTATGAAATTTTCTTTTACTTGTTTTAATATATTGTTGCTTGTTTTTGCATGTGCTCTCTCATACTTCATAGAGAAAATGTGACCTTAAGCATCCTCCTGGTGATGAGATATACAGAAGTGGCACCCTTTCTATGTTTGAGGTTAGCTTCATATTCTCGTTGAGTTTATTCCTGTGGACTAGCATAAAATACACATTGTCACTCTCTTATGAGAAACTTTTGAGTGGGTGACTTGCTTGTTAAAGCTAAGCACTTTTGAGTTGCTGGATCAGTTGAGATCTATGGGTGCATGTGTCTGTATAGATCCTGTCCATGGATTTATGGAATGTGCACAAGCTTTGTTTGTATTTGTTACTTCATGGGCCTTCCTTTTTTGTTTATGCCATCACCACTGTCTTTGGCACCGTCATCTAATTTAATGCTCCGAGCACAACCAACTTTGTCATAGAATCCAATTGAATCATTTTCAGAAATTTGACCTGTGTTCACTTTTCTTTATCGATGTTGATTAGGGTGTTGTGAATTATATTTCATTTCTCTAATAGAAACTTTCCCTCAGGTTGATGGCAAGAAGAACAAAGTTTATGGGCAGAATCTTTGCTATTTGGCTAAATTGTTTCTTGACCACAAGACCCTTTACTATGATGTTGACTTATTTCTATTCTATATTCTTTGTGAATGTGATGATCGAGGTTGCCACATGGTTGGTTATTTCTCAAAGGTAAACCTTGATGGGTTTTTCTGTGCCCTTCTTATAATGATGAAATCTCACTTTTTTGACATTTAATGAGCTGCCTTGTGTCATTCAACTTTTACTAATTCATCATATTTTATGATTTTACTTTTCTAACTGATGCACTCCTAGTATAACTTAATTCTTGATTATTATCAAAATTAACAACACCGTGTGATAGAATAGGACATCTTCCAACTCAGTTTTATGTTGCTTTCTGTGTGTTTCCTTTTCTTATTTTATTGCTAATATTATGCATCAGGGGGATTTAATTTTTAATGAAAATCGATTTCTTCTCTTTGTTTATTTTTTTTCATTATCAAATCAACTTTGCTTTTATCTTTTATTTTTTCTGTTTAAAACAATGGACAATGTGGCTACTTCTGTGTAATTTATGCTGGCCTAAATAAGTTATTCCCCCTTGCCAGTTTTTTTAGCTGGAGTCCTGTTCCACATGTCTGAATGAAGATTGAAATCATCAGAGAACAATGTGTATCTCAAGTTGTCTTTCTGACTAGTTAGTTAGTATGAATATTTATTTATAATTGTCTTTGAAAATGATGTTATGCCTAGGAACCAATTAATTTATTCTTACTGTAGATTGATTAGCTAATGTTCTTAAAGTATGTCTCATCAGTTAGTACTCGTTGAGTGATCATTTTAATATTAAGTTGGATAACTTCACAAATAGAAGAATTTCAACTTTTGGTGCAGATAATCTTATCATAAGAAAAGAAGGGGTTGGTTTTCATGAGACACCCTTCCAATGTAACGTTGAGGACATGAGAATCATTTCTCTCCCTTGAGAGGGTTGGTGCCATTGGCTCTCCCTCTGCAATTAGTATGCGTAGTGGATAATTTTTGTTTAGTCCTTAAGAATTTTTGTTAGTTATTTTGCAATGCAAAATCATGTAAACAATATAGTATCTTCATTTTTTTCTTCTTTCTTACTTCCATGAAGTTATTCTTCTTTTACAAATTCATTGTTGTCTATGTTTTCTTTACATCATTATGCAGGAAAAACATTCAGAGGAATCATACAATTTAGCTTGTATTCTCACTCTTCCTCCTTATCAGAGGAAAGGCTATGGGAAATTCCTAATTGCTTTCTGTAAGCTTCTTACAATATCATTAGGCACTTTCCTAATGTCAGCCGAACATTTGTGTGAATCCCCAGAGTAATACTGTTTTAAACTAGTCGCCTTTTGTACATATTTCTAGTGGTTCTGCTGAGTAGAAGTACAATCTTATCATATTTATGACTTTTTCAGTATACTCCATTACACTACTCTGGTCGTCAAGCATTTTTAAGATCCAATGGAAGTTTTGCTATGATAGTTTTTTGGAAGTTTGCATGGATGTGCCTTCAAAGATTCCATTTATTAAGGTGGCATGCTAGTGTCTCTTGAACGACTGTTCATGATGTTGATAGTTTTATTGATTCAAGTTAATCAAATCTTGACCTCTGCACTGGAAACACAAATACAAAACCTGATGCAGGAAAGCATCAAGCGGGAAGCCCAAAATATTTGGAAAGAATGGCTCATTTTTGGTGTTGCACATTTCATATAGGACAGGAATAATTATACTCATTTTGTTGGTCATTTTTTGATTTTTCTGTAGGTTAAACTCCAAATGATATACATTTTTTTTAATCAAAATTTGTTGGCAGTAGGTAACCTACCACCAAGGCAGTTATTTATTGTTAATGCTGTGTGTTTTAGTTATTTTTATATTTTACCATATCAATCATGATTGTTTTAATAAAAAATTATTGAACTTGACCAGCCTATGAACTTTCAAAAAAGGAGGGTAAAGTTGGGACCCCAGAGAGACCCTTATCTGATCTTGGCCTCTTAAGTTATAGAGGGTACTGGACTAGGGTTCTTCTGGACATATTGAAAAAGCACAAGGGCAATATCTCCATTAAGGTAATTGTCGCTGCACAACTGCTCCCCGTCTATGTTATTATTTTTGATCTTTTATTCTCATTATTGGATATATATCGGAAGGATCTTCAAGCATAGCCAGTACACTGCTATTGTTTGAAGTTTGCTATCTAATTAACATTTTCCCCCAAAGAACAACATGATTTTTTTTTTCCTGATTCATTGCTCTTGTGACAGTTCTGTGATGTCGGAAATGTTTATCAAATGCTCAAGTTTGTTCCATCAACAGGAACTCAGCGACATGACTGCCATAAAACCCGACGACATCCTAAGCACTTTACAGACTCTCGACTTGATACAATACAGGAAGGGACAGCATGTTATATGTGCTGACCCGAAGGTCTTGGATCGCCACCTGAAGGCCGCTGGACGAGGAGGCTTGGAGGTGGATGTTATTAAACTGATTTGGACTCCTTACAAAGAACAAGGTTAGTGTTCTCTTGTATGTAATATCAGCAGCTGTAGGTGTGTAGGTGTTCTTAGCACCAAAGATTGATTATGGTGTGCTGTATATCTCTCTCAGGATTTTGATGCTCTTCTACAAGAGTTTCAAGTAACAAGTCAGTTTTATTTCTTTATTTGTTTTCTGTGTTACATTGTATACTCACTTTCATCCTAAAAACGAGTCGACGAGGTAAAGAAAAAACTTCATCATGACTTTGTATACTTTCCAAGAATTCAGTGGCTAAATTTTGGCATCATAAAATGCTGAGTGAGGATGAAGTTAACATTTAGATTTATTTGCATGACGCTCATCTCTCTAAATTTTATTTTTTTAAAAAAAATATTTGTAAAATAAATCATACTAATCTTTTTTGCCTTTAAGAAATACACCAATCATATTCCGCCACGTAGCCTGCAATAGTTATTCACCACGCGTCCTAGATATCGCGACCACTCTGTAGCACTCGGATTTCTGCTAGTAACCTATCCGTTTAAGGGTACGTGGCGTCCGGCAATTCGTCAGATAGGAAGAACTAAGGGTTATATAATAGCTACCTACAGGTCTACGTCAGCAGTGCCGGTGAGCTGAGGGATGGAGTGGGAACAAAAAAATCGATCTTTGATCTGGTTACAATAATCTATTACTTTCACCCAACTTCTTTTTAAAATTATTATTCATTATTTATAGTTTTACAATTCACTTAAAATTATATCATATTAAATAAATATATTTTAAAATATTAAAATTATTATTATTTTTTTAATAATAACAGTTAACTTACACATTTTTTATTTTTTTAACTTAATCCAAATTAAATAAAAATTAAATTGTAAATAAATAAAATAATACAAAATACAAATTCAAACGGTTAAAAAAATAGATAAAAAAATCAAATTATTACCATTTAAAAAAATAAATAATATTATTATTAAAAAAATATTTTTGTTATTAATAATTTACCAGTTTTAATAAATTTTTATTTTAAAATTTATATTTTTTAATAAATAAAATTTTGAAAAAATACAATCATAGTATTGAACCCCATGCCAGTCTTTAACATGTTCAATACTATGAACATAATATTAAACATGTTAATATGAAGGAGTGTCATAACACTTTAACACTCATGGGAGTGTTATAACACCCCCATTAACGGTGCAATGGATGCTCTCAGCGAGTTCCAATCTCCAATCCTTCCTAACTTTTTTTTTTTCCAATCTTCTCCCATTCCAATTCCTTAATGTTCAGATCTGATTTCAGCTTCAAAAGAGGGGTTTTTTTACGTCCCTCAATTTTAGCGAAGCCTTGCTCTTGATCTGTATTTTAGGATTTCTTTTTCAGATCTAGCTGCTAGAAGACATGGTGACCGCCATGGATATGTGCAGTATTTCCCAGTTTGCTCTTCCTCGGATCCAAGCGCTTGAGCCTTTTATTAAAGATGCTTTCGCTTCCTCGTCTTGCTCTTAACTCTAATCTGCCTCAAAACCCAAGCTTTGATCTGTTCCTGCCTCTGGGATCTGGCGTCGAGATGCTTAAATAACAGAGGTTGAATCAGAGTAACTACTTGAGTTAGGGTTGTAAATGAACCAAATGTTCATGAACAAATTTGATATCAGCTTGATAAGAACTTGTTTATGTTCGTTTAATATACACAAAATTGATTAAACAAACAAGCTTGAACAGTTTGTTAAGCTAAACAAACAAATTTGAACACATATGTATTTAGCTCGTTAACGTTGGTGAACAATGTTCACAAATCATATTTATTAATAAAATTCTTTTAAATAATAAAATAAATAAATAAATTTAAATTATTAAGCTCAATAACCAATCAAACAACTAAAAGTTTCAAACAATCAAACATGCTTAAATTGAGAGCTCGATAAAATTTAAATGAACCAAACTCAAGTCAAACTTGAATTGAGAGCCTGATAACATCTAAATGAACTAAACTCAAGTTAAGCTTCAAATAAGCTCAAACTCATAAAAAATAAACCAAGTCAAGCTTGAACACTCATTTCAAAAGCTTAGTTCATTTTAAGCTCGGCTCGGCTCGGCTCGGCTCGGCTCGGTTATCTTATCAAACAAACTTGAACACCCCAAAGTTCAACTCAGCTCGGCTTGTTTGCAATCCTAACTTAAGCTCGATCGGTCTCAATTACCTCTCCCCCGCGCAGATCCATCAGATCCGAACTAGGTTCCAGCAGCAACAAATCAGATCGGTGTCCATCGACCTCTAGATCGAGAGGAACATGACCTTCCTCGACCCTAAGCTGCATCTCATGAAGCACACCGGGTCGCCGCCGAAGCCCACCAAGCTCTTCCACGGCGTCCGCCTGCGGCACTGGGGCAAATGGGTGGCGGAGATCCGCCTCCCCCACAACCCACAAATCCTACATCTCCGAGGAAGAGGAGTCGTCCTCTTCGTCCATACAGCAGCTGGACTCCATCGAGGCACCATGGAAGAAGAATCCAACAGCTTTGTGCCGCGGAAGTATCCTTCGTGGGAGATTGACGGGGACTCCATTCTTTCTTCAGATTAGTATCAGTTAATGGCGCAGTGGTTCCTTCACCTTCATGGCCATTACTACTCTTCAAGCTCCATCCATTCTGTGGATAGGCCAACCTCTTTGTTTGCTACTGTTTTTCATGCAAAACCATGAAAGGCCTGACTTTTTCTTTCTACTTCTCATTGTCTATAGATTTCTAGTTGAAGAATCCATGTACACTTGCTTATTTTCGTTTATACTCCCTCGAATTAATCTCTTCGCAAAATCGGTGTCTAGGGCTTGCCTTGGTGGTGTCTAAATGTATTATCAAAAGGGCTAAATTTTGAAGATATTTTGTACTTCAAAAGGGTTAAATTATGAAGAAGAATGATGAAAAATATATATATTTTGCAGAGAAAAATAATAACTTACCTAATAGCATTTGGTACGGTAAAAATTTATGATAAAACTTATTTTGCACTTTTAATAGCATAATTTCACAATAATATAAATAAATAAAATTAAAGTTCTTAGCCCAAATATCTCACATTTTCTAACACAATTTTTCAAAATTTTAAAATAACAAAATATTTTTACTTTTCTTAAGGTTTGAGTTCACCGGACTTTTCTCAAAAAAAAAAATTGAAAAAAAATATCTTTTTAAAAGAGCATATCTTGGATATACAGTTAGTTTTCCATGTCAAATTAATCTTCGTTGAATCAATGTTCAGTATAACATAAGACGATAACTCTCACTTTAGGACCATAGTAAAATCGGTGTTAGTGTATTTACATTTGTAGTCGATGTCTAATGTATTTATATTTATAGTCAGATGGGATAAAAAGGTTAAACATGAAGAAGGATAAAAAAACATAAATATTATGATAAAACTTATTTTGTATTTTTAGGAAAAAAACTATAGTATAATTTCACAATAATACTAATAGAATAACATATACAATTAAAATTCTTAATCCAAATATTTGAGATCTTGACATTTTCTAACATTATTTTTCAAAATTTTAAAATAATAAAATATTTTCATTTTTTTAAGATAGTATAAAAAAGGAGATAAAATATATGTTATTTTCTCGCTCAAAGGAATTTAAAAAAAATATATCTTTTTAAAAGAGCATACTACAAAGAATATAAAATAAATTTTATATATATATATATATATAATTTATTTTATATTCTTTGTAGAAAAAAATAATATAATTTCACAATAATACAAATTAAATAACATATACAATTAAAGTTTTTAGCTCAAATAATTAGGATCTTAACATATTCTAATAGAATTTTTTAAAATTTTAAAATAACAAAATATTCTCGGCATTAAACTCCTACAAAAGAATTTTAAAAAAATATCTAAAAATATTCTTGGCATTCTCAGTTATATAGTTGTTTTTCTATCGAATTACTATTAAAAAAATTGATAGATGAAATAATAAGGATAAAAAAAATTATGATAAAACTTATTTTGCATTCTTTGTATACAGAAAAATAATAACATAATTTTATAATAATATAATTGAATAATCAATATAATTCAAGTTACCAAATAGGTAGGATCTTAACATTTTCTAACCTAATTTTTCAAAATTTTAAAATAATAAAACATTCTCAATTTTTTTAGGATATGAGGGTTCTTTCTAATGGATTTTTTTTAAAAAAAATTATATCTCAAAATTTAACAAATTAAATAACGTATACAATTACATTTTTATCCCAAATATCTTGGATCTTGACATTTTCTAACAATTTTTTTTTATTTTAAAATAACAAAATATTCTCGGCATTAAACTCCACAAAAGAATTTTAAAAAGTATCTCCAAAATATCTTTTCAAAAGAGCTTATCTAATAGCATTTGGCTAGATTATATAGTTGGTTTCGGTGTCAAATTACTCTTAGCAAAATTGATATGTATTTAGTAAAATTGGTGTCTACTATATTTATATTTGTATTTAGATATAATTAAAAGGTTGAATTTTGAATATTTATATTTGTAGTTAGATTGGATTAAAAGATAAATGGGACAAGAAGGATAAATTGCATTAAAAATAATAACATAATTTTACAATAATATAAATTGAATAATTGATATAATTAAAATTACCAAATATGTAGGATCTCGGATGTGTGTCCTAACATTTTAAAATTTTAAAATTATAAAATATTCTCAATTTTTTAGGATCTGTGCTAGCGTTCTTTTCTCGTGCAAAAAGCTTATCTAATAGCATTTGGCTAGATTATATAGTTGGTTTGATGTTAAAATACTCTTTGCAAAATTTATATGTTGATAATTCTTATACTAGACTATAGTAAAATTAGTGTCTACTATATTTATATTTGTTAGATTAAAAGGTTAAAGATTGAATAAAATCGGTGTCTATGATATTTATAAGATCAAAATGGAATAGGATAAAAAAAAACATAAATGTTATAATAAACTTATTTTGCATTCTTTATATGGAAAAATAATAACTAATTTTACAATAATATAAATTGAATAATTGATATAATTAAAACTAACATATATGTAGGATCTTAGATATTGACTGTCTAATTTTTAAAATTTAAAAATTATAAAATATTCTGAATTTTTTAGGATCGCGTTATTTTCTCGTGCAATTTTTTTAAAAAATTATATCTCAAAAATCTTTTTTAAGGAAGCGTATCTTATCAAGTTACCGCTACCGCGGCCCATAACAGACAAATATTGAGTGCCGAGTCTGAGAAAGAAAAGAGAGCGGTGACTCACCGCTGCCACAAGCGTGCCTCGTCTGAGCGGAGCCGTCTGCGGTACTGGGCTCGCCCTCTTCGCATTCCTCTATATAAAGCCCCCTTCTATCGTCTTCTTGCTCCACACTCTTCTTCTTCGCCTCCGCGAAGTCCCGTGCCACAAATCCTGGTCGTCGAACCCTAATCCTCCTCTTATCCCGTTTCTTTCCTGATTCTGCCAGACTCTTGGAGGAGCGAGACGTGATAATGGGAAAGAGAGCGGAGGAGCTCGATATCGATAATCTATTGGATGAGATTCCCCATCTTCGTCATCGTGGTGTCCTCGATAGACCCGACGGTGCCGGTTTCATCATCGCCGATGAGCAGCCGACGTCGGTCCTCCATGGGGGTGGCGGCGGGTGTATCTGGTCTGAGGGGGTTCCGAGCTCGTTAGCGGAGCGTTCGCTTCCGTTGGAGGAGACCCTCCTGCTCCAGAACCTTCGCAATGTCCGTCTCGGCGCCGACCGAAACGGACCGATCGATCGTTCCCTGCCCCATGCCAACCATCACCGAGTCGGTTGTTTGTTTGGGTCTTCGCTCGACTCTTTTGGACGGGATTCTTTGGTAAATGCGAATGGGAACGCGTCTCTGCCTCAAATCCGGCAGCGTTATCCTGGAGTTGTAAACTTGTTTGGGAATCCCTCTTTTGGAACAAGAGAGTTGAAAATTGGTCAAGTTTCGCGACCAAATACCCCTTTCCAGGGAAACGATTCTGGCAATTTTAGTCAATCTGAGAATGGGTCTTATCCAATATCTGATATGTTATTTCACTCACAGATGATTAGAGGAGAACCTTTCTTGGTTTCTGGCGATCAGCTAGTGACAATGGCACGGAAGATCTCTAAGGGAGGCTCAATTCCTCGGCAATTGGGGGGGCTTCATTCCCCAAGGAACCAAAGGATTGTTCAGGGAACCATTACAAAGTGTCTCAGCTTTATGAGTAAAGAACAAATATATTGCCTTGCTAAAGACCAGCACGGATGCCGGTTATTGCAGCAGCAGCTTGATGAAGGAAAGGATCAGGTTGATACAATTTTCAATGGCATCATTGAACGTGCAGTCGATCTCATGGTCGATCCCTCCGCAAACTATCTCATGCAGAAACTACTCGGAAAATGCAGTGAAGAACAGAAGATGGCGATCCTGCTCATGCTTAGCAAAGATCCTGCTAATCTTATAGCAATCTCCCTCAACACTCATGGGTGAGTAGTACCTTTCTGTTTGCCTTCTCTTAGAATTCATGCTACAATCTGACTACTAGTATTGATTTATTTTTCCAATGAAACAATTGCATTTATTTCTCAGAACAAGGACAGTGCAGAAATTAATAGAGACAGTGAAAACTAAGCAACATATTTCGTTGGTTATATCAACCCTTAGACTTGGGTTTCTCGATCTCATTAAGGACTTAAATGGCAGTCATGTCCTTCAACGTTGCTTGGAGAGTTTCACAGCTGAAGACAATAAGGTAGCAAAGTTCCTAATTGAGGAAACCATTTCTGTTCTGAGTTACAAGAACATTTATGTTCTATCACATTGTTTTATTATTTTCTTTTGAAGTATTATTTCTGAATTCTTTCATTTTCTATTCTTTACTTCCATTTCTATTCTTTATTTCTGCAATGGCTAAGCTGATTGATTCGGTAAGTGTTTACCACGTACTTTAGAAAGACTAGAAAGTTATAAATGATCTCTGACTGTTTAGTTTCATATAGTTTTAGCTTCCAGTGTCACTTAGAATATAAAGTTTTGACTTGTTCTTGTTATTGACACGTTAGGACTGTGAAATAAGAAAGAAATAATAGTGTGTTAGATGGCATTACTGTGAGCCAGAAAAATATTTAGGGCATTTATAGAAATAATTCAAGCTAAATCAAAACCTAAATCGAACAACAATGGAAGATTGTACATAATCTCTTTGCCACCTTTCTCAAATTGAAGGTGCGATAGCTTAAGCTTCTAGTGAACTAAAAGAGCATGACTAATTATTGAAAAGCTTAATTGAATGACCTATCTAAACTAGGTTGCTTTGTACTAATTTCGAAATTATGAGGCATGCAAGGATCTCAGCCTTGGCATAGCAACAATTGGCAATGATTATCTATATGCAACACTGTCCCATGAGGGTCGATGATGGTTCTAAATATTATGTAAAGTAAGATGATTAAAGGATAGTTCTTTATTCATCATGTTAAAGTTTCATACATGATACACCTTCAATTAAATTTGTTATAATATGTTAGCAGGAAAATATTAGAGGCGAATTGGGAAATAGTTGGAGATGAATCACAATGAAATTGGTGCAAAATGGCATGAGAATTTAACCAATTTCTTTGCTTTTGCAACTTCGACGAATTGTTTTTGGTGATGTGCGTCTTTTGACTATTTATCTTTTAAATTTTAAATACACTTCTTCTACGCATTGAATTTGCTCTATGCCGCATCTAAATCTCTTAAGCTCTCTTCATTTGACAGAACAGTTTGCTAAATCCTTCTTTTACCCTTCCTGTCTTTTCTTATACAAAATTTAAATCTGTGTGGCAGTTCATTTTCGATGGTGCTGTAATCTACTGTGTCGACATTGCTACTCATCGACATGGATGTTGTGTATTACAAAAATGTATACGAGAGTTCACTGGCAAACATCAGGAAAAATTGGTAGCAGCGATCGCTGCTAATGGCTTTAAACTTGCTCAAGATCCCTACGGGTGTCCATTTCTTTGCTTCACTATCCCGAGATTCTCTTCTTGTTTCTGCTTCTGCTTCTGCTTCTGCTTCTGCTTCTGCTTTTAGATTCAGTTTGATGCCAAGCTTTTTCTTGACCCCTTGTATATTTCAGAAACTACGTAGTCCAGGCGATTCTTGAATTGGAGAAGCCCTTTGCAAATGCTATTCTGGCATCTCAATTTCAAGGGAAATACGTGGAACTCTCCACGCAAAAGTACAGCAGCAATGTGGTGGAGAGTTGCTTCTTGCACTTCCCCAAAGACTTTCCGGCCACCATTATAAGTGAATTCCTTGCTGTTCCTCACTTCGGCCAGTTCCTGCAGCACCCGTATGCCAACTATCCGATCCAACGAGCTCTCGAATATTCAAAGGTAGTTACTTAGAACCTTGCCAAACTAAACTAGTCTCTGCATTTCAAAGATCAGAAACACACGGTCTCTTTCTATTGCAGGGTCAGCCTCGAATGGCACTAGAGAAAGCCATTCGTCCTTTGGCAGCAACCCTGAAAACCAACCCTCACTGCAGGCAGATATTCTCCAAACTGCTATCCAAGAAGTTTGTATGATGAAAACCAACCCTTCACTTCGAGGACGGAGGAGTTTTTGTTGTACAATTAGCCACAAACTAAACGTAATTTAGTTATGGTATCTTTTCTTATTTATCTTTTTAACTTCTCCGGTTCTAGCTAGCGTTCTGTTGTCATTATGTCCCTGTCCAATTTCGCCCACCCTACAAATTTTGTTGTACAGTGCAATAGTTAGCATTAAGAACAGCTAGAAAGTTTGTTTTTTTTTTTCCCTAGTTCCAGCAGGATTTTCTGTGTGCTCTGAATACTTTCCCATCAATATATAATGATAATTGGTTCATTAATGAATGACTCCCATCAATACTATTTTAGATTACAATAAAACTGAATAAGTCCTCGTAAATATATGGGATTGTCCGGACAGGGTTTCACCCCTGCCACCAGACTCCCAGGATGAACCCATGTGCCGCCCAACTGCACCACATGTACATCTATAATTTTAACGTGTATCTAATTATTTCTTTTCGATTTTAAGTAAATAAAAAACGAAACCGATAATTTGGTTGCGTTCCTCCCCACCCCCACCGAATCCCACTAGTAACGCAACGAGCTGTTTCATCCGTCCGATCGTGATCTGACGGCCACCGTTTTCTTGTTTCTTTAAGGAAATAATTAAAACATCAATAAGAACATGAAAAACTTTTAACTGCACACGCTTTCGGTCCGACGGCTGGCGGGGACTTTGCGCTGAGCTGTAGCGGTTCGAAAAAGGAAAGAAACGGTTTCCTTTTTGTTTTTCCTTAATTTCCTTCGCTTTCCCGTGGCTATATAAATCGTCCTTCTCTCTTTCTTCCCTTCCCACTGCGAGCCCTAGTCCCGATCGCGACTCTCGCTGCCCGATCTATTTCGCCGTCGATCTCGCGGCGGTCGCCATGGCTTCCGCCTTCGCCGTCCTTCGCTTCTGCCTGATGGCGCTCCTCGCCGTGGCGTGCTCCGCCCAGGGACCCAGCCCCGCTCCTACTCGGCCTCCGGCCGCGGCACCCGCGAGGCCCCCGACCGTCGCCCCCGTCTCCCCTCCCCCGGCCCCGACTATGGCGCCAGCCTCATCTCCGCCGTCCGTGGCCCCGGCGCGATCGCCCTCCTCCGAGGCCCCGGCCGCGGTCCCAGTCTCCTCCCCTCCCGCCCCTCCTCACTCCGAAGGGCCCTCCTCTACTGCCGGCCCGCCCGCCGAGCCCCCCAGCTCACCTCCCGACAACGGCGCCGCCTCGGCTGCCGTCAGCTGGATCTCCGTGGCCGGCGCGGTGTGGATCGCCGCCGCGGCGCTCTAGAGATCTGCGTCTGCGTCCCAATTTCTACATTGATTCCTTTCCTTAATCTGGCGCTTTATAAATTTCGATCATTGTATTTGTAATTTTCTTACTTTTTTTTTTTTTGGTGCGATAGCGAACTGTTTCTTTATTTTCGGATCTCCATTTTAGTTTACCTTTTGTTATTTATTTTACGATTTCGTCCCTCGTTTTCTCTGGAGCTTCGCCTTCGAATGGTAAATTCGGTTATTTGAATCTAGATAAGGACGCGTGTCTTCGTCGTCGTCGTCGTCGTCGTGGTGAAGTACTGGAAACCAGCTGTGATACTAGACGCCGGTTCGACGTCGCCGGTTATCGACGTCATGCCGTGTCATGGGATGGCATCAAATTCGGGATCGGCTAAAATTCTTTATAATGGTATATTTTAAGAAAGAATGATATAGAATTAAAATATAACTAATAAATTAGGTCAATGACAAGACTAGAGATGGCTCCAACTTTTCAAATAAATTTCTTACTTTTATAACAAAGGACGGACTGCCTTATGATAAAAGTTATAAGAACGGACTGCCTAATAATACGAGCAGGTATCTCTTGTTCGTAAATTATAAAATAAAAGAGGGTTCATTTAGATTGATCTATTTTAAGTTTTATCATTTAAATAGATAGAATTCAACATAATCCATCAATCACAATAAATAAATTCACAGTAAATTCATAATTTATGTACCAGATGATCCCGTCTCCTTATGAATTATGATGACTGTGTGAATCCCTTGTGGGTTGGCACATACTAGTAAAATATCTTATTAGATGTACTAGGGCAATATTCTCAAAATCACTGTAGAGATGGAAATGGGAGTACCTCTCAGCTTCTTGGATATTGTTGGAAAGGGAGCACAAAATGAATTAAATAAACTTCGATGTAAATTTATTTAAAATTGATCCTGCATAATTTATTTATAACTTATTTTATCAAATAAATTGTATTATATTACTTTAATTGAACTTACCGGATTACGAGTCGAAAATTTAATATATTTATTGTTTATTTGAGAAGCTATTTTTTAAAAAGCACTTTCTATAAAAAAAATAAATGTTTTTTTTTCAAATAAATTGAACCGACCACCCGGTTCAACTAATTTATCCAAAACTTTTTAGATAGCACACTTCGTCCCCCTGCTAAGGGCATTTTAATGCTTAAACGAAGACTCAAAGTCACACCCACAGTTCCCGAGCATGGTAGAATTCTTTAAAGCATTTCTTTCAACCTCAAGTAGTAGGCGAGAATAGCCAGTATGATCACCAGTAGCAAAACCCAGGTGTTGAATCCTGTCGTCATTGTATTTGCACTTAATAGACTTCAAAATTAAATTCCGAAGAAAATAACAGAAGTGCTTACCATCCCCCTTTTGCCTTTCAATCACTGTGACTCGAGCATTTGAGTCGAAAGATGCAGAGATCAATGCCCTGCACATGAAAGAACTAGTGACTCAAGAATTTTATTTTCTTGTCGGCACGCAAAAGCCACTATTTTAGCAGAACTGCCTCTGCACTTATTGTATCATTAGGCTACTTAGAAGTATCGGTTTGACCTAAAGTTCCACTAGCATGAGGAGCAAGTTCCTCACCTTGGCAAACAGACTCACTGCAGGAGCCACATAAATACTAGGCAATAGCGACAGACCTCTATTACCCTATATCCGTTCAAATTCCCTCCATATCTTCATCCCCAGACCTAGCCAACTTGACCCACCTTCAAAAAACATAAATAAAAATCAGGTCAGACCACTCTGCTTCCTTCGCTAAGATTCTGTTCTAATGACCTAATGATAGTCCCCAAGCTTCTATTTCAATTTGGGGAAAGAGGGGCCGGATAGTGTGTATTACATGAAAGGGTGCGATGCGCAAAGATAATTCAGCTAAAACAGGGACTTGGGCAGTATTTTTGCTCTACCTTCTTACAGGCCAGAAATTTAGAACAAGGAGAGATTTAGTGACCTTGAATCTTGTGAGAAAGCCAAGGCGGTAACAGCTCCAAGGTGTGCCTTTTTAACAGTTAATTGTGCCTGCAAGTCTGAGGATCTTACGATGGTAACATCCCCATCCAGGTTCCCACTGCAAGATGAGTGAAAAGTTATTATAGCTAGGACAAAAATTGAGGACCAATTCTCATACTTATCTTAAAGAAGAAAAAAAATTGTGATTTTGATTGGGAGTCTATACCACTTTCAATATAAGATACATGGAAGGCCTCACATGTTCAGTTGACGATTATAAGTAATGAGATTAACAGATTGCCAGTAAGCATAGGCACTATTGGAAAATCTCATATAAAATGCAAAAATAATACAAGTATAAGATTCTCAATCATCATAAGATTATTCAATTATTTCAAGGCATTAACAAACAGTCAAAAGATGCTACTAGCATAATTATCCTTGCAAATGTAGGAGAGCTTTAGTCACTTACATGGCTAGGTGTTTACCATCCATTGACACATTAAATGCTGAAATAGGCTCGCGGGAAACATTCTTTGTGCCAATTCTCTTCCAGGAAAGGGAATCCCAAAAAATAATCTTTGCTTGATTACCTACAGAGAAACATCCAAGTGAGTTTAAATCTTAAAATCGTAGGAACAACAGGGACGTGAAAGCGAGAAACATAAAAAATAACAGCACCATTCATTGTGGTCACATATAAGACTTGGTTATCGGCCATAATCCGAGAAAACCTACAGAAACCAAAATTTTCACCCTGGAAACAAAGTATTTTGGAGTCATAGTTACAAGGGAAGTTGAGACTCCGCAATAAATAATCAATTAAGAGGCTTCTTACACTTTCTCTTGCCAAACTGGCGGTGACAGTTGATGATGTCAAATCCCAAACTTTGCACGGACCACTACTGCCCAGTGATACCAGAAACTTACCATTGGAACTGCAGAGTATTTTGAAAATTTTATTTAATAAAAAAGAGTAATTAGAAATCAAATGCTATTGATTTAATTAGAGTGTAACAAGCTATCCATCCACCTAAAGTCCAGATCCTTCACAGTCGTGTGAGCATCACTTTGATCAAGAATATTCTCCATACTTGGCCACTTGAAGACTCTTAGATGTCCATCCTGCAAGCGGCAAGAACACAAATTAAAGCAAGTTGTTCAGACAAAACAATATGAATAGACAGCAAGTTAATTTAAGGAATCGAGATCAAAGTGTGCTTTACTAAATAAATAGATAGGCATCAAAAAATAACACATGTTTACGTAGCAAAATTTAGAGATTGAATAGAAAACGAAAAAGTGTAATGCAGCACGAGGAACAATAATCCCACATAGAGAACTACATAAAAGGACTCTATTTAACTTGGAATAAATCTCCTATTTCTAAACAAGATGTCAACAGAAAAAGTTACAAAGTTTAACTCTCAAAAATTAAATTCCTAATTGCATTGGCTATACCAAGAAAATTGGACAATACAACAGATTATTGGCATCTTTCTTTAACCAATTTTCAAGTGTAGGGAGCAATTGCTTCACCAACTCTGATTAGCATGTTTGCTTCGTTATCATTCCTTGATCATCGATTTCAATGAGTGAGATATTATTGTATCTTCTTTCTCCTTCAAGTTCTTAGAGAACTAAACCTTGACTTCGTTAGCATCTTTCTTTTCACTAGTCTCTCCCAATAAATAAGAAAATGTTGCGATCAATGATAGGGTAAGGATGGTGTCTGCATCTCATGTATCTCTTTTTTGGCCATGAGTTTTCAGATATAATGCAGAGGATAAAACACTGACACCAATACTGAAGAAGTGTGACCCAAGAGGAATGACCTACTTATTCAAGAATGCACATTGAATTTCCAGTGGTAGACCCATAATCAAAAAAATTTTGTGAGTGATCTAGAAGAAATGAACCAAAACATAGGGAAAAATTAGGATAGTGATTGGATGCAATCTACCTAATGCTAGATGCAGAGGTGGATACAAGCATCAGAATTTGTCATATAATAAAAAATGGATGTTACTATTATCTCTCCACTTCCTCCTTCCATAGAAAAGCTCAAGAAGAAAAAGATAAGAAGCTACTATGAGAATGTAGCCAGAAATCCATAACAAGGTCATATTCAAATATAATAGATCTCACCACACAAACAATGGGTTAATTAATGTGAAGGAAATATGACCTTTAAAAGGCGTGAGAAGGCTTACCACAATAATTAAAATAACAGTAACATATGGGGCCAAATATAATGAGTTGATGTGGATATGAATACATGATATCTTATAGGCATATTGATGCATATCAAACTGAAAAATCAGGGTGTGACAGACCCAGCACAGCAAATCCTAAACATGCACCCAAAGTCACACGAGTGGATAAACAATGAAATTACTATATTATGTTAGTCCATTCCATATATAAGATGAGACAACTAGACAAGATACATTGTGAAACTTTATTCCCTTAGAACAAGGACATTTTTGCAGTGGAATCATCATGACACCTACTTTTCTTATCTCTTTTTTCCTAGTCAATTTTATATTTGTAAACTTAGTATATTTTATTGGTGTCGTCAAATGCTAACAAGTGATATGAAATCACAATCATCATCATGGCCTTTATCATTCTAATTGGAGAATGGAATCCTATCCATTTTGTTGTCTATATATAAAGATTTATGAGCAAACAGTAACTAACAAAATAAAAGTCTACAGTTAAGTGCTAAAATAAATACATTGTAGATATAACATCAAATGTGTAACGCGTTGCTACATTGTAAATAGCTAACATGATGAATTAACTAATATAAACAAATAAACATATAGAAATTTATCTACCTCGGCACCGGTAGCAAGTATAGAACCGTCAAAATTGAAGGCCAATGCTAATTGCTGTCCAACATCTTCTAGTTGCACTAATTTCTTTGCTGAAGTTTTCAAGTTTAGTTTATTGGATTCTTTTTTTTCTGGAATATCCCACTCAAACAATCTAGAAGAAAAGGTAAAATATTTATAATAATAGTTATAACTGATGAGTCAAATCATTCAGCATAAAGAAACACTTGCCAAACTTCAGGTCAAACAAAAGCAAACCAGTGTACTGGGTTCATAACCACAGGCAAATTGAAAGATCAAATTCTAAATATTGAAAACATACGTAAAGTTTGTACATATAAGCATCTCAAAGAGACAGTTTGCTAAGTAAAAATTAAACAGTTCAAAGGTATTAGAAAAAGGAAGGGAAAAAACAGTGAATATAAAATTCTAGTTCAACTTGTTAAAGTCAAATACATGACAGGTACTAAATCAAAATAATAAAAACTTCATCTCAGAGCATGTTTATTTGCAATTAATTCAAAGTGCAACACTAGAAGGAAATCCTTTTCTCAGAAATCCAAATATTCTGTTGGTAAAACATGGTGAAATTGTGATTGCTATGTGCAAATTCCTGGTCAAATTAGAGCATAATAACATGGACTAAAATACAGAATCATAATAAGTTAAAAAAAAATCAAAATATATATTCCGTAGAGAAATTTGAGCCCAGAATCCCTAGACAATTTTGCTTAATAGATTTCATACAACCATGTAAAACAAAAAAATTGTCAGAAAATTATCTGGCAATGAATTAACAAAACAAGTTTCAATTCGTTATCAGACACGGGATTACCAAGCACAGAATTGTCAGGAAAAAAATGGAGGATCTAAAGGACAGAGGCTACAAACCTGCAACTCTTCGTAAACGAGCAGACCACACCGTCTCCTCCAGGATGCACGGCCATCCTATAAGGCGCATCCATATCAGTTCCCAATCTGCATACCTACACACACCACAGAAGCGCCTCTCACATGGAAACTAGATAAATCTGCACGTAAATATGAAACCAAATGGCGCTAAAGAGGGTTTTACCGGCGTCTCTGAGAGGGATCGCGAGGCGAAGTCGAACTCGGCGACGAGGAGGGCATTGGGAACCCCGCTCCGGCTGTCTCCGCCGCCTCCTCCGAGCGCAACCAAGATCCGGTTGGGATCGTGAGTTTGCGCCAAAGAAGCCGACCCTCCTCCTCCTCCTTGACCTTCTTTCTCCTCCCCTTCTGCTGGGGCGTCTCCCTCGGCCGACGCTGCGGCGGAAGTCGAGACGCGGTCAAGGGGAACCCAAGAGGCGCAGAAGATGGGGAAGCCGTAGGTCTTTGAGCAAGGGATCTCACGCTGTCGCCCCCTCGCCATGGCTGCTGCCCTCCTCCTAGCTTTGGATCGATCTACTGCGACTCGTTTGATTTATTGGGCCAGGAATAAGAATCAATTTCCCTTAAATCTAACAGTTAGAAAATGAAAACTCTTTAAAATGATGAAATAAAAAATATATTTGCTAAAAAAAAAAACAGATTTATTTGTTGATTTAAATGGATGAATTATCCTTAAAATGAAAATCAACTCTTCTTCGTTTTTCAAACTATGTTAGGAAACACTTTATTTAATAATAAACTAATTAATAAGAAAAAAAAAAAGAAACATATCTTTTTTACTTAGTTTACAATTAGGAGATGACTAATCTAAGACGTTAAAAATTTACTATCAAATCTTCTTCTAACGGAGAAGCCTCTTACAGCAATTTAAGCACTAGATTACAAAATCAAACAGAAAGAAGATCATTTTCAAGTGTTGTACCGAACTACTGAGACCAGGACTCTATTTATAGCCTGTTGGTCGGATCTGACCATTTGCTAACGTGGCAGCTTCGGGTGCATGGGTGTAGATAAAACTTTATCCATGATGTAAAACGATGCACAACAGATAAAATTTAAGTGGTCGGGCGCCTGGAACAGCTCCGGGCGACCGGATCGTGTTGACGAGTCACCAAACAGGGCACATCGAGGACACGCCCTAGGCTGTACCTAGGGGGTCTAGGCGCCTCGATAGTCAACATCTCGTTAACTGTCCGGTTCTCCTCCATTCCGGCTCCATTCGCTTAAGTGATTTCGATCATCCGGAATAGAGCTCACCCGAATCCATTTTCCGACCTTCTCCTCGAGCAAACTTCCGCTCCGACTTCTCATAACTCGATAAACACTGCGTGCTTCCTTCTTGTCTGCCAATGTACTCTTCTACAGCACCTCGTCCCTTGGACACACTGAGTGCGTCGACCTTCTCCCGTGTCATCTCTTTCGTTAACTGTGTCTTTCGCTCGACTTCCTGTGCTCCTAAGTTCTTGTACACTTAAATACAAGACATTAAACAAACATGGGATCTAACTTAACTTAGTTGATCACACCAAAATTACCACAGGACACCTAAAATCTCCCCCTTTTTGATACAAATCAACCAAAGTTAAGTTAGGGTCAGGGGCGGATCTACCAGGGGGTAGCGTCGACGGTCACCTCCCTTTGTCGACGGAACCAAAAAAAAAAAAAAAAATTGGTTGTAAGAAACTCTTCATAGGCAGTCGCAGCCGCCGGGGAAAAAAAACGAGCGAAGAAAACGAAGAGTCGAAGACAGGTTCATTTTTTAATTTTGAACCAAATTTCTATATATAAATTAGGTTTATTTTCTATTATTCTCTCTCCTCGATTTTTTTGCTTTCCGTCGCTCACGAAACATCTTGCCCAAAGGTGAAGGTGTGAACTATAAAGCTGTGAACCACCAATTTTCTGTCGCTGTTTGCCTGTGCTGCTACCATGCCGCCCACCGCCCACCTCCTGCCGACTAGCAGCTCTTGCTGGCCAGTAAGATCTCTGGCTAAACCTCGCTGCGATGCCGCCCGACGCAACTCGCAAGGGAGCCGGTGGGCATAGTCACAGAAATTGTATGTTGTCAATCCATTTATCTCCAATCCTATTTCGCAAATCTATTTTGACTATATTCATTGTCGAAAATGTAGGACCGCGATCGTTCGATAGAGGGGGGGTGAATATCGATTCGAAAACTCGAGTGTAAAAATACGCAGCGGAAAAGTAAATGAACACAATTGTTTTTACTTCGTTCGGAGCCTGTGACGACTCCTACTCGAAGGCCCGTGGTCCTTGACCACTTTCGTTGGGCAATCACTAGCAATTCGAATATGATTACAAAAAAGAGTACAAAAAATGCTAATGAAACAAAACACAAAGCTATACCGACAGAAAAGAAAACTTAAAGAGCAAAGGCGCGTTGTCGGAGCTTTGTTGGCGTCGCTAGAGCACAGAGCAGCAAAGCAATCTGGAAATTCTGAGATGTTCTTCAAGCTCCACCTCTAGGGCTTCTTTTATATGCTGCTCCGGGCGCCTGGATCCCTTCCGGGCGCCCTGGTGCGACGTGGCAAGTCCAGTCAGGATGCTCCACGTGGCGAGGCGACGCAGAGGATAAAAGTTGCCTCCGGGCGCCCGGATCCCTTCCGGGCGCCCGGATCCCTTCCGGGCGCCTGGACCTTTGGGTGCCTGGATCACCTCCGGGCGCCCGGACCACCTTTTTCCAGAGATTCCTTCTCCTGCAAAACAAGTTTAGTCCGAGGCAAAATATACCCTGCAACACAGATTGTTAGCACAATTTATAAAGTATGAATTAACAGAAAAAGTATGACTTAGATTCCGTCTTTCCGAGACCGGAATCTAGTCACGATCTCGACTTAGATATCCGAAATGGATCTAAGCCGGATTGACGCCTAATGTTCCCTTCCCGGGAACGCGTCCTCGCAATCACTCCCCTCCAATGACTTACCTTACTTACCTGCCAGACGTCCGGTCAGCCCTTCGACCTGTCTGGACTTCTCGCCAGCTATCCGGTCAGCCCGTTGACCTAGCTGGACTTCTTGCCAAGCGTCCGGTCAGCCCGTCGACCCGCTTGGACTTCTCGCCAGCTATCCGGACTTCGTGCCAGACATCCGGTCAGCCCGTCGACCTGTCTGGACTTCTCCTGCACACTCGATCAAAGTGTCAGACAACAACAAAACTAACTTAACTTATTTGTCATTCATCAAAACCTAGGTTAGACCGTTAGTGTTACTCGCACCAACAATCTCCCCCTTTTTGATGGAATGACAACCTGGTTAAGTTAGTGAAAAGACGCAAAAATAAATAAAATAGGTACATGGTTTTTAAAGTTAATTTTAGTGTTTTCAATTTGGTTTAGCCAATTTGGTTTAGCTAACTTAACCACCTAACCCTCCCCCTTTGGCATTCAGCAAAAATAGGCAAGGGTAAACAAGCATAGTGTAGAGTTACTGTTAATTTAAGAAACAGCTAATTTTGGAAAATATTTAAGTTTGATTCAAAATTCAAAGATACTGATAAAAGTACAATTTTAAAACCAAGTTAAAAAGATAGTCAAGTTGAATTAAAAAAGTATAAGTTTAAAGTTAATCAAATTTAACTTTTCAAACGTGTAAAATTTTTCAAATCAGGTTTTTCAAATTTAGGTTTTAAGTAGCATTTACTTTTCAAAAGGTAAACTCTAATTTTCAAATTCCAATTTTCAAACACTGAGTTGAATCTAGTTTTCAAATTTGATTTTTCAAAACAAAGCAAAAAAAAATTTTAATTTTTCAAAAACCAAGTAAAGTTTTAGCCAAAATAAATTTGTTAAGGCTAATTTGATAAAAGCTAAGTTTTGGAAAGTTTAATTTTCAAGCATATGTTACAAAACTGAATAAGTTTAAGTTTGTAATGATTTTCAACTTTAAAATCAAGTTTAAAATTTTGGTGGGATTTTTAAACTTCTAATTTTTCAAACACTCAGTTAATTTTAACTTTTTGAAAACTAGTGTTCAAAAATAAGTTAGTTTTAAAATAAATGTACAAAAATATACAAAATTTTAATTAATTTCTCCCCCTGAACTTGACACTTAAAATTAAACAGCTGTCTAACCAATTAGGTACTAACTAACTATCAGAAGATAGTAGCTTTCACTTGGTTAGTCAGATTAAGTTGATTATAAGCAGTCAGTGTTTGACTTGACTGATGAACTTAATCTGATTAATGTCTAATTTGTATTTAACGTCCAGACTTATGCCGATGCACTGAAATAAGCATCTTAAGTCTAGACAGTTGGCCTATGCATCTCACCCCTTTCTATGTTTGTCAAACACAAGCAAGGTAAACCTAAGGTGTTGGTGAGATGCTCAAAAACTAGTCCTATGGGTACATGCTTTCTAAAGATTCAAAACTAGTCTAAGGCCAAAACTGTTTTTGAAAATCTAAAAATGGAAAGTTTTGAAAACAAACAAGTTTAACTTATAATTTGAAAATAATTATTTTTGAAAATGTTTTTGAAATTTGAAACTTCTAGTCTATTAAGATTGAACATGCTCAATTCATACCAGAAACAACACTAGATAGATCAATAAGTATACTACAAGTGATGTAAATGTCTGAAGTGTCACAACTAGAGCTACTGAGATGAGGAAGGGGGTGGTCCAGATCCCCAGGAACGGAGTAGTGTCATCAGCTCCGTGTGTCGAGTCTGTCCGTCAGCTCGTAACTCGGAGACCTCTCGTCGCATGTCACGCTGAAAGTCAGAGTTCTCCTGCTGGAGACTCGCCATGGCCCTCTCTAGGCCAGTCATGCGGTCGGCTAGAGTGCGTGGTGCGTGACGTGGTGCTCGAGCTGGTGGTGGAGGTGGAACAGCCTCCTCCGGAAACAGTGCAAGCATGAACTCATCTTGCTCGGCCTCCCCCTGTGCGCCTGGGTCGTGCTGGTGCTGTGCCCCCCTCAGCCAAGACATGGTACCATCGCCCTCATCTATGTGGATACCAGCCAGAGAAAAGTTCCTGGCTTTTATGACGTCAAACTCAGTCATATAGCGAATGTCTCCTCTAGTGACATCAATGTGCAATGAGGACATATATGCTGTCAGAATGTGACAGAACGGCATGTGGACTCGTCTATATGTCATGTATCCAGCTGAGTAGATAATGGTGGAGAAGATATGTAGGCTGATGTCAATATCTAACCTATGACTCAGGGCATAGAGTAAAAATGAATGGAATGGGCGCATCACAGCGATGTCCCGAGTAGTCAGTGGTAAAATGCAAAAGACTAAGACCCTATAAAGAGCGTAGTCCTGGACTCGAAGTTCTACCGACCTAAACTGGGTCACAGTGGGATCTCGCTCTCCCCCAAAAAAATACGAATAAATCGTATCGAGAGTAATATGTGAGTAGGGATCTCCGAATGGTAGATCCCTGGGAGGATAGCACAAGAAAGGGCAAGTAGATGGACGTAACTCTAAAAACTCTCGGATAGTCGTAGGGAAAAACGTGATATCAGTACCCGCTGCCCTAGTGGTATAGGTGAGATCGTCTACTTTCACTAGGTTATTGCAAAATTCAGCACACAGACTTATGTTTACAGGGCTAGTGCATTCAACAAGGTTTCGTAGGTTATAGTAGTTTATAACCTCCATAACAGGAGCACAAGAAACCAAAAAGAATGATCTATCTATGCATTTAGTCCTAATGGTCATATAAATGGTTGACTCAAATCTAAGTCTAAGTTCGTCTATGGGAAACCTTGGGTCAGTACTAGCATTGGAGGGTCCAGCACCAGTATTTGTTCGTTTCCTACTGTATAAAAAAAAGATATTCTAAAAAATTGAGAAGACAAATTCTAATAAATTTTCAGATAGGGGAAGAAGATTTACCGAGGAGCCATCGACAAATATAGATCTGACGACCCCGGTTGAATCGCAGCAGCGTCTTCACCGCAAGAAAAATTTGATTTAAAATACTCTCGCACTGAGGTTCGGAGTGAACCTTGGCAAAAGTGAAGATTTTGTGGGGCAAGGGTTGGGGGCGCCCGCTGCCCCTTATTTATAGGGAGCTTCGGGCGCCTGGAGCCATTCCGGGCGCCCGGAGTTGATTTTAGGCGGGGCGCCCAGATTCCCTCCCGGGCGCCCCGGAAGTGAATACCAGGGTCATTTTTTTTTTAACATTAAGATTTAGAGATTAGGTTTAAAATTAATTTTTAAGTTTTTTTTTAAAATTAATTTTTAAGTTTAAAATTAAAATTTTGAAATTAATTTTTAAGTTTAAAATTAAAATTTTGAAATTAATTTTTAAGTTTTAAAATTAAAATTTTGAAATTAATTTTTAAGTTTAAAATTAAAATTTTGAAATTAATTTTTAAGTTTTAAAATTAAAATTTTGAAATTAATTTTTAAGTTTTAAATTAAAATTTTTTAATTTTTAAGTTTAAAATTAAAATTTTTTAATTTTTAAGTTTAAAATTAAAATTTTGAAATTAATTTTTAAGTTTAAAATTAAAATTTTGAATTTAATTTTTAAGTTTTAAAATTAAAATTTTGAAATTAATTTTTAAGTTTAAAATTAAAATTTTGAAATTAATTTTTAAGTTTAAAATTAAAATTTTGAAATTAATTTTTAAGTTTAAAATTAAAATTTTGAAATTAATTTTTAAGTTTTAAAATTAAAATTTTGAAATTAATTTATTTTGAAATTAATTTTTAAGTTTTAAAATTAAAATTTTGAAATTAATTTTTAAGTTTAAAATTAAAATTTTGAAATTAATTTTTAAGTTTAAAATTAAAATTTTGAAATTAATTTTTAAGATTAAAATCTTGAAATTAATTTTAATTAAACAAATTTAAGCCTTATTCATCTCACCCGATCTATATTATCAATCAGGGAATCCTATGATTTTGTGAGATGAAATTGGATTTTTAATTATGGAGTTTTGGTTTAACTTGTGTTAGATTCAGATTTAGCTTTGGTCTCCACAAATAGGCAATCTTCGGATAAACTTCTAAGCTTGGTGAGTCACATGGACGTCATTAGTAGTAACCAACCTTTCGAGGTTTTCCGAATAGTCCTATCCACGGAGCTTAGTACTAAACCTTGGTCTAACTGGTTAGGATTCATTTAAGGGTCAGTTCCACTTGGCCAAATGCACCAGATCGAAATCATATCTTTCTAGACATGCGATGCCCAAGTTTCCCTAACGTACTATCATCCAAAAACTTCACCAGTACCATGATTCAAGTTAAACTTGGTCTCTTTTAACTAGTCCTAATTACCCTGTCGGGTTAGTTTGTTTGGGTTACCCTGTCGGGTAATTTAGTTTTGGAGGTGCCAGCTATTCTGGAGCCTCCCCCTGAATTATTGGCCATTAATTTAAATTTTGGTTTTAGGTTTGTGTCGATTCCTTTTATAGTTATAGTTAACTTGGTGATAATTTTGTTGATTTTTAAAGTGTTTAGATTTTGAATTTGATTTAGGTTTGTATTTTGGATTTTGGTTTGGTTTACTTGATTTTATATAATGTATTTTTTCTTTAGGTATATAATATTGATTAAGTCCTATTTGCGTGGTTAAGCACGCTTTCGGAACCCAAGCTAGATTGGTTGATTTGTATTGGGTTATTAATGATTTTAAGGTTTTATTTGAATTCGACTTATATCCTAGTCCGGTTTTATTATAGCATGCTTTTTGATTATATAGGATTAAGTCTAGATTTTTTGATCTTGTTGTGAATTTTTCTAACATCCCTTTTAAATTATTTATTTCATTTTTTAATGATAAATTTTCCTCCTCAAGTGTTATATCTTAAGTTGGATTTGAATTTTTTATTTGTTCCTTGAGGTCTTGATTTTCCTCAAGAAGTGATTTGTTTTCATTTTCTAGTTTAATCAATTTATTATTCAAACAAGAAATAATTTTAAAAAATTTACGATTTAGGTTCAAGTATACCTCTTCGAAACCTTCGGAAACGAGTACGGACTCGTGGCTCGATTCGGGTTCGGACCCGTCTTCCGATTCGTCTTCCGTTTCAGCTTCGCGGGCCATCAGCGCGAGGTGACTCTGGTGCTTCTGATCTTCTGCTTCCGATTCGCTCGAGGAGGAGTCGTCCCACGTTGCTTTGAGAGCCTTCTTTTTGGTCTGTTTCGGTTTGTCAATCTTCAGTCTTGGACACTCGTTCTTGTAGTGCCCCCTTTTGTTGCATCCGAAACAGGTCACGTTCTTCTGTTCCTTGGGAGAACTGATCTTTTGAAAGTCCTTCTTGCTGAAGTTCCTTTTTCTCCTGGTGAACATTTTTCTTACCAAGTTCACCAGTTGTTCTTCGTCTTCGGAGTCTTGGTCGGAATCTTCTTCATATTCAGGCTTGCTCTTCTTTTCTTTGGAGGAACCTGCAAATAAAGCTATACCTTTCTCGGCTCCAGCATTAGTTTGTTCATGTAATTCTAATTCACAGAAAAGCTCGTCTAATTTTAACTTAGAAAGATTTTTAGAAATTTTGTAGGCATCTACGATTGATGCCCACAAACTATTACGTGGAAAAGCATTTAATGCGTACCTTATTAAGTCTCTATTTTCCATCTGGTGGCCTATCGCATGAAGCCCGTTGAGGATGTCCTTGATCCTCGCGTGGAGCTGATTCGCCGTTTCACCTTCCTGCATTTTTATATTAAGAATTTTATTTAAAAGCATGTCTCGTTTTGTTACCTTGGCGTCGCTCGTTCCCTCGTGCAGCTCGATCAATTTGTCCCACAGCTCTTTAGCGTTTTTGTGTGGACCGACTCTGTTCAGTTCTTCTCTTGTTAATCCGCACTGTAGAGTGTTGATCGCTTTATTTTCTGTTGACGCCTTTTTCTTCAAATCTGCTGTCCAGTCTTCAAGATCCAATATATTCCCGGAGCTATCCGCTGGAATTTTATAGGGTCTCGTAACGCTCATCCACTGTTCGAAGTCTGTTTTGAGGTAAACCTCCATGCGCTTCTTCCAGTACGGAAAATCGTCCCCGTTGAAGAGTGGAGGTCGTACTGTGCTGAATCCTTCTATCTGAAACATTTTAGTCCTGCACACAGAAGAAAGAAAAGAAAAAAAATCCCAAGACTTGGTCTTGGATTAGTAGTGCGGAAGAAGAAAAATAATAGAAGTATCTAAATTGGTGTTGCACCAATTTAGATTTAATTGCAACGAAAAAATTCAAAACAGGTAATACTACCAGTTTGAAATTAAACGTAAAACTGAAAACTGAAAAAAAAAATAATTTTTCACCCCCTGTCTGATTGGTGGTTGCACCAAATCAGAGCGGTACCTGCTCTGATACCACTTGTAGGACCGTGATCGTTCGATAGAGGGGGGGTGAATATCGATTCGAAAACTCGAGTGTAAAAATACGCAGCGGAAAAGTAAATGAACACAATTGTTTTTACTTCGTTCGGAGCCTGTGACGACTCCTACTCGAAGGCCCGTAGTCCTTGACCACTTTCGTTGGGCAATCACTAACAATTCGAATATGATTACAAAAAAGAGTACAAGAAATGCTAATGAAACAAAACACAAAGCTATATCGACAGAAAAGAAAACTTAAAGAGCAAGGGCGCTTTGTCGGAGCTTTGTTGGCGTTGTCGGAGTTAATATAGATGTGATTTTGATCTATCTTTTCCAACCGTTGGAATAATGCCTATAGTTGACTCGATCCAACCGAGTAACTAGGAATACTCAATCTAATTGAGCTTGTATTCACCCATGCGTTGATAGGCGGGACCAAGATTGTCCCTCCGTACCCTACCAAGATAATATGTATTGCTTTGCTTTGGCAGATTCAACAATACATGTGATCGAGGTAGTGATAGGTATCACGGCACGGTTAGGCATTTAGAGTTGGTTCGATCGAGATCTAATCTAATCGAAAAGGATGCATCTTGTGCACGACTTAGATCTAATCTAATCGCAAGGGTGCATCATGTGCACGACTTAGATCTAATCTAATCGTAAGGCACTAATTAATTAATTACTTATTAAACATGCATCACATACACAAGCAATTAATTAACTTATTTGTGATTTAGTCATGGCCCTACTACGATCTTCTCAAGCCAATGAGAAGACCGATTGGTCAACCTAGGGTCAACAGCTTCTCCAAGCTCCTCCCTTTGACCACCTTATGTTGCTCATGCCCGCCTCGGAACTCCGTCTCGTGTGGACCCTCCACCGCTCCAATTTGTACATTACAATTTGAAACTCGAGTTACATTCGAGTCTAAATCTAATTTACAACAAGAATATAAGAGAAAGGCACGACGCGCAGGTCGCGGAAAAATAAAAACATACAACATGCGCAAACACATAACGGCACGCAGGCCGTATTATGAATTACAACACAATCCAATCATATTGGATTTTTGGGCCATGACTATCACAAAATTAATATATAATTCAAAATTATATATTTTCATAATTTTCTATAATTTTTAAAATAATTTTTACAATTTTTACGAGTAAAATTTCCCGGCGGTCCCGTTTAGCGGTTTCGGGCGCAATCGCGGAACGGATCCCCTTGCGGGGCCCAGGGGCAGCGCCCCTACCCGCGATCTAACCATCGTGAGGGTTTGTTTGCGATCCAACAGCGCCTAAACCCGCTGTCCCAAAACAATTTGGGCCGAGACATTGCTGTTTCGGAAAAATCTTCCCGGCGGGTTCGTTTTAAGCGATTTCGGGTGCGATCGCGAAGCAAATCCCCTTGCGGGGTTAGGGGCAGTACCCCTACCCACGATCTAACCATCGTGAGTTGCTCCTTTGCGATCTAATGGCACCCAAGCCCACTGTCCCAAACGGATTTGGGGCGAAACGAAGCCGGTTTTGAAAGATCTTTCCGGTAGCCGAAGCCTACAAGTGCCGAGACACTTGTGCTTCGCTTCTACGGAAAAATTACCCATAAAATCATAAAAAACTAATTTTTACAGAAAATCACAGAAGGTTTTTATTTTTCATAAAAATAAAAACAAACTCGTACAAGCCTTGCACGTGGCTCTGATACCATTGTTGGGTTTTTCGGGCCGCGAAAACCGCTTTTCGCGTCGCGGAAACCCCGAATCGCCCAAGCCACGGATCTTGTGCAAGGTAAAACCGAACGAAAAATACGAGTACGAGTTTAAAACACGATCGACTCTTAGATCTACGAGGGAAAAACATTTACCCTTGATGCGTGCCCTTCGCAATCCCGCAACGTCCAAAGGTAGCCGGATCTTGAGACCGTCAAGCGAACGGTCCTCTAGCGGTATCCACACGAACAAGGAGTGGTCTCCTACCACTCAAAGATGGAGAGGAGAACCCACAAGTGTGCTAGCACTTTCTAGGGCTCTCGGATTGGATCTAAAAGGTGAGAAAGGAGAGAATATAGAAGAGGAAACACATGTACACCTCTTGGTTCCCTCCTTTGTGACCTTCACCTTCCCTTAGGCTTTGGATTTAACTCACACTCCTCTTTTCCTCCATGAAACCCACGACCATCAGCAAGGTTGAGAGAGGAAGAAGCACACAAGGAAGAAGAAGCATTTACCACAATTTAATTGCCACAAGACAAAACCCATTTTTCCTTTAGTGTGGCCGGCCACACTAGAGTAACTCCCACATTAATGTGGCCGGCCACATTAATGCATTTGGTGTGTAACCTCCATGAGGTGGCACACCATTAAATGAGGAGATGATGTGGCTAATGATGTGGCTAGATTGGTCATACCAAGTAGGATGAGTCAACCTTCATGATGATGTGGCAAGACATCAAGTAAAACTTGATGTTTCAACTTCCATTTGGTCAAGTCAAACATGACCAATTTTCTTCCTTGTTGAGTTAAATCCAACCTTTGATTCAAGTCAATTTTATTTAATGAATCTCAATTCATTAATATAAATTGACTCATGAATCAAATTT
This sequence comes from Zingiber officinale, assembly GCF_018446385.1. NCBI lineage: Eukaryota > Viridiplantae > Streptophyta > Magnoliopsida > Zingiberales > Zingiberaceae > Zingiber > Zingiber officinale. The sequence goes on along the minus strand of NC_056002.1, from coordinate 99,096,484 downwards.
AAATTAAACTAATTCAACAATTGAATCTAATTGAGTCTAACTCAATAAGTCTAATTTGAATCCAATCTTTGATTCATCATTTGAATCCAATCTTTGATTCATCATATGAATCTAATCCTATTGGTTCATCATATGAACCTAATCTCCATGCACATGTTCTTTGTGTGTGACCCAATAGGTTCTTGTAACGTTGGCAATGTTATAAACTCTTTTAGAAACATAAGCAATGAGCGGCATCTAGCAATACATCATTGCTACCCAAGTTACAAGAAATGTTGAGATTCAACATCACCTTGTGACTACTAATTGTGACTCCTCACAATATGTGACAAGTGTCCTTCTATCCTAGACATCTAGATTGATCAATGTGAGGCATAGACCGTGTTATCCTCTGACCAATCTAAATCTTGAACTCCGAGTAGACTCACTCAATCAAATGAGCTCAATATCTCATATTGACTCATTTGGGTATGACCATACACTTCGTGATCTCACTCTATCAAGAATATCGATGTCTCTCCCGTCATATAGGAGGGATAGATCCCATCTACATCACTCACATCCCTCTGCATAATTTGTTATATACCCAGTAATCGCCTTTATAGTTCACCCAGTTACGGGTGACGTTTGACGAAACTAAAGTACATAACTCCTTATGTAGGGATCCATGGTGACTCCAGGTCTAAGGACTAATAGTCATACTAATAGCCACATGAGAAAGTATATGACACTCATATAACGATCCATGATACTTTCTCATGGCGGGTCATTCAGTATACATTCTCTAATGCATACCCATGTGTCAGCTTGATATCTCTATATCCATGACTTGTGAGATCAAGTCATCGAGCTGACCTACATGCTAGTCTTATTATATTAACATTGTCCCTGAATGTTAATACTCAACTAGAAATGATTTAGAGTAGTGTTCCCTATATCATCTCACTATCGATTCAACTAATCGATTGATATAAGTATGAACGTTCTACTCAAGGACGTTACTATACTTATTTTATCTGACACTAATACAAATAAGCATAATAACCAAAAACCAATGCCTTTATTAATATACAAAAATATGATATACATGAGTCCATACAATCATCAAATGATTGGCTCTAAGGCTCTAACTAACAATCTCCCACTAGCACTAGTGCCAATCAGTATAGGCTCTAAGGCCTAATGACCTAGTGTGACCATCATTCTTTCTCTGTGCCAAAGCCTTGGTCAAGGGATCTGCGATGTTAGCCTCTGTAGGTACTCTGCAAATCTTCACATCTCCTCTATCGATAATCTCTCGAATGAGATGGAAGCGCCGTAGTATGTGCTTGGTCCGCTGGAGCGAGGTTCCTTCGCTGTCTATAGCTCCATTGTTGTCACAATAGAGCTCAATCAGATCAGCTGTAGGAACCACCCCAAGTTCGATGAACTTGCGGATCCAACTACCTCCTTTGCCTCGATGCGAATGTACTCGGCTTGTAGAATCGCCATCGATCCTCGCTCAACTCTTCCGTGACAGCACCACCATTAATGCAAAATACGAACCCCGACTGCGATCTATAGTCATCCCGGTCGGTCTGGAAGCTAGCATCACTGTAACCCTTTACAGCTAGCTCATCATTGCCTCCATATATCAAGAAATATTCTTTAGTCCTTCTTAAGTACTTAAGAATATTCTTGACCGCTATCCAGTGACTTTCACCTGGATCAGACTGGTATCTGCTCGTCATGCTCAAAGCATACGAGACATCAGGTCGAGTACATAGCATGGCGTACATGATCGATCCTATGGCTGAGGCATAAGGGATCTGATCCATGCGGTCTCTCTCCTCTCTAGAAGAGGGACTTTGAGTCTTCGAAAGACTCACGCCATGTGACATCGGCAGAAATCCCTTCTTGGAGTTCTGCATGGCAAACCGAAGGAGTACCTTATCAATGTATGTACTCTGACTTAGGCCAAACAATCTCTTAGATCTATCTCTATAGATCTGAATCCCTAGAATGCGGGATGCCTCACCTAAGTCCTTCATTGAGAAGCAACTCCCTAGCCAGGTCTTGACAGACTGAAGCATAGGGATGTCCTTCCCAATGAGTAGTATGTCATCCACATACAATATGAGGAAGACAACTATATCTCCTACAACCTTCTTGTAGACACAAGGCTCATCTTCGTTCTTGATGAAACCAAACTGTTTGATTGCATCATTGAAACGAAGATTCCAGCTCCGAGAAGCTTGCTTTAGTCCATAAATGGACCTATGCAGCTTGCATACTCTACTAGTATGCTGTGGATCTACAAAACCCTCAGGTTGTGTCATGTACATATCCTCGAGTAGGTTTCCATTCAGAAACGCGGTTTTGACATGCATCTGCCATATCTCATAGTCATGGTAGGCTGCAATAGCAAGCATGATCCGAATGGACTTAAACATCGCTACTGGAGAAAAGGTTTCATCATAGTCAATACCATGAATCTGCTTGAAACCTTTAGCTACCAAGCGACCTTTATAAATAAGTCCATCCATGTCAGTCTTTCTCTTAAAGACCCACTTACACCCAATGGGTTTTACCCCTTCAGGTGGATCAACCAAAGTCCATACTTGGTTGGTGTACATGGATTCCATTTCGGATCTCATGGCTTCTAGCCATTTCTCGGAATCTGGTCTCATCACAGCTTCCTGATAGGTGGTAGGCTCATCCTCTATGAGCATAACGTCATCATGGTCAGACAAGAGAAATGAGTATCTCTCAGGCTGACGACGTACCCTATCAGACCTGCGAAGAGGTATGTCTACTTGAACTGGTTGTTGTTCCTCAACTCCTTGTGGAACAACATCATCCACAACACTTTGTGGTTCCAGTTCAATTTCCATCGAGGCATCAGTGCTATTGTTCACATCTTGAACTTCTTCAAGATCGAACGCGCTCCCACTAGTCTTTCTAGAAACAAAGTCCCTTTCTAGAAAGACCCCAGTCTTTGCCACAACTACCTTGTGCTGACTTGGAATGTAGAAGTAATATCCCTTAGTTTCCTTGGGATATCGATGAAATAACACTTGTCGGATTGGGTCCTAATTTGTGCGAGACTTGACGTCGAACGTAAGCCTCACAACCCCAAATCCTCATGAAAGACACCGGGCATCTCTCCCATATCCTATATGGTGTCTTTATCACGGCCTTTGATGGAACTCGGTTGAGAATGAAAACTGCCGTGTCTAGAGCATATCCCCATAGATATGTCGGAAGATCTGTGTGACTCATCATAGACCGTACCATATCTAATAAGGTACGATTCCTCCTTTCGGATACACCATTCCACTGTGGTGTTCCAGGAGGAGTGAGTTGGGATAGAATCCCACACTCAGCTAAATAGTCACGAAACTCATGGCTTAAGTATTCACCACCTCGATCTGATCGAAGTATCTTAATACTCTTTCCAAGCTGGTTCTGTACTTCATTCTTGAATTCTTTGAACTTTTCAAAGGATTCAGATTTATGTGTCATCAAATACACATAACCATATCTACTGAAGTCATCAGTAAATGTGATGAAGTACCTATAACCACCTCTAGCAGCGACATTGAAAGGGCCACATACATCACTATGTATGAGTCCTAACAAATCAGTCGCTCTCTCGCTGTGCCCACTAAAGGGAGTCTTGGTCATCTTGCCTCGTAGGCATGACTCGCATATCTCATATGATTCAAAATCAAATGAGTCCAGCAAACCATCCTTATGGAGCTGGGATAAGCGCTTGTCATTTATATGACCTAAGCGACAGTGCCAGAGGTATGTTTGGTTCATGTCATTTGACTTGAACCTCTTGGTATTTACGTTATAGATAGGGCTCTCTAGATCTAGAATATAGAGTCCGTTCATCAGAGGTGCACTACAATAGAACATATTGTTTAAATAGACGGAACAACATTTGTTCTTTATTATAAACGAAAATCCTTTCTTGTCCAAACAAGAAACGGAAATTATGTTCTTAGTCAAGGCAGGCACATAACAACAATCATCTAATTCTAGTACAAGCCCAGAGGGAAGAGATAGATGATAAGTTCCTACAGCAATAGCAGCAACTCGTGCTCCATTGCCTACTCGTAGGTCTATCTCACCCTTCGTCAATGCCCTACTATTCCTCAGCGCTTGTACATTAGTACAAATGTGCGAAGTGTAGGATCGAAAAGAATTTAGATATCTCCACAATAGCATGATATTGTCCACTTTGGGCCTAAGCCCTCATGGTTTTGCTCTTGGGCTCTCCCCAAAAGGCCTCATGCCAATGGAGATATCTTTCTCTTATAAACCCATGATCTTTTCCATGTGTTTTTAATATGGGACTATGTTTGCAACCTTGCAACCCCAACAATTCCCCCCTCAAACAAAGGACCATGGGCTTCCCCCTCGGTCCACCCGACCTACTAGGACTTCCTGCCCCTCGGTCCACCCGACCTACTAGGACTTCCTGCCCCTCGGTCCACCCGACCTACTAGGACTTCCTGCCTGGTGTCTGGTCCTCTTGATCCGAACATAGGAGCCCCCACTTTCTTTGTTCGAGGTCAATATTGTACTCACATGGTTCAATCAGACCATAGCTCTTGTGCACAGTCGGCGGTTAAACCTTCTGGCAGTCCGGGCTCTGATACCAATTGTAGGATCGAAAAGAATTTAGATATCTCCACAATAGCATGATATTGTCCACTTTGGGCCTAAGCCCTCATGGTTTTGCTCTTGGGCTCTCCCCAAAAGGCCTCATGCCAATGGAGATATCTTTCTCTTATAAACCCATGATCTTTTCCATGTGTTTTCAATATGGGACTATGTTTGCAACCTTGCAACCCCAACACGAAGCACATCCGGTATCTAATACCCACGATGAAGAAATAGAGAGGTTGACTTCTATAACATTTATACCTGAAGTAGAAATCTTATTTCTCTTCTTCTTAAGATCTTCCAGGTATTCTTTGGAGTTCCTCTTCCAGTGCCTTGCTTGTTCTTGATATAGGTGACAAAGATGTTCAACCATATCGTAAGCGCTCATCAACTCATGTTGCTTCTGAAGCTCAGAGTTCATGGTTGCGAGCATAAGACAAGACACATCTAATGCGTCATCTTGATGCTTCTTGTAAGCATCTCGGTCTGCTCGCGTGGCAATGGCAGGAGGAGCCTCCGGAATAGGCTGCTCCAGAACGTACAGTTTACGTTCTTGGGTGAGAACTATTCTCAGGTTCCTGTACCAGTCCAGGAAATTTGCTCCGTTGAGCATGTCCTTCTTAAGGACAGATCGCAGAGAGAAAATGTTCGTATTTGACGTCATGGTTATCTACAACAGAAAAATTTGCAGAAATAAATATCATATTCTTTAAAATCATTTAATTAGGCCTTTAATTAAATGATGCTCCCACTAAATTCTATAATTCTTGTGGGATAAGATCCACATCATACTAACCCTTGAGTTAGCTTTGGCTAATACGCCCAAGGCTTAGTATGATCGGTAGGTAACGATTACCAATTACATCTCTATGCAACTCTTGTTTATAAAATCAATATCCGCATTTATATTAAAACTCGAGTTAGCTTTGGCTAATACGCCCGAGAGTTAATATAGATGTGATTTTGATCTATCTTTTCCAACCGTTGGAATAATGCCTATAGTTGACTCGATCCAACCGAGTAACTAGGAATACTCAATCTAATTGAGCTTGTATTCACCCATGCGTTGATAGGCGGGACCAAGATTGTCCCTCCGTATCCTACCAAGATAATATATATTGCTCTGCTTTGGCAGATTCAACAATACATGTGATCGAGGTAGTGATAGGTATCACGGCACGGTTAGGCATTTAGAGTTGGTTCGATCGAGATCTAATCTAATCGAAAAGGATGCATCTTGTGCACGACTTAGATCTAATCTAATCGCAAGGGTGCATCATGTGCACGACTTAGATCTAATCTAATCGTAAGGCACTAATTAATTAATTACTTATTAAACATGCATCACATACACAAGCAATTAATTAACTTATTTGTGATTTAGTCATGGCCCTACTACGATCTTCTCAAGCCAATGAGAAGACCGATTGGTCAACCTAGAGTCAACAGCTTCTCCAAGCTCCTCCCTTTGACCACCTTGTGTTGCTCGTGCCCGCCTCGGAACTCCGTCTCGTGTGGACCCTCCACCGCTCCAATTTGTACATTACAATTTGAAACTCGAGTTACATTCGAGTCTAAATCTAATTTACAACAAGAATATAAGAGAAAGGCACGACGCGCAGGTCGCGGAAAAATAAAAACATACAACATGCGCAAACACATAACGGCACGCAGGCCGTATTATGAATTACAACACAATCTAATCATATTGGGTTTTTGGGCCATGACTATCACAAAATTAATATATAATTCAAAATTATATATTTTCATAATTTTCTATAATTTTTAAAATAATTTTTACAATTTTTACGAGTAAAATTTCCCGGCGGTCCCGTTTAGCGGTTTCGGGCGCAATCGCGGAACGGCGGGGCCCAGGGGCAGCGCCCCTACCCGCGATCTAACCATCGCGAGGGTTCGTTTGCGATCCAACAGCGCCTAAACCCGCTGTCCCAAAACAATTTGGGCCGAGACATTGCCGTTTCGGAAAAATCTTCCCGGCGGGTTCGTTTTAAGCGATTTCGGGTGCGATCGCGAAGCAAATCCCCTTGCGGGGTTAGGGGCAGTACCCCTACCCACGATCTAACCATCGTGAGTTGCTCCTTTGCGATCTAATGGCACCCAAGCCCGCTGTCCCAAACGGATTTGGGGCGAAACGAAGCCGGTTTTGAAAGATCTTTCCAGCCTACAAGTGCCGAGACACTTGTGCTTCGCTTCTACGGAAAAATTACCCATAAAATCATAAAAAACTAATTTTTACAGAAAATCACAGAAGGTTTTTATTTTTCATAAAAATAAAAACAAACTCGTACAAGCCTTGCACGTGGCTCTGACACCATTGTTGGGTTTTTCGGGCCGCGAAAACCGCTTTTCGCGTCGCGGAAACCCCGAATCGCCCAAGCCACGGATCTCGTGCAAGGTAAAACCGAACGAAAAATACGAGTACGAGTTTAAAACACGATCGACTCTTAGATCTACGAGGGAAAAATATTTACCCTTGATGCGTGCCCTTCGCAATCCCGCAACGTCCAAAGGTAGCCGGATCTTGAGACCGTCAAGCGAACGGTCCTCTAGCGGTATCCACACGAACAAGGAGTGGTCTCCTACCACTCAAAGATGGAGAGGAGAACCCACAAGTGTGCTAGCACTTTCTAGGGCTCTCGGATTGGATCTAAAAGGTGAGAAAGGAGAGAATATAGAAGAGGAAACACATGTACACCTCTTGGTTCCCTCCTTTGTGACCTTCACCTTCCCTTAGGCTTTGGATTTAACTCACACTCCTCTTTTCCTCCATGAAACCCATGACCATCAGCAAGGTTGAGAGAGGAAGAAGCACACAAGGAAGAAGAAGCATTTACCACAATTTAATTGCCACAAGACAAAACCCATTTTTCCTTTAGTGTGGCCGACCACACTAGTGTAACTCCCATATTAATGTGGCCAGCCACATTAATGCATTTGGTGTGTAACCTCCATGAGGTGGCACACCATTAAATGAGGAGATGATGTGGCTAATGATGTGGCTAGATTGGTCATACCAAGTAGGATGAGTCAACCTTCATGATGATGTGGCAAGACATCAAGTCAAACTTGATGTTTCAACTTCCATTTGGTCAAGTCAAACATGACCAATTTTCTTCCTTGTTGAGTTAAATCCAACCTTTGATTCAAGTCAATTTTAATTTAATGAATCTCAATTCATTAATATAAATTGACTCATGAATCAAATTTAAATTAAACTAATTCAACAATTGAATCTAATTGAGTCTAACTCAATAAGTCTAATTTGAATCCAATCTTTGATTCATCATTTGAATCCAATCTTTGATTCATCATATGAATCTAATCCTATTGGTTCATCATATGAACCTAATCTCCATGCACATGTTCTTTGTGTGTGACCCAATATGTTCTTGTAACGTTGGCAATGTTATAAACTCTTTTAGAAACATAAGCAATGAGCGGCATCTAGCAATACATCATTGCTACCCAAGTTACAAGAAATGTTGAGATTCAACATCACCTTGTAACTACTAATTGTGACTCCTCACAATATGTGACAAGTGTCCTTCTATCCTAGACATCTAGATTGATCAATGTGAGGCATAGACCGTGTCATCCTCTGACCAATCTAAATCTTGAACTCCGAGTAGACTCACTCAATCAAATGAGCTCAATATCTCATATTGACTCATTTGGGTATGGCCATACACTTTGTGGTCTCACTCTATCAAGAATATCGATGTCTCTCCCATCATATAGGAGGGATAGATCCCATCTACATCACTCACATCCCTCTACATAATTTGTTATATACCCAGTAATTGCCTTTATAGTCCACCCAGTTACCGGTGACGTTTGACGAAACTAAAGTACATAACTCCTTATGTAGGGATCCATGGTGACTTCAGGTCTAAGGACTAATAGTCATACTAATAGCCACATGAGAAAGTATATGACACTCATATAACGATCCATGATACTTTCTCATGGCGGGTCATTCAGTATACATTCTCTAATGCATACCCATGTGTCAGCTTGATATCTCTATATCCATGACTTGTGAGATCAAGTCATCGAGCTGACCTACATGCTAGTCTTATTGTATTAACATTGTCCCTGAATGTTAATACTCGACTAGGAATGATTTAGAGTAGTGTTCCCTATATCATCTCACTATCGATTCAACTAATCGATTGATATAGGTATGAACGTTCTACTCAAGGATGTTATTATACTTATTTTATCTGACACTAATACAAATAAGCATAATAACCAAAAACCAATGCCTTTATTAATATACAAAAATATGATATACATGAGTCCATACAATCATCAAATGATTGGCTCTAGGGCTCTAACTAACAGGATATAATGGTGCTTCAAATATGTATGGAGAATTTAATGGTTTAAAGTCACTGACAATGAAAGAAAATCCATATTTATATGTTTATTGTTTTGCTCATCAACTCCAACTAATGGTTGTAGCTGTTGCTCAAGCAAATCAATATGCCTGTGATTTCATGTGGATTGTTGGTTTGATTGTGAACACATCTGCATTATCTTGCAAAAGGCCCGACAGACTTCGACAATTTGAACATGACAGAAAAGTTGAACTTCTTGAAAGAGGAGAGATTAGTTCTGGTAGAATACTAAACTAAGTAACTAGTCTAGCTAGACCTGGAGATACACGATGGGGGTCTCATCATACAACTTATGTCGTATTGAACAAATGTGGCTATCTGTTATAGAGGTTCTTCAAAATTTGATTGACGATGGTGATCGATTTTCTAAGGGTTTAAGTAGAACTTTGGTTGAATGAATAGAGGTATGAATTTGTGTTTATTCTACTATTGATGAAATGTATATTGGCAATCACAAATTATTTGTCACAACCATTCTACAAGAGAAAGATCAAAATATTGTGAATGCGATGCATTTGATCAATAATGTGAAATGCAAATTGCAAAAGTTGAGAGATTTTGGATGTGATATTTTACTTGAGGATGTGAAGAAGTTTTGTAATACTCATTCCATTGAAATAATTAATATGACAGATAACATCAACATCTGTAGTCGTTTGAAGAGAGATGGAAAAAATATTAATTTTTATCACTACTACCATGTTGAAATCTTTTGTGAGGTAACTTCATAATTCTTTTTTTATTTACCGTCAATTAAATTCTTTTAAACACTAACATATTTATTAATTTTTACTTTTATTGTTTGGTGTTTAAATTGTAGGTTTCGATATTATTCTATAGGAGATGAATAGTAATTTCTCTGAAACAACTACAGATTTGCTAATTTATATGTCATGCCTTGATCCTGGGAGCTCATTCTCTAGATTTGATGTACAGAAGTTACTGCGTGCTCATTTTTATGAGGATGATTTTTCTTGGAATAAGCGTATGTTGGTTGAACAAGAGCTTGAAACATATATTGATGACGTCAGATCAGATGAACAGTTTGAAGGCATTTCAGATTTGAGAGCTCTTGCAAAAAAAATGATTGAAACAATGAAGAACCGTGTGTTTCCTTTTGTTTATCGGATGATTGAGCTAGCCTTACTTCTTCCAGTTACTACTGCAATCGTTGAAAGAGTGCTTTCGACAATGAATATTGTCAAAACAGATTTGCGAAACGGGATTGGAGATGAATGGATGAATGACAATTTGATAGTCTATATCGAGAAAGATGTTTTTAATACTGTCGACAATGAGCCAATTTTACAGTGTTTTCAGAACATGGAGTCTCGAAGAATGCAATTGGTACATATTCGTTAGTAGATTGCTTTAATATTATTGTACGAGTTGTTTTCATAATATTGTACCTTTTTCTCCTATATGCTGCTAAGTTATTTTAAAAATATTTTTTTAATTACATAGAATTTATTAACTATTTTAAAAAAAATTCACCGCACTCAGATCGCGACCGCCCCTCTATGATTGAATTCCTAGATCCGCCACTGGTTAGGGTTATATATGCAAATCAAAGCATTAAAAAAAATAACATGGAAATAATTTCAATTAATAAACATGTTATGCAATTTATAAATATGCAAAAATATATCTCCTTTAAATTTAACCTCTAATTCGTCCCTCTATGATTGAATTTCTAGATCCGCCACTGGTTAGAGTTATATATGCAAATCAAAGCATTAAAAAAATTAACATGGAAATAATTTTAATTAATAGACATGTTATGCAATTTATAAATATGCAAAAATATATCTCCTTTAAATTTAACCTCTAATTCTCCCCTTTAATCACATTAAAAATAGGGATATGCTCTAAAACTAAATTGGAATTAAATACTAAGGGATACACAAACCGAATTTTGTAATTAACACTTAGAAAAAATTGAAAACTGAATTTTATTATTTATAAAGCAATTTAACCAAAATAATTTTAAAAGTTAGTTTTATTTGTTGAAAAATTCTAAAATTTTTTATACAGTTAAATAGATATATCTAATACAGTGATAAAATTTACACAAATAATGGAGAATAATTTAAGTAGTAATAGATTATTTGCTATAACAAGATGTAATTTATTTTAAAAAATGCTTAAAAATAGTTTTTAAATTAGAAAAATTTTGAAAGCTTTTTAAAGAATGTAATATAACAAGTATTTTTATAGAAAAAATAAAATTTCAAAAATTGAAAGTTAAAAAAAATAACATTAAAAGTAAGTATTTTTATAAAAAATTTAATAACAGTAAAAAAAATTAAAAATTTTTTCCTTTGATAGATAACATGATAAGTGTTCACAAAAAAAAAAATAAAGTTTACAAAATATAATTTGGTAAAACATTTTAAATTAAAAAATATAATTTTTATTAAAAAATTTATAAGAAATAATTCAACGATACAAAAATTTTAAAATTTTTCCTACCGATTAGAAATGAAATAGTCTTTCTTAAAAAATTAATATCTAATTAATTTCAAAAAGAAATTATATGAAACAATTTATTTAAAAACATTAGACAATTTAAAAATATCAAATTAAAATTATAAATATACGAAAAGAATTTAATCTAAACATTATTTTGGAATCCAATATAAGTTCCTTTCTACCGAATTAATCAAGTACTTTCTAAGAATATATTTTTTTATTACTCTTCTAATTTGACCCTTGTGAAATATATAATATTAATTCAATCCTTTATAATTTCTAACATTTGAAATAGTAAAATTTGAACATTTATAATTTTTAAAATTTTCTAATTGTTTTTTCAATTTATCATTTTTAATTTTTAATTATCAAAGTCTTCTATTAAACATGATTTTACTAAGATTATTTTTATTTTTAAATTCTTTTTTTTTTAATTTTTAATTTTAATTTTCAATTTACACGTTGATTTAGACATGGATTTTATACCAAAATATAGTGATCAGGAGATAAGAGGTATCTCACTCATGTCAGATCTTAAGTTAGATTCTCCTCCTGCATCGCTGCATTCATCTGATGTTGTTCCTCCTTTATCAATGCTAGCTTCTGAGTTGCTTTGTTTTTCGTGACTAGCCATCAGTTCTAGTCCAATATACACTTCTATTTCTGACTTGGATAATGAACTCTCGCCCCAAGTGACCTTGAGATTTTTGTTCTTGTTTCACTTTGGCCCTTTTTCTTTCTCATTCTTGAGATCTGGATAGTCTTCCTTTATATGTCATTCTTTTTTACAATAATAGCATCGAACCTTTCTCTTGTTTCTTAGATTTGTTCTAGTCTGTATTTCTTTAAATTTATTAGATTTAAAAAACTTTTTAAATTTCCTTACCATATAAGTTTCTTGGTCTGCATCAATATCTGAGTTTGACTCGGGTGCGTCCTTCTTGATGGCTCTCAGTGCCAGGTTATGGCTTGACTCTTTATTTACCCCTGCACATCTGGATTCATACAATTCTAAAGTCGAAAATAGTTTTTTTAAGGTACTTACCTCCAAATCCTTCGAAATGTAGTAGGTGTCTATAATCGAAGTCCTCTGGGGTTCTGGACAAGGCGTTGAGCACATACCATACCGAATCTAGGCTGGCCACTTTTTCACCGAGGTTGACCAGTCAGGAATCAGCTCCTTGATCTTCGCGTATAGTTGGGCTATCTTCTCACCTTTTTCCAGACGGGCGTTTGTTAGTTGATTTTGAAGGAGGTCTCATCGTGCGAGCTTCACCTCGGATGTTCCTTTATAGAGCTCCAAGAATTTTTCCCAGAGTTCTTTGCTAACGAGTAGCTTCCGATGCAATTGACTTCTTGAAACGACAATACACTCAGCAAGTGATATTCCGCTTTGTTGTTTGCTACGAAATCACTTTGTTCCTTCTTTGTCCATTGACTTTCTTCTTTCTCTTCTCCTTGATGATCCTTAGGAACTATAAAATCATATTTTATGATTAATAGAATTTTGAAATCAGTTCGTAGGAATACCTCCATTTGACGTTTTCATTGTGTGAACTTCCCCTAAAACTTTGGCAGGTAGAGGCTTGGTCCGACCATTGATTTCTTTACTTCAGTTGGCGGTTAGTCCTTCGAAAGCGTCCTTGCTCTGATATCACTTGTTAGACCCTAGTTGGCCGACAAGAGGGGCTAAATTGCCCTAAAAATGAAAATAAACCCTTTCTCGACTTTTTAAACTAAGTTAAGAAACACTTATTTAATAAAAAAAACTAATTAACAAGAAAGAAAGAAGAGATAGATCTTTTTACTTAGTTTGCAATCAGGAGACTTCTAGTCCAAGCATTGAAAGCTCACTATCAAATCTCCTTCTGACGGAGAAACCTCTTACAACAATTTAAGCACTATATTACAAAATTGAACTGAAAGAAGATCATTTTCAAGTATTATACTGAACTACTGAGACCAAAGCTCTATCTATAGCATGCTGGTTGGATCTGACCGTTTGCTGATGTGGCAGCTCCGGGTGGCTGGGCGTAGATTAAACTGTATCCACGACGCAAGGATGTGCAACAGATAAAACTTAAGTGGTCCAGGCGTCTAGAACGGCTCTGGGTGCCTGGACCATGTTGACCAGTCGCCAAATAGGGAGCGTCGAGGAGGCGCCCTGGGTTGTGCCCAGGGGGTCAAGGCGCCCGAATAGTCAACACCTCTTTGACTGTCCAATTCTTCGATCCGTTTTGGCTCTATTCGCTTGAGTGATTTTGGTCATCTAGAATAGGGCTCACCTGAACCCATTTTTCGGTCTTCTCCTCGAGTAAGCTTATGCTCCGGCTTATCATATCTCGGAAAACACCGCACACTTCCTTCTCGTCCGCAAGCGTACTCTTCCGCAGCACCTCGTCACTCAGACGCACAGAGCCTGTCGACTCTCTCCCGTGCCGTCCTTTTCGCTAGCTGTGTCTTTCGCTCGACTTCCTGTGCTTCTAAGTTCCTGTACACTTACACACAAGGTATCAAACAAACATAGGACCTAACTTAATTTGATTGATTACACCAAAATTATCACGGGGTACCTACATCCAGTGCCCCCGCTAATTCGTCCTTAAGCCAACATAGAGAAGGTAAATCATGGATGACTACTAGCCATTAGTGCAGGTGGCCAAGCACAAACTTATTTGTTAATGGACTTAAACATTCTAGGCAAAAATCAAAAATATTATCCATCATTTACAAAACACCCAATTTTAATTTAATGTAAAATAAACACTATTTAACATGAATTGTCCAAAATATTTTTACATTATCTAATCATTCGGTAAACTCATTGACACTTATTACATTAACATAATCTAATTATCAAAATATAGAAGCTAGCATCTACCTATAGTAAAAGTTAATCGGTAACTTGTATAATAATAATAATAATAATACTAAATTCAGACTAAAATCATGGGAGGTAACTCATTTAATTTTTTTTTAAAAAAAATTGACGTTAATATGGTCTTTCTCTTAATTTAATGTGTCCTTTTGATTTTCTCCAAAAATTGTTTATGTTCTCCCTTATCTCTTCGTTCCTCCGATGGAACGGACTTCTTACGAAGTCAATGTTAGCGGTGTAAAACGAGCTTTAGAGATGTAAAATGAATTAGGCCACCTGTGCGCTTCGCTTGGCGTGGCCCGTTATTGAGCAAGGGCAGCCCGACCCGATTGTAAGCGCTGCCGAGATTAGTGTGGACTTAGGCCAACACGGGCCAGCCCAAATATTGGGTCTAACTCAAATACTTACTAATAATAAATAAAGAAAATTAATAAGAGAACTAGAGTCTGGCTCAATGAAGGAGATGACTCTAATATTATTGCTGTGATGCAATGGTGAAATATTTAGGGAAATAAATAAGAAGATGAGAGTTGGAATTCTAATAAACATGGCAAATTGTTTGATGGCATCATGCTAGTTGTCATTGCGTCTCCATGTTGATGAACGGCAGGACAAGGACACCAATTGTTGAATGGGTCAGTTCATGCCTCCCATTGAAAACAGAGGCCCGAAGACTAATAATTATTTCAGATTAAACTGTGACAAACGAGGCCCACATGAATGGTGATTCATTGCAGGGGCGGCAAAAGCTGGCTATTGCTGATAATGAAATGCCCGAAAGCAACTCGCCCTGAAATCAGCAAAGTTAAGAATCGTCATTGATGATCATCGACATGCTTTCTGTACAATATTAATGACGATGAAACCTCCTTCCCTACGCAGTCAGTAACCATCACTGGACGGATGTTCATGGGGCTCCACATTACTTATGTTTCAGCATAATGCTTAACTCCTACGCCTACGCACCGCTCTCTTTAGTCTTATCACATACTGTTTGCTCATATAATTCATTAGCTAAACGCTAGTTGCTCTGATTGATTGAGAAATGCTAACCACCCGTAGACAATTATTTCAACCCTACAGTAGACTAAACATGTTTTGACTACTGTTAATATTCTAAATGTCAGATATGATCAAGATTCAATCGGCTTAGATTAGAAGTTGATGTATGAATAATATTTAAATAGGAAAAATCCGAGATATATGATTCAATCACCTTGTCATTTTGGTTAGACAGGTGCAAAACAGGAGGTTGCTGCAGACGTTTAGCCTAAACACAAAACATAAACTCTTTAAGATAAATTATCCAATCACGTAACTAAAATTTCTAAATACCTGAATCATATACCCAACTTTTAAAATTATTAAATCATGGATATCCCATATCTATTTTACCCCTCTTTATTGTTCCCAATGATTTACTATAGTATGCCAATCAATTGATAAATCAATCAAGCGATTTAGAATGATTTTGTAGCCTCCATTCTAAATTTTAAAATTTTAGTCTACTAAATTAAAGTTTGAGAAAATGAACATATAATAATAATAATCCATTCAGGATATTATACTGATGAACATATTCGGAATTGATTACTTCATTATAGTAATAAATTGGGATAAATACGAAGAGGCAAATGGGTATGAAACACATGATTTGATAATTTTAAATAATTTTGAATATGTAATTTAGATATTTCAAAATTTCATTGATAATTTGACTAACTCTTTAACAGAAGGTTGGCCAATCATTCTCCTCTCGTTCAATTAGGGCCAACGGTGGGTGAGTTTGCTTCCTCCCTCTTTAAGCCCCGGCTGTTCATCATGTAATGTCACAACTACTTGCCAAAATCTTCTTGTATTGGCTCCAACTGGCCATGTTATGGATCAGATCTCGTTCCCAGACAAAGAAAGCATTCAATAAACTCTTGCCTTTCCTTGACCTCCCTCCACTGGAGCCTATCTCATGACACCTTGCAGATTCCCATGCAAGCCATTAATATTCTGCCCCACTATTATTTCTTTCCTCCGAGAAAGAAAAATATATATTAAAAAAAAAAGGTCAAAAGAGGAATGACAGTGGAGATACGGAGCATCTTTTCAGCTCCAAGATCTCGACTGGTGGGGTGGCATAGGCTCTGTGCACCTCGAGAAGGTTGATGAAAATTAAAAACTCTTGAGCCTCACTACTGACCGCTTCTTGTATCCCTTTTCATGGTCGAGATCTCCATCACGGCACCAAATGCCAGTCAATTTCCTTCGAGACATTGAAAGCGCAGATCTTGTCTCTATGGTACATCATCCAGCAACTTCCTAAAAATAAAAATAAAAGAGAGAGAGAGAGAGATCACGACAGGGCTCCAATTTCAATACGAGTAAAGCATTTATTCTTGATGCCCTGTGGCAGCACAGCACTTTTCCAACAAGATAAAGAAAAAAAGGCAATAACAAAAGACAAGTCAACTGACGTGTGCATGTTCAAAATCAAAGCAAGCGTATGCGTGGGACATAGCTTTTTTTTCTAATCCATGCAGAGACGAGGGGGTTTGATAAGGCCTCAACCCACCCCCTAGAAAAGCGGGAAGAAGAAATCTTCTGCAGAAGCCAACTTGGGTCATCTCACAGCCTCCTCTACCTGCCCATCTATCTTTCCCCACTAGTTCCTACTTTATTCGGGTGGATAGTAATTGTACTAGGTAAATGCCGTCCGATAAAGATAAAGGTCTCTCCTTTGTCGTTGTCGACCAAGCCAAGAAGACATCAGGCGACAGAAGTTTTAAGGCAGTATAACCACAACAACAAAGAAACAAATACAAGTGAGCAGGTGTGATGTATTGGTTGGTTAGACGAATCACACCGTCTACGCAAGAAATTTCAAGCAGGGTAAGGACTGAAATGTCCATAATCAAACGAACAAACCAACAAATCTTGAGAGAAACATGGAATTAAATACTGACCCAGCGTGCGAATCTCTCTCGGTTGGTGCCATTATGGTGCTGCAGGTCGGTCATCTCATCAACTTCGCCACCACGCCCCCTCGCCTTTCTTCACCATAGCCATAATGGCAGTTGCAAACTGCACGCTTTCCCGCCAGATGAGCGCCCCTGATTAAGTTTCTCAATCCATTTGATAAAATAATAATACACAAATAATGATAGTCACAGAAAAATGGGATCGTTCTGGGGGCTCCTTCCTCGGTAGGGAAGTTGATATTTCAGCGAAATGATTAGAAAACATTACAAAATTCACGATACTTTCTCCAAAGAGCCGATGGTGTGGAAAGGCAAGGAAACTAGGAAGCAAAAGCTATGAACAAATAACATGCGAGAACAGGCGCGGGAAGAAACTGCCCAAACAAACAAAGAAACCCGCAATGGCACTGCGGCAGCAACCGCAGACACGCGCGCGGCGGTTCATCTGCACAGGAAGACTTCGAGGAAGTTGCTCAAGGTGACGCCGCACACCGGACACGCGACGGCGTGGGATGCGCAGTGCTGGCAGAGGCACAGATGGCGGCACGGCAGCAAGAGGATGGAGATGCCCCTCACGCCACACGTCTTGCACAATTTCGTCCTCCCGGCATCGGCGGCCGGTACAGCGGCCGAACTGCCCTCTTCGTAGCAGCAGGAATGTGCGTCGTCGGCCTGGAGCGTGACCTTGTGATCGCTAAGGTCGCCCTGGTGCAGCGCTTGTTCCAGGTTCAATTGGAGGCTCCTCGCGATGGCTTCGTTGTTCTTGGCCATGTTGAACCAGAACTGGTTCTCATTGCTCATTTGTCGCACCTTCTCCTCCAACTCTGCATTGCGGCGGATTGCCCTCTGCAAGTCGGCTTCCTTCTCCATCAATCGCATTGTTGCTTGCTGCCGTAACACCGAGAGAACAGATCGTGAATGTCTATTAAACATCTCGAGCAATCCACCCTGCATCCTCTCGTTCTGTAACCAACCGAAGTTAATAATCAGCACAACGTAGACTTCAATAATCAAGCGAAGCACGTAAACGAGAGAAAAAGGTGCCAAATCAAGATACCTGAAGACGAACAAAAGCACCAATTTCCTGACTCTGTTGATAGAGAACAGAGATGAGATCGCGTGTAGAAGACGAGACGGGTGGCAAAGTTGAAGCCGGGCGCCCACTGGTTGAAGGTGTGCCGGTCTCCGGCAATCGACTCTGGGGAAGAATCCCAGGGACCGCTCCAGTAACCTTCACCGAGTCGGTAGCAGCGCCGGGCAAAGGCAAAACCGGCGAAGTTGCTGGATGATTACGGCCAGGCAAAACGAGAGATTTCACCGGTCCTAAATCTCCGTAAACCGAGCCATTGCAGGCTAGATCGCTCTGCCATTCACCGACCATCCTTGGGTCGGTCGAGATTTCTTGTGCCGATTGCTGCTGCTTTCCTGCATCATCATCCATAAACTCAAGATCAAACAACCGATGGCGTAACCCAACAATTCAACCATCGCAAGCGTTCACTCACCGACGCCTAGATTTACCCCGAGCCACAGAAGATTTCCAGGGTCTTGTTGCGACATCTGGAGCTCATCCACCGCCCTAAAAACACCAAAACCGGATCGATCAGCAACGGATCCATACACCTCCATAGATCTAAAATCGAAACCATAAAAACTCTCAACCGAGCCAACAAAAGCGCCGCAGAAACGACGACAACTCACCGACTCCCGAAATCGGAGAACCCGACGGCTTGCACCGCCATCGCCGCTCTCCCCAAGAAACAGAGCGCCGGAGAAGATTCTGGACTCCCCACTCAACCCATCCCCCTTTCTCTCCGCCCTCTATTTATAGACGCACACCCCCCGCGAAGGGAACAGAGGAAGGAGGTGGCCACGTGGGACAGATAAGACAAAAGGAAACAGTCTCGGCGTGGGAAATCAAACGCACGGAAAAAGTAATGGCTAATTTTTTCCTTCTTTCCTTTTAATAGGCCGGTTTACTTGGGTTAAGTAAACAAAAATCTGCAAACCGCAAATCGCATAAATTTACCATATCCGTACGTGTCGGTTTTTTTTTCCTTTTTTTTTACTTTTTTCCTTCCCCGAGTTAATTGCGGGATTAGGCGGTTAACAAGGTAGATTATCCTTTCAATCCAAATTAAACCTTACAAAAATTGAAATTAACCCTGAGTTCCGTGCGCCACCCACCGTACCCTCGAAAGAAAGCGCCAGGTTCCTTCCGCTTCGCTGCCCGCTGGCGAAGGCATCGATGAAGATCCGGCACCGCGCATATCAATTCGATCCCGTCGCATCGTCCAGTTTTTGTGAGCTGCGCTTGTGGTGCCGGGCATCGTCGCCGGCCCGCAGTCGCCGCCGGGGCTGGCGGTTGCTTCCTGTCAGCGCCGTGTCAGAATTGTTTCCGATGACTTCGATGGGTACGATCCGGGGCGGGGATCTCGAGGCATATTAAACTATTTTATTTCTCGAAGATTATGCTCCACGTGAGGCTAAATTTAATTATCATAAGCACCTGACAAGTTTACTATATTAAGCAAATAAAATTAATTAATTTTATCGTGTTAGATTTTTTCTTTAAAAAGATTTGGGTCTGTAAAAAAAAAAAAATCATTGCTTATTACTGGAAACACAACATCTATACGGATTATGAAAATTTTATTTTCTTAAAATACTTTATTTGTAAATTTTGAGGAGTGTAAATTTTATTTTCTTTAAAATACTTTATTTGTAAATTTTCTACTTCATTTAAAATTCCCTCCCTCTCTCCTACATTCGATCCCTTTTGTTGCAGTAAGACGGCTCCCCGACGGTTCCGGCAATACTTTCTCTACATGTTGAATCAGAAATATAAGCAATGGCCTAGTGTTTGAGAAAGAGACGATCTTTCTCGCCCATGGATGAGGCACTGCCCCTCATGTCTTGGCATGCATGATCAGCTTTAGTGGGCGAATCATATAACAAAGGGTGGCATACAACTAGATATCACAGCAACTTAACGTTCAAGAGACTCATACTTATCATAAGAAACAAACAAAACTTGCATAAATTGTCTGTCACCCCATAAAGTTGACAATTTACCTTAACCACATCTCTCTTTCCCTTTGTAGGATGAATAAATTTAATATTCAATAGGATAAAATCAATACATACATACATAATTAATTATATAAATAAAACTTAAACAACATTATACTAAATATACCAACTCAAACATATAAATTCAACTAATTAATATTCAAATAACATTCGCATATTAACCTTTTAACTAGAGGGAAAAACATTCCTTACCCCCTAACCACTTAGTAGACTATTAATTAACCAATAATTTATCTCTTAACATAATCTCAAAACAATGTGAAAACCATATGAAATAAACATAATTATTTTTTACTACAATAAGTAACAAAAAAAAACATATTCATTAATAAAATTCTTAATAATATATTAAATTAATTAACTAATTAAAATAAATTTAAATTATTAAATTTAATAATCAAATAAAAAAATAAAATTTTGACAAACAACTAATTTGAATGGAAAACTCAATAACTTCTAGACGAACACAACTCAAATCAAGCTTAAACTAAACTCAAATAAAATTTGAATAATCATTTCAAATACTCAGGTTCATTTTAAATTTAGCTCGGCCTAACTTATCTAGGGCCATAACTGCGGCAGTGCCCAGTAGGTGGAAGCAGAGAAGGAATCAAATACAACAACAATAACACATGGATTGCTCTGTTCTAACATGGCCACGTTGCTCTAGTCAAACCTGGATCCATACGAGCAAACACATGGAGAGTTGAATCAAAAGCAGTAGACCCACATGTAGCAGAGGCTAATTATTGAAGACTAATTGAGATATTGCTCGCCATGGCCAGGGAAGGGCGGCTCAGAAAGTGCACCATCTTTTGTCTCCGAGAAAGAAAAAGGTAAAGCAGACTATGCAATGTAAGACAAATGGCTGGGAATTGCTGTGGATCGAGCATTTGGGGGCCCTGAGACTTTTGGCACATGCAGATCGAGGAGGTGGAGATCAGGAACACCATTCGATCCACTGCATCGAACACTACCGAGGTGCTAAGCGACAGTAGCATCGGCCCCAGCGAGGTACCAATGCGTCGCTTCCTGCCCTGAGCTGTGCTGCTCATCAACAGTCTTCAGGTGCACTCTCTTGAAGGAGTTGAAGGATGATGATAAGTAGGATGAGCCATGGCACATGCGGTGGTGGTACTTCGCTTTCCAAATGAATGAGTTCATCACGTCACTGTCGCTGTGTGCTTTGCATTTTTCGCAAAATCATTCACAAGAGGGCAATTCGATGAACAGTGCGGTGATGAAGTTTGAAAAGCGCGAAGAAAAAAAAAATTGATGGATTGTGGTAATGAGAGAGTAATGGAGGGCTGGTGCTTGAAGGAGAACTAGGTTTGGACGGAGAGGGATGATGTGTTACCGTCGAGCCTGCAGCTTCCTTTGCCGCCGTTGCTGTTGACCATCTTGTTGGTCGCGTTGATGGAGGAGATGAAGTTGGTCGCCGGCGCAGAGCGAGAAGAGGAATGTGGCCGAAAGGCTCTCATTGGGCTCGCGAAGACCAAGCCCCAGCTCCAGGTTCGGCCGTGAGGCGTGACGCCTGCTCTGGACGTCGAGGCTGTGGCTGACATCCTGATGTTGCCGTCGAAGTCTTGGTCGCGTGCCGCGGCAGCTGCGGAGAGCCAATATGCCGACGTCATTCCGAATCCGCCAAAGAGGCCGCCGCACTTGACCCTCTCCTTCATCCTTGACCGGTGCTGGTCGCAGTCGTTGTCGATGTGGAGGGCGATCTTGGGCTTGGCCTCGCGCTGGGACTCGACTCGGCGGAGCGTGCAATCGCCGAAGCCGGTGGAGATGCGCTCCAGGAAATCACCTGAGAAGCTCCTGCTTCCGCAGCCTACAGATCGGGATCGCGCCACCTTTCGCCCAAACGAGGACGACGCTTGGCTGCCGCTTGGGCTCTCCCCACCGCCGCCGCCGCCTTCGACTAATTGGGCGGGGGCAGCGGTCGCTCCTTCCAATTTATCTAATACATTTGCAGACGGTGGCTGCTGCTGCATCTGCTTGGTGGCGTCTCCGTCGCACACTCCGCCGGAAGAGAACGAGGTAGATCTACGTCTGTTGACGTTGGCATTGGCCGCAGAAGAAGAGGTGGGAGTGGATGAGACGGAAGAATGGTAGAGAAAAGACCAAAAGCTCTTCTTCCGAGGACTATCTGCAACGGCGGCGGCAGCGGCTTCTCCATTGCTTCGTCCACAGCCAACACCGATCTGCGCAAGTGAGGATCCGGTCGTTCTAGGCGCCACAGACTTGCTTCGATTCAAAACCGCGACAGATGCAACACTGCGGGTAGTAACTCCACTCACGACCAACTTCTTCCCGCTGCTGCCGCCGCCGCCGCTCTTTTTAATCTTACTGTGGCCGGCGGCTAGGAAAGGGAACTTAGTTACGCGACGAGTAGCAGCAGCATCGCGGGAGCAACCGGAGACGTGTCCTGCAGCGACGCTGCAGCCGCCGACGTCGGAGCGGAAGGAAGTAGGCGAGGAGGAGGAAGAAGGCGGGCGCTGGAGCGACAGGAAGGGGGTGGTCTTGGAGGAGGAAACCAGCCTGCCCAGCTTCTCCTGCAGGCAGAAGGCACATACCCCGCCGGGGTTACTCCGGTACGGGTGGTCCACGCACTGCATTCCGTCCCCCACGTCATCCACCGCCCCCACCGCCGCCTTCTCGCCCATAGTCGCTCCTCCGACCGTCCGTCGCCTCCGCAAGCGCGCCTCGCAAACCCGAGGAGAGAGAGAGGGGAACAAAGGCGCGGAAGGCGGACAGATGGGAGGGTACAGTTCGCAAGGAGGGTCAATTATGGTTCCCAACTTCGGAAGTTGCGCCGGGATCGCAGTGGCACGTGGCGCCAGAGCTAGCCCTCCCGTAGAGACAAAGTGCATCATGGGCCGTCCACACGGCCCGTTAAGACAGTTCAGCTTCTTTCTGGCCCTCACCACCGCCTGATGCCTGATGCCTGATGCCTGATGCCCTGCGCTTGCACGTCACTCGAGCGCAGAGTTCGTACACACTTTAGCGTACTTACACACATAACTTTGCATTAACCAGCAGTACGACTGGCCTGAGGCCCTGAGCCGCGACATGAGCACAGCAGGAGGCACTTGATGAGCTGCACGCCTTGAAGACGCCCATTCCGAAGCCACAGCGCCGCAGCTAGCTCGCCTCAGCTTGAGCAGGGAAATGGTAAATGGTTGCGGTTCCTTGTCAGTTTGCGCTTGGTCGCTAGCCAACCAATCTGCCTCGGAGCGCATTCGGATAAACTCGAAACCATGAGCGTGGCGTATGGCACCAGCTGCTGTAGCGGGAGCCCGTGATCAATAGTACAGACCAGAACTATAGGATGTTACGAAGGTCACACATTTTTCTATTAACATGGATGGTAAAAGGTGGAATCGTTCATCCTATTATTTCTGTCACACTCAATTTAAGATCATGAGAAAAATAAATAATGATAATCAAGAGGGTAAGTGTGGATGAGATGAAATACATAGGGTTTGAAGATTTACATCCCAACATCCTTATGATTCGATCCCGCATTCTCAATTGCAAACGTAACCATCATTTATCATCTCGGATAACCTCATAAAATTTCTATTAACATGGATAGCGCATCAAGTGACGGTGATTAACTTGGTCCGGATGATCTATTTGTGATCTTGAGCTGTGGATCATGAGTTGACATCATCACTCCGGATTATCTTTCACTTTTTCAAACATATATTTTTTTTCTCTCTCTCGTTGTAAATATGAATTTGTCTCATTCTCAATGTCAACAATGAAATTATCTGAAATCGATAGAGATGACATATCAGGTGCGTGTCTATGATATTAACCAAGTAGAAACTCTAGGCTATTAAAAAAATGACTCTAAACAGTCCTGTATGTCAAAAGGAATGTCAGTAATCATGTTAGGAAGGGGTCTTCGGCATAGATACTTCGACGCTCAAGTCAGCAATCTTGCTAAAGGCAATAAACAGAAAAATGAACAACACTATGAGTGCGTAAAATTATGTAGCCTTGCATATCCGTAGCGCACCTGTGTCTATAGAAGAAGAAGACTCTTTTTATAGTGTTATTGTTTGTCTGTGCACGAATTTCACAGTGTTTTCAAAAAAGAACAGACTATAAAAATACTCTGACACTTTTTTCAAAATGGACTTGTAATCTCTACGTTTGATAGGGTGGAAGCTTGTATATGTTGGACCGTTGGTCGATCGGTTAGAAGGGGGGTTGAATATCCCTACACAATCTAAAAATAAATACCCTTCTCGGACTTTTAAAAGAACACTTGCGTAAATTAAATAAAAAAAGAAATTAAAAAGATGAGGTTCACGGATTTGACTTGGTTACAACCGGGGAGATTGTTAATCCAAGGAAGATGATCGCTCTAATTCTCCTTCAGACGGAGAAGCCTCTTTTGTAGCAGTGTAAGCACAGAAAGAAGGAAGCTAAACAAAACAGGAAAGCGCGCAAGTGTTGTTACAG
The DNA here is from genome assembly GCF_018446385.1 of Zingiber officinale. NCBI lineage: Eukaryota > Viridiplantae > Streptophyta > Magnoliopsida > Zingiberales > Zingiberaceae > Zingiber > Zingiber officinale. The sequence goes on along the minus strand of NC_056002.1, from coordinate 99,071,519 downwards.
TGATTGCTTGATTGATTGAAAAGCTTCTGGACTAAGACTGTATTTATAGTCTTGGTCGAGGCTCCTGGAGGGTTCCATGCGCCTGGAAAGGGATAAAATTTTATCCCCTTCACAACGGATCACGGTCAAACGTGATCTGGTCAAAGTCCCATTCAAGGCGCCCGGAAGGGTTCTGGGCGCCCGGACTGGTCTGGGCGCTCAGACCCTTAAAGTCAACTTTGTTGACTTTTTTCGGTCCGGACCCTCTGCTCCGGTTTTGCTCGCCTCGGTCCAAATGTTTCGCTCCGGCTCTGCTCGCTCGAGTGATTTCGACCAACCGAGATAAGGCTCACCCGAACCCAATTTCGACCTTCTCGAGCAACCTTCCGTTTCGATTTCTGGTCCATTGGAAACGTCGCACGCTTTCCTTCTCGTCCGCCTGCGTAGTCTTTTGCAGCACCTTGTCCCTCAGATGCACCGAGCCCGTCGGCTCTCTCCCATGTCGTCCTTCTCGCTAACTGTGTCTCTTGCACCTCGAGCAATCTTCCGTTCCGACTTCTCGTCCCTCGGAAACATCGCACACTCCCTTCTCGTTCACTGGTGTACACTTCCGCAACACCTCGTTCCTCAGATGCACTGAGTCTGTCGGCTCTCTCTCCCGTGCCGTCCTTCTCACTAGCTGCGTCTTCCGCTAGACTTCCTGTGCTCCTAAGTTCCTGCACACTTAGACACAAGGTCAAAACAGTTGGAGCAATCTAGTGACCCTAGGTTTTGATGTTTGGGCAAAGGTTTAAGTTAGTTTTATTGTTGTATTTGATATGCATTGTGAGTGTACAGGATACAGGTACAACAAGACAGTCCAAGTGTGATCTTGGCAAAGGAGGAAAGTCCAAGGATGAGTCTTGGCGGTGTAAGTCCAAGCATGTAGTCTTGGCAACGTAAGTCCAAGTGTAACTTGGCAATGGATGAAGTCCCGGAGGCGCGACCTCTTGGCAAAGGAAGACCCGACAACAATGACAAAGCCGATGGAAGCTCCAGAAGGCAAGACATGAAGGATGGGGAGGCATCCGAGGGACGCAAGGCTGATGGAGGAGGCTAGAAGACTAGGTCTAGGTTGGTCGGGCAGGGACGAGTGCTGAGAGATTGTACTCGGAGCAAAATATAAGAATTAGGGTTTACTGTAGCAGTACTGTAGCAGTCGACTGCATGTGTTTAGCAGTCGACTGGTGCAGTCGACTGGGGCAGTCGACTGGCAGCGAACAGAATGTGTGAAATCGAGCCATAGAGAGCAGTCGACTGGTAGGCGGGGTTTTCAACCCGCGGGCTATAAAACCAAAGCTTGGGAGCTTGGTTTGAGTTGATGAAATTAGACTTGGTTAAGGTCTAATTAGTAGTCTACAAGTGCTCAAGAGTTTTCCTTGTGTCCAAGAGGTCTTGGTGAGTTTGTGGTGAGGTTTCTCCACCCACAAGGAGTTTGAGCTAGCCGGAGGTCTTCCGGGGAGTAATCCACCGACGGATAGGGATCGTCCACCTTACGGACACGCCGTGGAGTATGAGCTTTATCTCCGAACCACGTAAATGATCGTGTACCTTGGTTTGCATTCTTTCTTGTCTTGTATTTTGTTTAGCTTGTTTATTTTTGTATTATTCCGCTGCGCAAGCTAACAACGTAGGAAGCGAACGATTTGGGTGAGTCGCTATTCACCCCCCTCTAGCGGACGTCAAGGTCCCAACAAAAACACCATAGGACATAACTTAACTTGTTTGATCACATCAAAACAACCTGGGGTTCCAACAATCTCTTCCTTTTTTGATGTGAGCAACTCAAGTTAAGTTAGGGTAAACCAACATAAAATCAAGAATAATAAATTTTTCATGAAAGTGCAAAAATTTGATTTACTTCCCCCTAGACTTAATATTTTCCTTCTCCCCCTTTGATCACATAAAAATTGGGGTATCACAACAAGTCTAAAGGTAATAACTTTGAAAACTTTGAAAAATTTGAAGATTATTTTTGATATCACCGAAAAGACAAAGCCTCATAACCAGGCTGTGGCGAGGCACTTTGATCACATTTTATTTCAATATTTGACTTCCAGGCTGTGGCGAGGCACTAGGCCTTCTTGGTTATTGGATCATCAAGCATTTCTAGACAAAGCCTCATAAGGAAATTAAACGTTTAATTTTCTCACTAAAAGCGCTAATTCTAAATTAAAGTTCAAGTAAAATACGACTTTGGAACTCAATATAGGTTCCATCCAACTGGATTAATTAAAAATTTCTTTGGGACATATTTCTTTGAAATGTTTCTAATCTGTCTCTTATGGTATCTAAGGTACCAATTTAATGCATAAAATTTTCTAATATGTTGATTATTTGAGCATGCATGATTTTTTTAAATATCTACTTGTATTTTCAATCTATCATTTTCTAATTTTAATTTATCATTTTCTAATTCTAATCTTTTAAAATCTTCTAACAGACAAGATTTATCTAAAATTAATTTCAACTTTTTATTTTCTTTTTTCAGCATGCAACCATCTTTAGTTAATAATTTAACAAATTTAAAATTTGGTCAGGTGGTAGAGACCGTACCTGACTTAACTTGTCAATTTCTGATGCTCCCCCTGTTGAGTTGCTTTCTTCCGAAAACTCTCTCCCTTCATCGATGTTTATCTGGGATGAGCTTTCTGTGTCCTCAGGAAGGAACTTGGCTATGAGGGTTGTCCTGGAAATTTCTTCGATCTCGGATTCTCCTGACGACTCGGTGTCCATCGAGGAGTCGGATTCGGCTTCAATCGATTCTTCGTGGAGCTTAAAGAACTTTTCCCAGAGTTCTTTTGCACTTTAGTAGTTGCCGATTCTGTCAAGATCTTCTATCGGTAGTACACTTATGAGATGATATTCAACCTTACCATTTGACATGAAATCGTCGCGCTGCTTTTTGGTCTAGAGACGTTTTTCAATTTCTTCTTCATTCTCATTCTTTGATGCTTCATAACCATAATTCATTATCAGTAAAATACTAAAATCTGTTTTAAGAAATACCTCCATTCGGCATTTCCAAAACACGAACTCCCCCTCGAACGTTGGTGGATAGATGTTATCTCCGACCATCTCGTTGCTTCAGTCGACGGTTAGTCCTTCTGAGACATCCTTGCTATGATACCACTTGTTGGACCATTGGTCGGCCGGCTAGAAGGGGGTTGAATAGCCCTGCACAATCTAAAAATAAATACCCTTCTCGGACTTTTAAAAGAACACTTGCGTATAAATTAAATAAAGAAATAAACTAAAAAGACGAGGCTCATGGATTTGACTTAGTTACAACCGGGGAAGTTGTTAATCTAAGGAAGATGATCACACTAAATTCTCCTTCAGGCGGAGAAGTCTCTTTTACAGCAGTGTAAGCACAGAAAGAAGGAACCTAAACAAAACAGGAAAGCACACAAATGTTGTTACAGTGATTTCTTGATTGATTGAAAAGTTTCTGGACCAAGGCTGTATTATAGCCTTGGTCGGGGCGTCTAGAGAGTTCCAGGTACCTAAAAAGGGATAAAACTTTATCCCCTTCGCAACGAATCACGGTCAAACGTAATCTGGTCAAATTCGCATTCCGGGCGCCCGAACCCTTAAAGTCAACTTTGTTGACTTTTCCCAGTCCAAGCCCTCTGCTCCAGTTCTGCTTGCCTTGGTCCAGAAGTTCCGCTTCGGCTCCGCTCGCTTAGGTGATTTCAGTCAACCGAAATAAGGCTCACCAGAACCCAATTTCGGTTTTCTCGAGCAACCTTCCGCTCCGGCTTCTCATCCCTCGGAAAAGCCGCACGCTTTCCTTCTCGTCCGCCTGCGTACTCGTCCGCCTGCGTACTCTTCCGCAGCACCTCATCCCTCGGATGCACCGAGCCCGTCGGCTCTCTCCCGTGCTGTCCTTCTCACTAGTTGCATCTCTTGCTCCTCGAGCAATTTTCCGTTCCAACTTCTCGTCCCTCGGAAACACCACACGCTCCCTTCTCGTCCGTCGACGTACTCTTCCCCAGCACCTCATCCCTCAGACACACCGAGCCCGTCGGCTCTTTGTCCCGTGTCGTCCTTCTCGCTAGCTGCGTCTTCCGCTCGACTTCCTGTGCTCCTAAGTTCTGCACACTTAGACACAGGGTCAAAACATCATAGGACCTAACTTAACTTGTTTGATCACATCAAAACAACCTGGGGTTCCAACAGTATATGGAATGTACTTTATCATTCGTGGCACAAAATGCCAAAAAAAAATATGAGATCATTGGGTTGAGAGACCCTTAATATGCTTAGCTGGTAAACCGACACTTGGAAGATCTGAACCAACACTTGGAAGTCTTTTATGAAATTTGCAGTACTATGAAAATGAATAGAGCTCCAGCAGAAGCAGTAAGATTATTGTTATTTAGGTTTTCTATGAGAGATAAAGTCAAGTAGTGGCTTAATTCCTTATCTGCTAATAGCATCACAACTTGGGAGCAATGTGAGCAACAATTTCTTGATAAATTCTATCCTCCTAGTAAAACTACTCACATGAGAAATCTTATAGCAAACTTCAAATAGTCAAATTTAGAATCATTATTTGAAGTATGGGATAGATTCAAAAATATACCTAGACTCCATTATATTGATTTTACCGTTACTAGTTGATTGCTGCTTGTACCAGTCGACTGGTGCTCGCCAATGGTAATCCACAGGACTCGCGATTCTACCAACGGTGACTACCTTCACCAGTCGACTGATCCCTTCAGTCATCAAGTACAAAAGCATTATGTGTCTTGCCCCAGTCGACTGGTCTCATACCCAATCGACTGGTAAAATTCTAAACATAGGGGTTTCCTTCCCGAGTATATTTATCTTAGACTCAAACTCTTATGACTCATTTAACTCTTCCTCGTAATATTGACCTCTTGCCTGTTGGGCCAATTTCCCTAGGTCAAGTTTGACCATTTTGACTAAGCTTGAGTTGAGTCAAGCTTGAGCCAGGATTTGAGTTTTGATGTTTGACAATATAAGGAGATTGCTGGAGCAATCGCCCGGTTATGGAGATGGTCAAAGGGTTAACCAGGTTGATGAGAATACAAGTCAAGTAGGTTAAGGTTGACAGGAGACTTGACTGAGAAAGTCCTAACTGGATGTTAGGCATTTGGAAAGTCCTAGTGAGGAGCTAGGCAGGGGAAAGTCCTGGTGAGGAGCCAGACAACGAGAAAGTCCTAGTGAGGAGCTAGGCAGGAGAAAGTCCTGGTGAGGAGCCAGACAATTGGAAAGTCCTGGTGAGGAGTCAGGCAAGTGGAAAGTCCTGGTGAGGAGCCAGGCAGTTGAAAGTCCAAGTGTGATCTTGGCAAAAGGTGTAAGTCCAAGCATGTGGTCTTGGCAAGGTAAGTCCTGATATGACTTGGCAAGGAAGACCCGACAACTAGGATGAGGCCGAAGGAAGCTCCTGAAGGCAAGACGTGAAGGAAGGGGAGATATCCGAGGGATGCAAGGCTGATGGAGGAGGCTAGAAGGCTAGTTCGAGGTTGGTCGGGTGTGGCCAAATGCTAGGCATGGAGACCCAACAGGTCACGGTTGACCGGAAGTTGGGTTTGAGACTTTGGACTTGAGTTTGAGTCAAGTTTAGAGTGTTCAATCGATCGGGCGATCTATTGAACAGGGTCCAAATCGATCGGTCGATCGATTTGGACTGTGCTGCGATTGTGGGAACGCCCAATCGATCGACCGATCGATTGGGATGTGAAATCGCGAGCACAGTGGCTTTCTCAATCGATCGGGCGATCGATTGAGAGCTACCAATCGATCGATTGATTGATTGGGCAGCAGAATCTCTCACGCGGATGCGAGAGGACAGAAAGGTTCTGAATTGATCGAGCGGTCGATTCAGGAAGTCCCAATCGATTGGTCGATTGATTGGGAAGTGACCGTTACGCAGGATATAGGTGATGGATGGTTGCGATGGAGCGGTGCTGACGTGACAATCGATTGGGGATGAATTCGATCGATTGGGAGCACTGTTTAAAGCTTGGGCGGAGCGTTTTCTTCGCAGATCTTTTACGATTTGTTTCCTGCGAGCTTACAACGATCTTCAGCGACTTTCTCTGACTTTCACCGTCAGTTCTTGAAGGCACTTGGAGAGCATCTCCAAGGTTCAGGAGGCAACAACAAGTAGCAAGAAGAAAGGTGTATTCACTTGTATTTTCATAGTTTCTTCTTGTATTTGTGTTTGTGTGTAAGAGTTTGTACAAGGCTTTTCCGCCTTCAGCTGTGACCGAGAAGGAGGGTTTTCATTAGTGGAGATAGCGTCGTGTGTGAATCATTGGATTAGTCACCTTATCTTGAGGTGGATACCAAGTAAACCCTAGGTGTTAACATTGTGAGTGTTTGTCTTCGAGTATTCCACTGCACAACAACAAGACGAAGCAAACCGACGCAAGCACGACGAAATGCTATTCGCCCCCCCTCTAGCGGGTACATCGGTCCCAAAAATTGGTATCAGAATGAGGTTACTCTTCTACGAACTAACCACCAAGAGAGCAAGAAGCTAGAGGAAGAAGATGGAGTCCGAAGGACCACTCGGATGGGATATCCGAATTCCACCTCCGTACGACAAAGAAGACTTCAATTATTAGAGGACGAGGATGGAAACTTGGTTCCAAATGGATTGGAATCAATGGATTGCATTGGAAGATCCATTTGAGCCTCTAAAGGACAAAAGGGGAAGCGCCTCCGACCTCGACATTGGACCGAGGAACAACGGGAGCAAGTGGAGGCGAATAAGGAGGTAACAAAAATCTTGTTAAATTTATTACCTTCTAATATCATTGTGAGTGTAGGTGAATGCACAAGTGCATGTGATCTTTGGAAAAAGATCATTGCCTATCATGAAGACCCATCAAAATTCCAAGGAGTAGAGGAGCCCAAGGAGAAGGGCTCATTGGTCCAAGAAGAGAAGGACCAATTCGATGTTGACATAAGGTCAACATTCGAAGAGGAGAAGGAAGAGAAGGAGAAGGAAGAAGATGAGAGATCTTCTGCATCTTCAAGAGTTGAAGAGGTGGAAGCACCCACATCCTCAAGAGGAGAAGAAGAAAAAGATGATGCAACCTCCATAATGCAAGATAAATTAAATGGAGAATCAAGCATCATCCCTACAAGCAAAGGTATAGAAACTTCAACTGTAAATAACAAAAACCATATCATTTTCTTTGAGTATAGGGAGCATGGGTACTACAAGAGCAAGTGCCCCAAATTAGCCAAGAAGAAGAGTCAAGTAGTACCCAAGGGTAAGGAGAAGCCCAAGGAGACAATCCCCACAATAAAGAAGAGCAAGGAACACATTGTGTGTTTCTTGTGCAATCAAAATGGACATTATCGAAGCCAATGTCCAAAAGGGAAGAAGACAACTAAAGTCAAATGAGGAAGCACAAATCAAAGGGGAGCTTTTAAGAGCAAACCTAAGGTAAACTTAAATAGTGCAATTCCTCTTAGTCATGATAAAATGCATGCTAGAAATAATTCTTATCATTTTAATGCTAATTATCATGAAAGTAGGAAGCATGATGGTACTAAGGATAAATATATTCCTCCTCATGCTTTAACTACCACACCTAAGTTTAGGAAGATAGATAGTAACTTAGGCAATAACTCTAAGGATTATAGATATGTGCCAAAATATAGAAATGCTTATAGGGGTCAAGAAAAATCCAAATCTATGGATTTAATGACGGAGAACCAAGTCTTGAGGTTAAGACTTGATAACTTAGAAAGGACCCTAGCAAGAATGGAAAATATTCTTAAGGGTCAAAATGAGCAAACTCTAGGGAGAACTAGGCAACAGTCATTCAATGGTTATAAAGGTTTGGGATACAAACCCAAAGCCAAGAAGAGTGAGACTCAATATCATAGGGTTCCATATAGCTATGGGACCAACCCTAAGTTTAAATGTCAAGCCAAAAATACTGGGGAAGTCATCCCTAAGAGTACGTTTGTCAAAACCAATGTGACTAAGACTTCTAAGAAGTCAAACAAAGTTACAAAGAAGGTCACAAGGGAAACAATCCCTAGTGATGACCTAGTAGAAGTGACCAAGGCTTCTAAGAAGCCTAGAAAGGTCCTTAGGAAGATATTCATTCTTTGGCGATATGTCAATAGTTGAGCCACTACCTTATCTCTAATCTCCTTTATTAGATTGAGCTCCATAAGGCTCTGACTGATATTATCTTCGTTGTATAGTTGCCTCCGATCAAACTCCACTCCAACTTCAACCGGGACAACTGCTTCACCACTATAAACAAGGTAGAAAGGAGTTGTACTTTTCTCTTCTTGTGGGGTGGTGTGGTAAGCCGCCAACACACTAGGTAACTCATCCACCCAGCTTCCTCCGATAGGATTGATACGAGCTCGAGTGTCGTACTACGAGAGTTTATCAAATTATAATTAAAGTTACCGAACCCCTCTACACCAAGGTAGTATAGAGATGACTCGGGTCGTCTCATAAGGAATGTAATGATAGGATGATAAACTAAGGATCGCATGTTATTGCATAGGGTTTTTATACGAAATTGAGGGGGTTGGGTTGAAGTTCTAAAATTACGATACGAAATAACAAGGCAAGTAATGAAATCTAATCCTAATGAAGAAGAGGCAATGTAAGTAATGAGAGCTAAGTCCAACCTAACTATAATTGCAGAAAATAAAAGATAATATAAAGTAAGACATTAACAAAACTAAGTATGGAATGAAACCTAGAGCGTTAAAGATATCTAATCTAACCTAATGGCATCCAAATGAAAAACAAGCATATGGAAACATAAACCACTAAACTAACAAACATTGCATGCAACTAACTAATGGAATTACCAACTAAATTCTAAGAAACATTTTAGCAAACACATTGCATACATGATTAAATTCAAAACTAAGTATATAAAATCCTAATCATAGGGAACTTGATTTACATTCAATCCAACAACTCAAGTAAACAATCAATCATCAACCAATGAGCAAAAATTAGCATTGTTGTAGAACAATCAATACACGGATGAAGAACAACCAACACATGAAGAGGCTTCGGATGGGGGATGCTGCAAACTATAGAACGTGGAGAAGAGAGGTGGCGTGGATGCTGGTGTCGTCGTCGGGAAGTGTCCGCCCCAGTAAGAAGATGAGGCGACAGGATGTAGATGGGGTTGATGTACGCCCAAGTGAATTGATGGCGTCGGCGGATGGCATGCGTGGGTGTGAGATCAGGACCAAGAAGGGATGGCAGCGTAGATCAAGATGGAGAAGAGGTGGTCGGTCGGTGTTGGTGTGGAGGTGGACCGTCGATGACTTTGGTGGAGTGGATGGCGAAGGAGGAAGAAGTGGCGTGCGACGTTCAGAGCATGAGAAGTCGACAGAAGAAAATGTTGTGATGTCACTACAACTTCCCTTTATAACTGAATTTGAATGGATGATTGAAAACTCTCTAGATCTGGATCAGCGGTGGAAATCAATCTAGGTCTGATCCAAAGGCTTATATCTAGATCAAGGGTCATGATCTATCCTTTCTTAACCCAGATGAACCAGATCTTTGATAGATGACTCAGATTTTTTCTAATCTTGGATGAATGATCCATATTGGTTCTCTTCAATTAGCCCTAGATTTGAGCCAAAAATTTGTCTGATTTAACTTGAGTTCTTGGCCCTTTTGATCATCTACAAATCTACATTCAAATATTAGCATCAAATACCATAAATATAAAATAAACTACAATTAAGTCCAAAAATTAATATACTCATGAAATACAATATAAATGCTAATTTACCACATGAGAAGATCAAAAAGCGTGAATATATGAGTCAAAATATCGTATGAAAATGGTAGTTATCAATTCCCCCACACTTTTTTTTGCACGTCTCCGACAATTAAAATAAAACTAGGAAGTAACCAAGAACTTATCTCCCTACCAATTCCTAGCAACACTTTGAAAATAGTAAAAGAAAGTTACTTAGGATTATCAAGTTTTAAGAATCAAGGTATTCTTGGTTCCAATTCTCACATAAGTCAACAAGCATGGAAATTTCAATCAACTTGAATAGATTAAGCATGATAGAACCTCACAAGATGGGTATATGCACTAATGCTCACATAAATAATAGACATGAAAGTGGAGCTCTTTCCAATGCAACTCATGATATTGCACTACCGTGTGCTTGCTTATTTTCTACTTCTCCACTAATGTAAATACAAGTACACATAAATCAAGAGGACTTATCATGAATAATAATGAAACCACACATGCAAACAATAGAACAAGAAGGATAGATAATAAAGGAATTAAAAGAGAATATGAGAGCATTGGGGTAATCAACATGAAGAATACAATCAAATAATATGCTCAAAAACTCACCCAAACATCCAATACTCAATTCTCCTTACACGTTCTCAATGCAATATACATCAACCACTTATAACATCTCCAAAATACATGTATTTATTTACAACTTAAATGAGTATACATCAATCTTTTCATAAAGACGTTCCTTCTTGTTCATAACTAACAAAACAACAAATGCTTGAGAATTTTTTTCCTCTCTTTTTATTCTTTTTCAACTTTTTCTTTATTTTTTTTCCTTTTCTTTTCTTTTCTTTTTTTTTTTCCAATTTTGAGTACATAGAGAGATTTTTTTTTTCAACAAGCATTTCCCTACATATTTGCCTCCCCCCACACTTAAACTTGTTCGTCTCGAACAATATAAATAATCATTTAAAACTTACAACAATAGGGGGCTAAAAATAAACTAATGAAGATGTGATAAAGAAAATGCAACTCATCATGCAATCACCCAATGCTCTCATCATATGACTAAGGAAAGAATGAATCGATAAAGATATGATAGTGAAAATATAATAACAATGAGAAGATATAACAAGAGAAGTACAATGAAATATGAAAGCAATGGGTGGAATGCTTACTGGTAATAACAACAAAGTAAAGGAACAACTAAAAGATCAACAAAAAAATTTGCCTCTATCATATTCATTCAACTTTATGTTACCATAATTTCAAAAAGAATCAAAGCAAGTTTTAGAGTGTCAAGTATCACAAGTGCTATACACACAAGAGGATTAAGGATAAGCATGGGAACAACCTCACTAGGTGAATAACCAAATATCAAGGATAATCTAACAAGATAGAGTCCATCACCACAACAAATGACTACATGCAATTAATGTACCCAACCATACCAAGGAAACCAAAACTTGATAGTCAAACTTAACTGTCTTTTATGATTCTCAAAGCATTATAAAAGGACATGTAGGGAGATATGACTCAAAATCAAGCAAGTTATAAATATGACCAAACAAAATGCAAAACAAGAAAACAAAGTATAGAAGCAAACGAACATGCAAGTATAAAGATAAAGGAAAGCAAGAAAAGGAAAGGAAAAGAACAAACTCCCCTTTATTCCTGGTGGCTGAAGATGGTTCAGAAGTAGAAGCTACATCGGCAATAGGGTAACAATGTGAGGAAAAATCCATCCTAGTGGTTGAAGAAGATTCAATTTGAGCATCCAACCCGGAAGTAGAGTGATTCGAGCTAAGGAGAGAATTGCTCTTTCCACCATTTTCTCTTTAGTTCCTGGCGGCTGGAGGTGGTTCAGTAAAAGTATCCAATCTAGGGGCCTGTAAAAACTTGCAAAGCCAAGGATAGAATGCACCTTCCACATGCATGTGGGGTAAGGAAGAGATGAAGCAATATCAAACTTAGACAATCATAAATCCAAATATGAGTCACATCCAATAAAATCAATATTAGGAACTTCTATGGAATTCTCTAAAAGATCACAAGAAATACTAACTTTATTGTACTAAAATATACCTGGAGGTTCTAGAATAGTATATGTGACTTCCTCTTCGGGTTCTGACTTTGGTGGTTCAGTTACCAGAAGGAGTGATTCTTGGGGCTTTGCCTCATCTGCACAAGTCCCTACACTCTCCTCTTCACCAACTGGTTCGGGTGACTGTGTAGTCAAAAGAGGTGATTATTGGGGCATTGCTTCCATCATGCAAGTCCCTACACTTTTCTTATCAATAAATACATAATCAAACTCAGTTGCCTCCTCAACATCACCAACAACACCTGTATCAATAATATCTACAACAATAATGTCATCAGAGTTAAGATCAACTACAACGATATCATCACAACACTCATAATCAGAGGAGTCCTATAGAGCTTTAGAATTAGGATCAGGGTTGTCACAAGCTCTATAATCCATCTCCTTACTGGATAGTTGTGCTTGTCGTTGGCTAATGGATGCTGCAATTTGAGCCAAATACATCTGGCAATTTATTATGCAACCGCAAGTGCACGATTTCGTCATTAGTAATAAAAAGATTATCGATCTCACATAGACTAGTTATAAGCAGTAGAGATATCTCACAATGAATTAGCTAAACAATCGACAAAGGAAATGAATGTACTAAGTAGCAACTCAAAATAGAAATAGCAAAGCAAATATAAGAACTTGGGTTTTATGAGAATTCTAGGAGTTCAGTTTCATTATGATGTTTATCAATCGAAGGTGATCTATAAATTATTATCCTTAATTGCCATGCATTTGCAGGAAGTTACCAGTTTTCTCCTGCAGAAGTCAACCGACAAGGAACTTTTATCTATACCTCTAGAATTTAATAATCATGATCCGTATGAAGTCCGTTAGCAAGCAGCCTATCACCAATGCCCCTTGGTCATACAATATAAAAACACATCACCATTCAATCCACATAAAGACATAGGGGATAAGTGCACTCAACTATTCCACCTCCTTCTAAAGACTAGCTTCACCTTTCAATGTGATCCCCTAGATGTCTGTTAGCGGGGGCAGCTTGTCACTAGCGCCCCTCGGTCATACGATCTAGGGAATCCTCCTACAAGATCCACAAGTATCACAAACATCCAATCAAGCATGGTAATTAGATCCAAATACAACAATCCACACAAGATCGAATAGATACAAAACATAACAACATCATTGAGATAGGAAATTGACATATCCATGAGATTCTTACATCAAATCACATCATAAATACTCCCTTAGTCCTAGAACAATGAATCTACTCTATAATATAAAGATAGAGATCCGAAGACAAAGAGATCACAAACATTTCAATCTCAATCAAGAGAAGAGATTAGAAATGCTTATCTAGAAACGAGAAGTGATCTTCGGAACCAATCCCTAACTTCTGGAGTTGAATCGGAGATGGAAATGACTTTGGAACATTGGATCAAGGCTGTAGAAGATGGAGGTTGGCCCCAAACTTGATCTCCCCAAAAGGGAGACCCTCCTCCATTTTGAAAGGGGGAGAAACCCCTATATATAGAGCAGGGCACGAGCACCACACGACCCATGCCATGCCCGTGTGGCACACACGACCCCTACTTCTTTGCTCTCGGCCAAGGTCACACGATCGTGTGGCCTTCACGCGACTATGCACTGCTCTGCCACTGGCTGGCTCACACAGTCAGTGTGTGGCACACAACCTGGCAATTCTTGACCTCTAGATACCTTACAGGACCATGTGACACACATGTCCCGGGCTTGCCTCTTCTCTGGAGATGTTGCATGGTCATGTGGAGATGTTGCTTGGGTCGTGTAGATCTACACGGCCTCGTGCTGCTCTAGTGACACAGTTGTGTGGATCCACAAGGCCATGTCAAGATCCTCCTCTGCTGAAGCTACACGACCTGCCTACTCCACACGACCATGTCAAGCTCCTCCTCTGCTAAAGCTACACGGTATGCCTGCTCCACACGGCCAAGGTCATTTTCCTCCCTGCTCCTTTGGCATAGTCGTGTGGCTCACATGGCCAGTGTTGTCTTCCTTTGCTTGTTGGCTGGATCAACCATGAACATCATTTCTTCTCCAAATTCAACTCTTGAAGACATAAAATATACAAGAGCATATCTCCGAATAAAGAAGAGTATTTATGCTGAAAGTAAGGCAAAGAGTATAAAAGTACATAGACAAAGTATGCGTAGAATATATGAATGTGCGTGAAAATATGCTAAACAAGTGTATATAATCTACGCATATCACACCCCAGACTTAAACCTTTGCTTGTCCTCAAGCAAAATGGCGCAATCTAAACTCATGTGTTCTATTATGCATCAAAATTCCTAGTGCACTTTCCTAACTCTATCTACAAGTTTCATTGATAAGCATGATCGTGAAAATAACTCAAGATGGCCTAAGTATAAGTTTCTTGTGCACAGTGCAATAAGTGACCCAAACTCTTCAAGTTTCAATTGTTGTCCTAGTCAAGTCGTCATCCAATCGGGTTCCTAATGTTCCTGGTTGATCCTGCCCCGAAGCTGAGTGAATGGCTACTGGGAAGTACCGCTGATGTGGATCTCCGTGTGTGGTGGAAACGCCCCGCTCCTGCAATCACAAGTCGTTAGTGCCAAGCCGGGAAGGGGTTCCCGGCAACGGCCCTCCGACGCTCAAGTCACACAATCGGCCCGAAGAGAAATGAAAGGAATGAAGAAACGAAATAGTGTTGCTCAGAGACGTATCTGCGCGTACCTCCGCAGATAACCACTCCTCTTCTTATATAGAGCTTCGATGGGTTGACTGCACACTTCCCGGGCGGACGTGACTTCCTAAGCTTTCCTCAATAGCTAACATCGGGAAAGGATCCCTGACACCTTACCTTAAAGGGGTAGACACATTTACGCTAGGGCGGCGCAATCTTCGTCCGTATGATTTCCTATCCATTCACGCCGTCAGCCGGCGGCATTGATTCCCAAAAGGATGTTAAGACATATTTCCCTTCCCTTCTTAAATGTCAGCCGCTAATCTGATGGTACTTTCTTTGATCTATCCGGCCAACCCGCTCTTTGACATTCTACGTACATATATATTCCGATCGGATTGGGCTTCATTCTCTCGGCTCATCCTAGATTCAGATCGACTTCTTTGAACTCTTTAGCCTGGTCAGGTTGTGGGCTCGACCTTACCATTGGGAGCTTATTCTGCCGATCTGCCGCATGGGCCTGCCGCCCGGCCCCAAGGCTTGCCGTTTGGCTCGTCTCTTAGCTGACTCTCCTTTGACCTTGATGACCATCCGATCGTTGAACCTCCTCAGCGAAGGGCCCCCCTATGTCATCGTCGGATCACATGCTTTCCCTTTAAGTCTAGTCGAAGGAGGTCATAAGTCTGACTGACTGGACCCACTGGTACGAGAAGACCTCCTCTGCCGGGTCGATTGTGACCCTTGGCCAACGCTCGATTACCTGGCCTCGGTTCTCCTTTCGACGAAGTGCTCTTGGCCGACCGATCGGCAGGAACGGAGGACTGTCCGAGCTGCATAACTTGTTTGATCGACTTATGGGGCCGTTGCCTGGGTAATCTCCACGAAATCTTTAGGAAACCGTATCATTCTGGCGCATTAATGTGCCGCATGCTTCTTTAATTATCCCGACAACTGCCCTATCGATGCACGCCACGCATCCCTCCCTGCCAACGCACGTTTGAGGCGACAGGCTGGGATGCGACCTTTGAGTTCATTTGAATTTTAAACGACTAGATCTGCTTCTAGGTGTCTGTGCTGTTGATCAAACGGCTGAGCGAAGTCTCTTGGTTTTTATAAGCTTATCGCTGCCGTCTCCTCTTTTTCTTGCTTTTGTTTCCGACGACTTCGTTCGTGCTCTTCAGCGATTTTTCCCGTGTTCTTCGGCGAACCCCTTGCGTTCTCCAGCAAACCCTTCTGCTTCTTGTCATTCCTATTCCAGGTGAGTTCATTGCCTTCTTCCATAACCCCTTATTGCTTGGTCCTTTGTGATTTTCCGGTGGGCTTCTGTTCTTGCTTCTGCCTTCTTTTTCTTTTTGCATTTTCTCCCGACCCTTCTTGTTCTCTCCCTTTTATCATGGCTGGTACATCGCAACCTTCTTTTGCTTCGGGTCCTTGGTATGAGACTATGGAGTCACGGTTTGATGAAGATGATGCCCGAACCCTAGCCAATACCTTTGAACTCCCTCCTGGCTACGAGATACATGTCCCACTAGCCACCGATCGTCCTTTCGCTCCGCTGACCGGTTGTGTCTGCTTTTTCCGCGATCAATTTACTGTCGGTCTGCGGCTTCCTCTTCATCCCTTCATCCTTGATGTTTACAGATACTTCAGTCTATCCCCTTCTCAGCTAGTCCCCAACTCCTTTCGCCTCCTATGTGAGGTAATTATCTTGTTCCGACTACATCGCATTCCTCTAACCCCTTCGATCTTCCACTTTTTTTATTACCCCAAGCTATCTGATTAGCCAGGCACTTTCCTCTTACAAGCTCGACCGGGCTTGGTCTTTTTTGATAAGATGTCTTCCTCCAATAAACATTGGAGAGAATACTTCTTCTTCGTACTCTTCCCCGATCGGCCCTCCTTCCAGACCACTTGGCAACTTTCCTTGGGTCCTCAACCCTCATTGCCTCGGTACAAGAATACTCCTGCTTATTTGCTTGTTGCTTCCATGCTGGCCGGCCAGAAATTCAACATTCACAAGTTGCTGGAGGAAGGAGTTTTGGCCCTTTTCGGCCTTAGCCCGATTAGCCCATCCGAGCCAATCAACCTAGGTACATAATCCCCTTACCTTTTTCCTCTTTATCTAACTGATTTCTCTTTTTATTTTGCAGCTGACATCATGATGAGGGCGCGCTTAATCGGACAATCAAAACTCACCAATGCCGATATTGATAAGGTAGTGGTTGAAGTCCTGTCTGAACAGGGGTTTCAACCATCAGATCTTCCCGAGCAGCCAATACCCACTCCAGGGCTCACTCAGGAAGCGGGAGGGGAGTCGAATGTAGTGCCGGTCGGCTCAGCGGCGGTGGAAGAGCCAATCGCAGAGCCTACGGCGGCTCAACTTGTTCCGGAGGAGGGCTCACAATCTGAGGCACCGCTCGAGAATGCACGTAAAAGGCGTCGGGCTAAACAAGCTGCTTGCTCGGCGTCTTCAGCTGAAAGGGTAGCCGGTCGGACTGGCATTTCTGGCCCAATGTCGTTGGAGGCCGTCCACGTCTCGTCCGACTGCACACCTTCCGACCCTCTCGTCGACTCTCCCGCCGCTAGTCTACCGCCCTTATCGGCTTAAGGCCGCATTCTGAGGTCAAGCATCAACCCCGTACCCACCTCCTCTCGTGTGGGCCGATCAGTTTCTTCCCATCCAGCCACAGCTCGTCGAAGACATGTAACGACTACACTACACCTTCCGACTGAAGACCTTTCAGCGCCAGGCGGCTCAGCTGATCAGACTAAACACCGTATTATCATCAGAGGCCAGTTAGCGGAGATATGGGAAGATGCTCGAGCCCGGGCGACCGTCGCTCCTCCTGGAATGTTAGCCAACAGTTATACTAAGCAGATTACCGGGGTAAGCTTCACTTTTGACCTTTGCACTTATTAATTTAGCCTTGCTTATGACCCACTCCTGCTCCTGCTTTTGACTTCCACAGTTTTGGGTAAACGGCTTGGCTATGAGCCAGAGGCTCGCCTTCGTGGAAGATGAGCTGAAACGGTTACAGGAAGCACCCGGCCAGTCGGGAACCACTCATGGTTTAAATGACACCCAGGTGGCTCAACTGCAGGCCGACCTGGCTAAGAGCAAGGAACTACTGACTGCCGAGCGGGGCAAGAGAGTTGAGCAAGCCGGGTACATAGACCGACTTAAAAAAGAGATATCCACCTTTGAGGGCAAGATTACCCTAGCCGCCAACCGCAAGCAAAGAGCTGTCGAGGATTTGGAGAAAAAGAATGTGGAAGCCCGGGCTCTCGAGCAAAAATTAAAGCAAACTGAAGACAAGTTAAAAAATGTTGAAGGTCTTCTGTTATCCGAGCAGAAGACTCGCGAGTCTGAGGAGGCTACTTTAAGAAGCCAGCTGTCCGACAAAGACGCCGACCTTGCGATGGTGAAAGCGGACCTAGAGAGCGCCCAGTTGGCCCTAGAGACCTACAAAGAAAATGAGCCCAGTCGCTTCAAAAAGATGAAGGTGGCTTACATCCGGTCTGACACTTTCGTGGATAAGTTCGTCAACCGCACTCTCCAACTCTTCGGTTGCGCTGTGGAGAACATTTTCAACCAACTCAAGAAAAAGGGGCATCTACCTGCCGATCTGCCCAGCTCCACGATTGATCGCGACCAGCTTAATGCCTCCATTCCCGACGATGCTTTGGATTATTTGGAGTGAACCCTCGAACACCCCCTTATTCACTAAGTGATGTTTTGGATTGTATCAGTCGGCCACCGTGTGTATCCGGTTGGCATAAACTCTAGTGACGTGACTTGTTTATATGTTATCTGTGATGATTTTCTTCAATATTTTGCTCATCTTTGAATGTACTTAGTCGATCGTCTTGCTTTTACTTGTCGATCGATCACGCAAGTGCTGAAAATCTCCACTCGACCGTCGATGAAGCGAGGGTTTAAGGTCGCCGCTCGACCGTCGATGAAGCGAGGGTTTAAGGTCGTCGCTCGACCGTCGATGAAGCGAGGGTTTAAGGTCACCGCTCGACCGTCGATGAAGCGAGGGTTTAAGGTCGCCGCTCGACCGTCAATGAAGCGAGGGTTGTGTTTTAATGGGAAGGAGTTTGGGAGCAATCCGATTGTTTTCTTCCTGCGTCTAAGGAAACATACATACATGCATGTGTACATGAATTTATTCACTCACCTCTCATCCAGCTCTGTAAGGTTGGAGGTGATTTGCGCTCCACGGTCTATCCAACCTCCTTCCCTCCGCATCTTCCAAGTAGTATGCCCCCGATCGCAGCCTTTCTATGACCTTGAATGGACCCGTCCATGGAGCTTCTAGCTTTTTGACGTCCTCAACCGGCTTGACCCTTTTCCATACTAGGTCACCCACCTGGAAGGATCTGGGGATTACCCGACGATTATAGTTCTGCCGCATTCTTTGTCTGTAAGCGGTTAGCCGGGCGGCTGCTTTGTCGCGCGTTTCGTCCACCATGTCAAGTTCCATCCGTCGCATTCCTTCGTTTTCTTCGTCATAACGAAGCACCCGATCGGACTCTATCCCGACCTCCACTGGGACGACAGCCTCTCCTCTATATACTAAATGGAATGGCGTGAAACTAGTTCCTTCCTTGGGAGTCATTCGTAACGTCCATAACACACTGGGTAACTTATCCACCCAGCTGCCCCCCATATGATCGAGCCGAACCCGCAGAATTCGCAGGATCTCCCGATTGGCTACTTCGGCTTGACCATTGCTTTGAGGATACGCCACGGAAGTGAAGTGTTGTTCGATGTCGTACCCTTTTCACCATTCTTCAAGCTCCTGACCAACGAATTGTCGCTCGTTGTCCGAGATGAGCCGACGTGGAATGCCGAACAGACAAATTATATGCTGCCAGATAAACTTTTTGACCATCTGCTCGGTTATTTTGGCCAGTGGTTCAGCTTCTACCCATTTTGAAAAATAATCAACAGCCACTAGCAGGAATTTTCTTTGACCGGTTGCCATGGGAAAAGGACCGACTATGTCCATTCCCCACTGATCGAATGAGCATGAAACGGTTGATGTTTTCATTTCGACGGCTGGTCAATGAGTCAGATTATTGTATTTTTAGCAAGACAAGCAAGTAGCTACTGACTGGCTCGCATCTCTTTGGAGTGTTGGCCAAAAATACCCTGCTAGGATGATTTTCCTCGCCAGCGATCGTCCGCCCGGATGTCCTCCGCAGGAGCCCTTTTATACCTCTTGAAGGATGTATTCGGCATCCTCGGTACCCACACACTTGAGCAGAGAACGTGAGAAGACTTTTTTAATACAAATGCTCGCCAACCATAGTGAACCGAGCGGCTCTTCTTCTCAAAATTCGTTCGTCTTCGCGATCTCCTGGTAAGGTTCCAAATTAGAGGAACTTAATGATGGGTGCCCTCCAGTCTTCCGGAAGTGACATTCCTACTGCCCCATCAACGTACGCCACTAGGGAGACCTGCTCGATAGGACAACCGGTGACAATCGGCGTCACCGCGCTGGCTAGTTTCGCCAGTTCATCCGCCTCTTGGTTCTCTGATCGAGGTATCTTGTGAATAACGACCTCCTGGAAATTCGCCTTGAGCTTTTCAAAGGCGTCCGTATATAATCTGAGCCGAGCACTGTTGATCTCGAACGTTCCGTTCAGTTGCTGGGCTGCCAACTGTGAATCCGAATATAAGAGTACCTTGGTGGCCCCGACCTGCCGAGCTGCTTGAAGACCAGCTATGAGAACTTCGTATTCAGCTTTGTTGTTGGTGGCCCGGTAGTCTAACCGAATGGACAGATGCATTCGGTCTTCTTTCGGGGATATAAGCAGGATACCTACTCCACTACCTGGTCGGGCGGACGAGCCGTCAACATATATCCTCCATGGGGATTCAGGCTCGGGGTCTGGTACTTCTGTGATGAAATCTGCCAATGTCTGTGCTTTGATAGCCGACCGAGGTTGATATTGTATGTCGAACTCGCTAAGCTCCGTGGTCCATTTGATTAACCGACCGGACGCTTCAGGATTGAGCAGCACTCGACCCAAGGCGCTATTAGTCATCACGATTATGGGGTGAGCCAAGAAATAAGGCTGAAGTCTTCGGGCGGTGAGGACCAGAGCGTAAGCAAGCTTCTCGAGCCCTGTATAGCGTAACTCAGCGTCTTTCAATATATGGCTTAAAAAAATACACCGGTTGTTGACTTCCTTCTTTCTCAATGATTAGCGCTGAATCGATGGCATGCTCGGTGGACGATAAATAAATTAAAAGTAGTTCTCCCACAGCCGGCTTGGCTAGGATGGGCAGAGAGATGAGATATTGCTTGAGTTCTTCGAACGCCTTGTCACATTTGCCATCCCATTGGAATTTGGTCGCTCGTTTTAAGATCTTGAAGAATGTTAGGCTCCGGTTAGTCGATTTTGATATGAACCTTGATAGGGTCGTGATTCTTCCAGTCAGCCTTTGTACCTCCTTCAGGTTGCGAGGTGGTGCCATGTCTTGGAGAGCTCTTACTTTGCTCGGGTTCGCTTTGATTCCCCGTTCGGTGACTATGTATCCCAGAAATCGACCACCTTTAGTGCCGAACAGGCATTTAGCTGGGTTTAGCTTGATCCCGTACTTTCGCAGCGTTTGACACGTTTCTTCCACATCTGTACACAAGTCAACAGATCGGAGTGACTTAATGAGTATGTCATCGACATATACCTCCAAATTCCGTCCGATCTACTTCCGGAACACCTTGTTCATCATTCTCTGATAAGTGGCGCCTCCATTCTTTAATCCGAATGGCATGACCTTGTAACAGTACGTCCCGTCGGCCGTTACCAAGCTCTTTCTCCTGGTTTTCGCGCGCGAGTGGCACTTGATTATAGCCTTGATAGGCATCAAGCATGCAAATCAGCTCATATCCGACCGTCGAATCCATCATCTGGTCTATCCTGGGTAGCGGGTAAGAATCCTTGGGACAGGCTTTGTTTAAATCCCTGAAATCGATGAACACCCGCCATTTATTACCTGGCTTGGAAACCAACACTACGTTGGCGAGCTAGGTCGAAAACTGAATTTCCTTGATGTGTCCGGCCTCCAGTAGCTTCTCGATCTCAGCTCGGATAATCAAATCTTACTCAGCGCTAAAGTCGCGCTTCCTTTGCTTGACCGGTCGGGCGTCTGGCCGAACATGTAGTTCATGCAAAGCCACACTTGGATCGATGCCCGGTAGTTCGTGTGTCGACCAGGCGAATACATTATGGTTCCTTTGAAGGCAGGCGACTAACTCTTCCTTTTGCGGGCTGGTCAGATCGGCTGCTACGAAGGTGGTAGCTTCCGATCAACTTGGATGTATCTGCACCTCCTCCTTATTGTCGTATATCAATGAGGGCGACTTCTCTCTGATGGCGTTCACCTCCAATCGGGGGCACTTGGCAGCCTTAGCATCCGCCTTGACCATCTCCACATAACACCGCCGGGCTGCCACCTGGTCCCCTCGCACTTCGCCCACCAAATTCCCCACGGGGAATTTAATCTTCTGGCAGTAGGTCGATACCACAGCTCGAAATTCATTAAGAGCTGGTCGGCCTAATATCACGTTGTACACCGAGGGCGCATCTACCACGATGAAGTTTGTGGTGCGCGCCCTTACCAGGGGCTCTTCTCCGAGCGAAACGACCAATCTTGTCTGACCGATTGGCGAGACTTCGTTGCCAGTGAAGTCGTACAGTGGTGTTGCCATGGGCAATAGCTCAAACCTATCGATCTGCAATAAATCGAATGCTTGTTTAAAAATAATGTTTACCGAGCTTCCTGTGTCGATGAAAGTCCGGCGGACGGTGTAGTTTGCGATCACCGCCTTGATGATCAACGCATCATCATGAGGGATTTTGACCCCCTCTAGGTCCTTAGGGCTGAAGCTGATCTCGGGTCCCTCTGCTTTTTCCTTGCTGCATCCTACAACGTAGATGGTCAGCTGTCGTGCGTGGCCCTTCCGAGCTCGGTTGGAATCTCCCCCGGTCGGGCCACCCGAGATCATCCCAATCTCTCCACGGGAGGCGTTCCTCCTGTTCTCCTCTTCTCGCGCTGAATGCCTATTCCGATCGGCTGAGGCTCGGGCAGGGCTTCTTTCTCGGGGACGATGCTCCCGCGGCTCCTAAGCCCCTCGACCCTCGACTTTTTGATCGATTCGGCGCTCAGGATGTTGGTCCCGAGTGGGCGACCGGCGTCTATACTCCTTGGGCTCGGGCCGATGTATATTAGGGTCGCCTCGGCACTCCCACGTGTTGTTCGTCCCTAACTGATGGAACTTGCAGAACATCAGGGTCCACTTTCTGCCTTTCTTGGGTTGGGCGGCCTCTATATGGACTGCATGTGTCCTTGGCTCGGGATACGGTTGTGGCCCCGTGGCCCTAGGACGGGTTGGAGGCTGGTGGTTGCTGGGTCTCCTCCGATCGGGCGCCTGTTGAGGGTCGGTTGGCGCCTCTTTCCTTCGGGCTGCTTGTGCCTCTTCTACATTGATGTATTTCATGGCCTTCCTTTGGAGATGGGCGAAATCCTTCGGGGGCCTACGAATGAGGGATCGAAAAAACTCACCTTCCACGAGCCCTTGAGTGAAAGCATTTACCAGTACTTCTGATGAGACTGCTGGTATGTCCATCGCCATTTGGTTAAATCGCTGGATGTACGCCCTGAGCGCTTCTCGGGGACCTTGCTTGAGTAAAAACAAGTTGACGCTTGTTTTTTTGATGCCGACGGCTACTTGCGAAGTGATGCAGGAAAGCGGCCCGGAAATCCTTGAAGCTACGTATAGAGCCGGTCGGTAACCTGGTGAACCACCGTTGAGTCGGTCCTGAAAGTGTTGTCAAGAATACCCTGCACTTTACTCCATCGGTGTACTGGTGGAGAGTGGCCGCGTTGTCGAACTTGGCCAAGTGATCATCTGGATCGGTGCTCCCATTGTACTCCCCAATCGCCAGTGGGGTGTAATGGCGAGGTAAAGGATCTTCCATGATACCTCGTGAGAACTACCTGTTAATCTGCTCGGGTGAATCCTTGTCTCGCGGCGCTTTTCCTTTCCTTGCATCTCTCTCAGGCGCCTCATCTGACGAGGAGCCTCGGTCTTGTCTGGCTACGCCTTCCTCTGAGGGTGTCCTAAATAACGCTCGGTGGAAAGGAATTGGTGCGTTTGGCGCTGGTCCAGTCGTGTCTGATCTCTTGCCTCCGATTGGCTGGATTATAGGTTCAGCCATGCGCCCAGGGTCTGCAGGCTGGCCAGACCCTGAGATGGCTGGCTCTTGTGCTGGTCGATCGGATAACATTCGCTGCTGCTGCTGTTCCATTGCTTTTGCTATTCCGGCTTGGATTAACCTTTCCAACTCTTCTGTCGTCAGCGTTACAGTTGTTGCTCGTCCGACGTCTTCCATCCTCTGCTTCTGGGTTCAGGTTGAGTTCCCACAGATGGCGCCAATTTGATCCTGCCCCGAAGCTGAGTGAATGGCTACCAGGAAGTACCGCTGATGTGGATCTCCGTGTGTGGTGGAAACGCCCCGCTCCTGCAATCACAAGTCGTTAGTGCCAAGCCGGGAAGGGGTTCCCGACGACGGACCTCCGACGCTCAAGTCACACAATCGACCCGAAGAGAAATGAAAGGAATGAAGAAACGAAATAGTGTTGCTCAGAGACGTATCTGCGCGTACCTCCGTGGATAACCACTCCTCTTCTTATATAGAGCTTCGATGGGTTGACTGCACACTTCCCGGGCGGGCGTGACTTCCAAAGCTTTCCTCAATAGCTAACATTGAGAAAGGATCCCTGGCACCTTACCTTAAAGGGGCAGACGCATTTACGCTAGGGCAGCGCAATCTTCGTCCGTACGATTTCCTTTCCATTCGCGCCGTCAGCCGGCGGCATCGATTCCCAAAAGGATGTTAAGACATATTTTCCTTCCCTTCTTAAATGTCAGCCGCTAATTTGATGGTACTTTCTTTGATCTATCCGGCCAGCCCGCTCTTTGATATTGTACGTACATATATATTCCGATCGGATTGGGCTTCATTCTCTCGGCTCATCCTAGATTCAGATCGACTTCTTTGAACTCTTTAGCCTGGTCAGGTTGTGGGCTCGGCCTTACCATCGGGAGCTTATTCTGTCGATCGGCCACATGGGCCTGCCGCCCGGCCCCAGGGCCTGCCGCCCTGCCCCAGGGCCTGCCGTTCGGCTCGTCTCTTAGCTGACTCTCCTTTGACCTTGATGACCATACGATCGTTGAACCTCCTCAGCGAAGGGCCCCCCTATGTCATCGCCGGATCACCGGTGATAGGTACTTACCTGCCACACACTTTGTTCATATTTCTCAATCAACCCAAGGTCTCAAAGGCGTGCTCGATATCAAGAGAAACATAGAAGTCATTTCCCCAGTAACCTAACTCGGTCTCAAAAGGGTAACTTGCTTGTTTCCACTCACAACAATTATTTTTTATATCCATTATTCATTTTTTTATTTCGTGATTGCAAGATGCAACACTTGAACACAAATGCATATAAGTGCAAATATTAGGATATTTTGATTTTTTTTCAAATGAGCTTACATGACTCAAGCATTATCGAGTAATCAAGATGTAGTTTGAGAAATCACCATGGGAACTAAGTACTAAACAAATAAGATGAATCATGACTATTCCAATGATATCAACTATTCAAACTCAAGTAAAGTGATAATAGAATCATTAAGGTTAAGCCAAAACTTGAATTTGTTTATGTACAATACTTAGCTTATATCATTCTACTTACGATAGAGAAAAAAGATACACTAAACATACTAGTATTATATCCAAAACATAATGAACAAGATATAAACGTGCAAACAATTTTACTCTTAGACAAGTTAGCAAAAGTGAGGAATGATGTTCTTAATATACCACATGTTTCAAAAAAGATAGTCAAGTGACAGTCAAAAACAAGCCAAGCAAACAAAAAGAAAAACTAAATGCAAGACATAAGGAAAAAAAACTAAATGCAAGAAAAGCAAGAAAGAAAAACTGAAAATGTAAAAAAAAAATGCAAAAATTTCATGTTGCATACACCCCCCAGACTTAAACTTTTCATCGTCCCGATGAAATCAATATGATGGTAGGGGAGGGAGTTTGGGGAATTCGAGAAGGGGAAAAAGATCAATGAACCATCATACCTCATCCCTAAAAAATTTATGATATTCAAACAATTTGTCTAAGTCATCTTGAAAATATCTCATAAAGCCTTGAATATCTTCATTAAACTGCATTTGAGCCCTATAAGAGTTCATTAATTCAGAAATTTTGATACATAACTCTTTTTCACTTTTAAAACACTCTTACAGTTTCTTAAATTGTTCATCCTTCATGCAATCTTCCTTCGTAAGTAATTTATTAGTTAAATCCAAATCATTATGAATGTTATCTAAAACAGAATGAAGCTCATGGAAGTTGAATTTAAGAATATCACAATTAATTGGATGAACATCTCTTGTAACTCTATTTGATAGGGCTCTAGAATGTTGATTTGATAGGGTTAAATGTCAATTCTCCTTAATGTGAATAGTAGTTAAATCAGGATTTGATAATCGCAAAGGGAAATTATTTTTGACAAGGAGGCTATATCCATGTTCCTCACGCCTTAACATCCGTATTGCTAAACATGAATTCAAATCCAATCCATAAGTTTCCTCAACCATCTCTAAACCATCTAGATCACATCCTAGCACTAGCGCCATTTGAGTTAGCAACCCACCTAAGATAATAGGCGTGGTAGATTCTGCCTTCCCTAATTTCACTAAATGCTTAAGGAAGAAATAACCAAAATTTATTGAAATATTTTCAACCATTGCCCATAGACAATATAAATCAGTAAGTCTTACTATTCCTTCCTTTTCCTCCCGTCCAAAGATAGTGTTTTTCATAACTAAATGAATGTATCTAAAGATGGGATTAATGATATTAGAGGCTTTGAATGTGTGAGGGTTAAAGTGAGATTGCCTAGAGATTAATTGCCAAAAGTATGAATTTTCAAATTCAGGTAGAATCATACATGCACCATCCTCAGGCAAATCATAACAAGTAGCAAAATCACTTAATGTCCATTCATAATCATCATTCAACAATCAGAATTTGAGTTTCCCCCCACCTTGCGCATTGTCAACCGTGATAGAACTTAAAATTTTTAAAACAATTCTAGGGTAAGTTGGATATTTCATGTTCATCAATTTATCCCAACCTATTCTTTCAAAGAGCCAATCAATAACACCTCTAAATCCTAAAGTATCTAAGCTTGCATAATCTATAAACTTAGTGCTCAAGATGGAACATTTACATAAAGAAAAATAATGATGTTTTTGTCCATCACTAGAAAAATGATGTCAAAGTTATTAGAAATACCTTTGAAACATAAATTTCTTCCTTTCAAAGCAAGCATCTTCTCCTTTTCTCTTCTTGTTGATGTAGTTTCCTTAGATTTGACATTGTAGGATCTAGAGAGGTTGAACTTTAAGGAAAATAGGTGAAAAAAATTGGAATGGGGTGGTTTATGGCCTTTGGGGTGAAGAAGAGATGAGGGAGAAGAGAGAAGAATGGAGCAAGCGGTGGTCACGGCCGTGTGGCTCTCACACCCTCGTGCCCTAACTCTTAAAACCTTGGTTGGGCCATGTGAGTTGCCATACAGTCATACTCCTTTTCCCTTCACACGACCGTGTCTGAGACATGCCCTACTTCTCCTTCTCAGCCTTTTCCTCATGGCCATGCCAAATGGCACGGGTAGTGTCACCTTCTTCTCGGGTGAGCTCACACGGTCGTGTGTGACACAAGGCCTCCTTCCTCTTCTCCTCTGAAATTTTTACACGGCCATGCAAAATCACACGACCCTGTCCTTCTTCTTCTTTGGTGAGCTCACACGGGCAGTGTGAGTCATACGACCTTGTGCTTCTCCACCTCTGTAAGTGTCACACGACCATGTATGTCACACGGTCGAGCCCTGTTAGGTCCCAAATTTTTAAATTTCCTCCTTTCCGACTTCTCTAATGCCTCCATGCCCCTGAAATAATCATGGTCAGTTTATGGAAGCAATGTACAACCTGAAAACAAAAATAACAGTAATTTAAAAATACTAACTAATGAAAAAGAATGCTAAAATTGAATTTAACTAAAGGATCCCTTGGGTTGCCTCCCAAGAAGCTCTTGTTTAAGGTCATTAGCTCGACCGGTGTGAGATCATTCTGGGGGACGAGGTTCAGTGAAGTATAACTTCTGTTTCTCCCCTAACTACATACCATGGACATACGCTTTTAAACGTTGACCATTCACCTTAATAACTCCGAGCTCTTTATTCCAAATGTCCACTGCTCCGAAAGGATAAACCTTTTTAACTTTGAACGAGCCTGACCATCGTGATTTCACCTTTCCTGGAAAAAGTTTTAACTTTGGATTAAATAATAAGACTTGGTCTCCTTCTTTGAAATCCCTACGTAGTATGTGTTGATCATGTCATTTCTTTGTCCTTTCCTTATAAGATTTGGCATGTTCGTAGCCATCCAACCTTAATTCATCAAGTTCATTTAACTGGAGCTTCCTTTTTTCTCCTACTACCCTAAGATCCATATTAAGTTTTGTAATTGTCCAGTAAGCTTTATGTTCCAATTCAACTGGGAGATGGCATGACTTTCCATAGACTAGCCGGAATGTGGTCATACCAATGAGAGTTTTGTAAGCCGTACGATATGCCCATAAAGCATCATCTAGCTTCAATGACCAATCCTTTCGTGAAGTAGAAACTGTTTTCTCTAGTATGTCCTTAATTCTCAATTAGGGATTTCAACTTGCCCATTGGTTTGTGGATGGTATAGTATTGCCACTTTGTGATTTACTCCATATTTCTTGAGTAAATTTTCGAATTGTTTTTCTATAAAATGTGACCCTCCATCACTAATAACTGCTTTAGGAATGCCAAATCGTGGAAAAATTATCTTTTAAAACAATTTGATGACCGTCTTTGCATCACTTGAAGGAGAAGCTATGGCCTCCACCCATTTTGACACATAGTCCACCGCCACCAAAATAAACTTGTTTCTACATGAGAAAGGAAATGGTCCCATAAAATCTATTTTCCACACATCAAATAACTCAACTTCAAAGATGTAGTTTGGTGGCATTTCATTTCTCTTGGTTATATTTCCAGTCCTTTGGCATTGATCACGGGATTGTACAAATTCTCGTGTATCTTTGAATAAGTTTGGCCAATAAAATCCCGCCTGTAAGATTTTTGTAGTTGTTTTCAAATATCCTAGATGCTTACTGTAAGATGAAGAATGACAATGGAACAAAATGTCCTTAACTTCTTCCTCGAGCACACATCTTTGATAAATTACATTACTGCATTTCTTGTAAAGAAGTGGTTCATCCCAAATATAGTTCTTGACATCCGAAAGAAACATTTTCTTTTGTTGCCTAGAGAAATTTTGGGGTAGAACACCACTTGCCAGATAATTAACAAAGTCTGCATACCAAGGTGTCTTTAAACATGCTAATGCCAAAAGGTGTTCATCCGGAAAAATATCATTAATAGGTGCCTCAGATCCTGCATCCTTTTTCCCATTTTGCCACACTCGAGATAAATGATATGCCACTACATTTTCTTCCCCTTTCTTGTCTCTGATCTCTAAATTGAATTCCTGAAGAAGTAAGATCCACCTAATAAGCCGTGGTTTGGCATCTTTCTTGCCCAGTAAATATCGGATGGTGGGATCAGGTTTTGACTCGAGAGGGATCGGTTGACCGATCCCCAGGTTCGGTCGATCGAACCTGATGAACTCTCCCAGCTTTCCATCTGAATGCAGGCTCTGTGGATAGAGCTCAGGTTCGGTCGACCGATCCTTGCGTTCGATCGATCGATCAGCCAACGGTCTCCCTGAGCTGGCCTGATCAGCACGCTCGACTAGGTCTTCTGGTTTATTTTCAGTTCGGTCGACCGATCAGAGGGTTCGGTCAACCGATCAACCAACGGCTGGATGCTGACGTGGCTGCGACGGTTGGCTTTTGAAGATAGGGGTTCGGTCGACCGATCATGGCATTCGGTTGACCGAACACTTGTCAAGTCAACTCCCGGTTGACTTGCTCTGGTTCGGTTTGCTTGGGTGATTTCGGCCAACCGGAATAGGGCTCACCCGAACCCAATTCTCGGCCTTCTCCTCGAGCAGTCTTCCGTCCCGGCTTTACGTCCCTCGAACGCCGCGCACGTTCTTCTCGCCCACCGGTGTACTCTTCCGCAGCTCTCTCATCCTTTGAATGCACTGAGCCCGTCGACTCCCTTCCCGTGTCGTCCTTCTCGCTAGCTGCGTCTTCCGCTCGACATCCTGCGCTACTAAGCTCCTGCACACTTAGACACAAGGATCAGACAAACAGGACCTAACCTAAACTTGGTTGATCACATAAAAACAACCACGGGGTCCAACAAATTGGAATCTGAAAGAATCCTAAATAGTTATCCCAATAGCAGAAATATAAGTATTTTGCCAGCCTTTCAAACATCTCATCGATAAATGGTAGAGGAAAATGATCTTTTCTAGTTTCTTTATTTAGCTTCCTGTAATCAATACACATTTGTCACCCTGTGACTATTCTCATTGGAGTCAATTCATTATTCTCATTTCTGATTACAGTCATTCCTCCCTTTTTTGGAACCGCATGCACTAGACTCACCCATTCGCTATCTGAAATAGGATAAATAATCTTGGCATCAAGAAGCTTAAGCACTTCTTTCTTTACCACCTCTTTCAAATTTGGGTTCAATCTCCTTTTATGTTCAATTGAATTTTTATATCCCTCTTCAAGTAAAACTCTATGCATACAAAGAGAGGGACTAATTCCTTTAATATCATCAATGTGTTGGTTGCTACTCGGAAAATCTAATGGTTCCACTGTACAAAAATTTTGTACAAAAGGTCTGAACCTTTTCCTAGCTACCATGTGTTCTTTTAAATTAAACTTGGATCGCCTGCAGAACTTAACACGTTTGATCCAAATTTAATTTATTTGTTCTTTTAGGTTTTGACTTGGATCTCCTGCGGAACTTAACACGTTCGATCCAAATCACCTAGGTTATTAATTTCATTAAATATTAATTTCCAAAATTGGTTCCCAGTATTGACGTGGCGAGGCACACGACCTTCTTGGATATGGGAGCAACCACCACCGACGAGACAAAACCTTTTAAGGAAAGCTAATATTTAATTTCCTAAAATAACTTTAGGTCAACCGAAAAGAACAATCAAATCACAAAGAAAAGAACAAACAAAAGAACACTACATCGAAAGCAAATTCGAAACACTAAAATCGTATGCCTCTTGTATTTGGTATTATTTCCAAAAATAACTAGTATGATGCGGAAAGGAAAAATACTAGTTATACCTTCTAGAAAAACCTCTTGATCTTCTACCGTATTCCTCTTCTAACCTCAGACATTGTGTGGACAACGATCTTCCAAGATGAGGACCACCAAAGCACCTTCTTCTCCTCCTTGCTAGGTTCGGCCAAAACAAAAGCTTCACCAAGGATGAAGAAAAACACCAACCAAACTCCAAGGGATGAAAGCTTTCTCTCCTTCTTCTTCTTCTTCTTCTCCAAGTAGTATCCGACCACCACAAGAACTCCAAGCAAGAGAGGGTTTCGGCCACCACAAAGAGGAAGAGATGGGGAGAGGATGGCCGGCCACAACACCAAGGAAAAGAGGGAGAAATAATAGAGGTTGTGTCTCATGAAGGCACCCCAACCCCTTCTTTTATATTCCTTAGTGATCCGGTAGTAAGAACAGGGGACCCCACCCTGTGGAGTCAACGCCACGTAGAAGTCACAGTGGCAGTTGTCCATCCGGAGAGGGCCGGGTCCGACCGGACGGTAGGGCCGGGTCCGATCGGGCGGCAGGCCAGCCTTCCGGTGGAGTCGAACGTCCCGAGCGGACGATAGTCGGCTGATGGTTAAAAGGCACCCTGTCGAAATCAGGGTTCCGGCGCTCAGTGGAAAAGGTCGTGGTGCCGAGCGGACCTCACGCTCGGCCAAAGCCATAAGGTAACACTGCTAATAGTCTCCACAAAGTATATGATGGAAAATCTCCCCAAGTAAACCACCACATATGTCCGGCCGGATGTTGAGGTTGCTGTCCGCCTGGACGCCAGATCTGGAGCAATGGGAAAAAGGACAGGGGACGTCTTTTTCTGACAGCATGTATGTTTCACGTGTAGGCCATGCTCCAAATCCTGTGACAGGGGATTTCGTTGTCCCATCGAGGACATGCCGAGACTGTAGCAGTATGAGTTAGGGAAGCTCACTGACAAGTCCTTACTGGGGTATGGGCCATGGACACGTGTACACCTCGGCAGGTGTACACTCACTTCTTCGCTGCCCTATATAAAGACCCTCATTCTTCGCCGGAGGTATGCATTCTACGCGTTTTGAAGCCATTATTTATTCCTTGAGCTTCGCCTGACTTGAGCGTCGGAGGGTCGCCGCCGGGAACCCCTTCCCGGCCCGACTTCTGTGCAGGTTCGCCGGAGCTTAGTGCCACCAGTCGAAGATCCACGATAGCAGCCAGGAAGCACCACGTGCCCAGCGTCCGTTGATTCAGTGTTCGGACAGGATCAATTTGGCGCCGTCTGTGGGAACGTTCCTGTATCCGAGCGGAAACAATGGACGAGGCTAGACGACAACACCTGGTGACGCTTTCGAATGAGGAACTCGACGCTCTGATCGAGATAAGGGTCACCAAGCTTGTGGAGCAAAAACAGAAGGCAACAGCCGAGCGGCCAGAACAGCAAGCCGTGTCAGCATCGGGTGGCCTAGCGGAAGCACCACCTGCGACAGTACCATTCCATCGGGCTCTCTTCCGTACTCCTGAAGTCGTAGCAACTAATCGAGAACGGGGATCATCTTCGGATGAAATACCGAGACGAGACAACAGAAAAGGGAAAGCCCCCCGAGCGGACGCTTCTCCCGAGCGGATCAATCGCCAATTTTCGGAGGCTATTCTACAAGACCCTCTGCGCAAGCACTATGTGCCTCCGACGATCGGCGAGTACAATGGGACAACCGACCCGGATGATCATCTGGGTAAGTTCGATAACACATCCACTCTCCATCAATACACAGATGGAGTAAAGTGCCGAGTTTTTCTTACCACTCTCTCGGGATCGGCTCAACGGTGGTTTCGGAGGTTGCCGGACGGATCTATCACAAGTTTCAAGGACTTCCGAACGGCCTTCCTCCACCATTTTGCAAGCAGCCGACGCTACCAGAAAACTAGCGTGAGCCTGTTCGCCATCAAGCAAGAAGCCCGTGAATCGCTCCGAGCTTACATCCAGCGATTCAACAAAGTGGCGATGGATATTCCAACGGCCACTTCGGAAACCATGATGAACGCCTTCACACAAGACCTAGTGGATGGGGATTTCTTCCGCTCGCTAGTTCGGAAGCCGCCTTGAGACTATGACCATATGCTGCACCGAGCCAACGAGTACATCAATGTGGAGGAGGCCCAAGCGGCTCGAAGAAAGGAAGCTCCGACTGATCGGGCTCGACCTGCCCAACGGAAGCCCCCCACCACTCAACCACCAAGAGGACCGAGGGCTGAAGCAATCCGCTCCCCTCATGTGAGGTCCCACGTGCAAGAGGTAGCTGCCGTCCGGCCAAAGCCAAAGAAGAGATGGACCCCGATGTTCTGCTCCTTCCACCGGACGGATACACACAACACAAGGGATTGCCGAAGTCTTCCCTTCGCGACTCATCCCGTGCCCCGGAATGCCGGACGGCTGTCTCCATCAGTCGACAGGCGACAGAGACCTAATGAAGCCGACCGGACATGAGTTGATAGGCGACAACCACAGACGCCCGATCGGCATCGTTCTCCAAGGCAGGAGAATCGCAGAGCGTCCAGAGAACGGTCTCGACCGACCGCTCGGGAAGAGGAAAATAGAAGCAATACTTCCCGAGGCGAGATCAACGTTATTGCTGGCGGGCCGACCGGAGGAGACTCCAACCGAGCTAGAAAGGCGAGCGTCCAGCAGCTCCAGATTCATGCGGTTGGTTGTAGCCAAGAATGAGCGGAAGGACCCGAAATTAGTTTCGGGCCCTGGGACTTGGAAGGAGTTGAAGTGCCCCACGACGACGCTCTGCTCATCAAAGCGGTAATAGCGAATTATACTATCCACCGCGTTTTTGTAGATACAGGAAGCTCGGTCAACATCATCTTCAGGAAAGCATTCGATTAGTTGCAAATTGATCGAGCCGAGCTGTTACCCATGACAACTCCGCTCTATGGGTTCACTGGTAACGAAGTTCAGCCGGTCGGACAGATCCGGCTGGCTACCTCGCTGGGAGAAGAGCCGCTCAGGAGGACCAGGACAACAAACTTCGTGGTGGTCGATTCTCCCTCGTCCTACAACGTTATTTTGGGACGACCGGCTCTCAGCGAATTTCGAGCGGTCGTCTCAACCTTCCACCAGAGGATCAAGTTCCCCATAGAGGACAAAGTGGGAGAAGTACGGGGAGATCAGCTAGCAGCTCGGCGATGCTACATCGAGATGGT
The DNA here is from genome assembly GCF_018446385.1 of Zingiber officinale. NCBI lineage: Eukaryota > Viridiplantae > Streptophyta > Magnoliopsida > Zingiberales > Zingiberaceae > Zingiber > Zingiber officinale. The sequence continues at coordinate 99,037,425 of NC_056002.1, read as the reverse complement.
CCGAGCAGAGGCCTGTTCCGCTCGGAAGGCGCCCCGGATCTAGGTAAACGCCATCACTGAAAAGCCACCCTTTTTAATTTATGAAGAACAAGAGGAAGTGCAGATTCACCCAACCCGATCGGAGGCCACAACCTTTATAGCGTCCGATCTGGAAGAGAAGCAGAAAGAAGAATTGATCCAAAGCCTCCGAAGAAATCATGATGTCTTCGTCTGGTCGACACATGAGCTGCCCGGAATTTCACCAAGTATAGCGCAGCATGAACTACACGTCCGACCCGACGCACGGCCCGTGAAGCAGAGAAAAAGAGATTTTAGCGCCGAGCAGAATGCTATCATCCGAGCGGAGGTGGAGAAACTCTTGGAGGCCGGCCATATCCGCGAGGTACAGTTCCCGAGCTGGTTGGCTAACGTAGTATTAGTCTCCAAGCCGGGCAACAAGTGGAGAGTATGCATAGATTTTCGGGATCTCAACAAAGCTTGCCCGAAAGACTTTTATCCTCTGCCTTGGATAGATCAGCTGGTGGACTCTACGGCCGGCTGTGAATTAATCTGTATGCTCGACGCTTACCAGGGCTATCACCAAGTGCCGCTCGCCCGTGAAGATCAAGAAAAGGTCAGCTTCGTGACGGCCGACGGCACTTATTGCTATAATGTAATGCCGTTCGGATTGAAGAATGCGGGGGCCACATATCAGCGCTTGATGAATAAAGTGTTCAGAGAGCAGATCGGACGAAATCTAGAAGTTTATGTGGACGACATTCTCATTAAGTCCGTCCGAGCGGCCGATCTCTTCAAGGACATGGAGGAAACCTTCCGAACGCTGCGCAAATATGGAGTCAAGTTAAATCCCCAGAAGTGCCTGTTCGGAGCAAAAGGAGGGCGCTTTCTGGGGTACATAGTGACCGAGCGGGGCATCGAAGCAAATACCAGCAAGGTGAAAGCTTTACAAGATATGCCGCCCCAAGAAATACAAGGGAAGTGCAGTGTTTGACTGGTCGGATAACCGCTCTGTCCCGGTTCATCTCCAAAACCGCCGACCGGAGCCTTCCGTTTTTCAAGATCTTACGCAAGGCTACAAAATTTCACTGGGACGAAGAATGCGACCGGGCGTTCGAAGATTTAAAGGCATATCTGAATTTGCTCCCGGTATTAGCCAAGCCGACTATTGGCGAGCCGCTCTGTATTTATCTATCCTCGACCGAGCAGGCAATTGGCTCGGCACTGGTGAGGGCGAGCGGAGAAGAGCCTGTGTATTTCCTTAGTCACATTTTAAAGGATGCTGAATCTCGCTACACTGGGCTCGAAAAGCTAGCTTTTGCTCTGGTCCTTGCTGCTCGGCGCCTTCGTCCATATTTCTTGGCGCATACTATCATTGTCAAAACCAACAGCCCGCTCGGACGTGTTCTACTAAATCCAGAGGCATCCGGACGACTCATCAAATGGACGACGGAGTTAAGTGAATTTGATATCCAATACCAGCTCCGCTCGGCGATAAAAGCGTAATCCTTGGCCGATTTTGTGACTGAGGTGCAAAGGTCGGAGCCAGAAGCTATGTGGAGAATATATGTGGATGGGTCGTCCACTCGGCTTGGGAGCGGGATTGAGATATTGTTACTCTCCCCTCAAGAAGAGAAGATGCACTTATCCGTCCGGCTGGATTATAAAGCTACCAACAATGAAGCAGAGTATGAGGCCCTCATAGCCGGCTTGCAGGCAGCTCGACATGTGGGAGCAGGTCGGGTAACGCTTCACTCGGATTCGCAGTTGGCCGCTCAGCAGCTCTCTGGTACCTTCGAAATCAATAGTGCTCGGCTCAAGCTCTACGCTGAAGCCTTCGAGAAGCTCAAAGATGACTTTAAAGAGGTTATTGTCCAGAAGATACCCAGAGTAGAAAATCAAGCAACCGATGAGTTAGCCAAGCTCGCGAGCTCAATAACGTCGGTCGCCATTCAGCAATCAATTGAAAAAGTACTGTTGGTGGCGCACGTCGACCGGATGGAAGGCCTCACATTTCCAAGCGACTGGCGGACACCCATCATAGAGTTCCTCCGCTCGGGAGCCACGCCTTCCGACCGGAACGAAACCCAGCTGTTAAGAAGGAGGGCCGGTCGGTTCACACTCATCGGCGATCAGCTTTACAAAAAGGCTTTCTCACGCCCACTGTTGAAATGCGTGAGCTCGGAAGACTCGGCTTACATCCTCCAAGAGGTACATCAAGGATCGTGCGGAGGACATCCGGGCGGACGATCGTTGGCCAAGAAGATCCTCTTGGCCGGGTACTTTTGGCCAAGTTTACAAGCAGACGCCGCTCGGACAGTATCTGCGTGCCTTTCGTGCCAGAAGTATCACAACTTCTCCCACCGACCGGCAGAGGAAATGAAGGCATGAACCGTTTCATGTCCGTTCGATCAATGGGGAATGGATATTGTCGGTCCATTTCCGATGGCGACCGGGCAACGGAAATTTCTGCTAGTGGCGGTGGATTATTTTTCCAAGTGGGTGGAGGCCGAGCCGCTAGCCAAGATCACCGAACAGATTGTCAAAAAATTTATCTGGCAACACATCATCTGTCGGTTCGGCATCCCTCGCCGATTGGTTTTCGATAATGGGCGACAATTCACAGGGGAGATGCTAGAGGATTGGTGCAAAAGCTACGACATCGAGCAACACTTCACGTCCGTGGCTTATCCCCAGAGCAACGGTCAAGCCGAAGTAACCAATCGGGAAATTCTTCGCATTCTGCACGCCCAGCTCGACCATTTGGGAGGAAGTTGGCCGGATGAAGTGCCGGACGTCTTATGGGCCATCCGAACGACGCCGAAGGAAGGGACGGGTGTCACGCCGTTCCATTTGGTGTACGGTGGCGAGGCGGTCATTCCGGTCGAAGTCGGCGTCGAATCCGCTAGGATCCAACATTACGATGAGGACAATGCCGAGTGGAGGAACATGGAGCTGGATCTGGTCGAAGAAGAAAGAGCCAAGGCGTCCGTCCGGCTGATGGCATACCGGCAACGGATGAAACAAAGTTACAACCGCCGTGTAATCCCCAGATCATTCCAAGTCGGCGATCTTGTCTGGAAGAAAGTCAAGCCGGTCGGCGACGTCGGCAAACTGGAGGCACCGTGGGCAGGCCCCTTCAAGGTTATTGAAAAGCTCCGCTCAGGCGCATATTATTTGGAGGGTGAAGACGGGCGGCAGCTAGATCGACCGTGGCGTGCAAATCATCTCCAGCCTTATCGAGCTGGATGAAAGGTGCACTAATGTAACTCATTTTTGTGTATATGCTAGTAGCTCGTGTCCTTGTAATGCAGGAAGCAAAATTAATTCAAAGGATGGTCAAGGGTTACGCCGATCGGCAATATCTAAGTTAGCCATGAAGACCGTCGAGCTCCGACGTTAAATATCGAGAGACGAGCCGGCGTCTATAAATCATCCGAGCGGAAGACCGTCGAGCTCCGACGTTAAATATCGAGAGACGAGCCGGCGTCTATAAATCATCCGAGCGGAAGACCGTCGAGCTCCGACGTTAAATATCGAGAGACGAGCCGGCGTCTATAAATCATCCGAGCGGAAGACCGTCGAGCTCCGACGTTAAATATCGAGAGACGAGCCGGCGTCTATAAATCATCCGAGCGGAAGACCGTCGAGCTCCGACGTTAAATATCGAGAGACGAGCCGGCGTCTATAAATCATCCGAGCGGAAGACCGCCGAGCTCCGACGGTAAATATCGAGAGACGAGCCGGCGTCTATAAATCATCCGAGCGAAGACCGTCGAGCTCCGGTTAAATATCGAGGGACGAGCCGGCGTCTAAATCATCCAAGCGGAAGACCGCCGAGCTCCGACGTTAAATATCGAGACGAGCCGGCGCCTACAAATCATCCGAGGGGAAGACCGCCGAGCTCCGACGTTAAATATCGAGAGACGAGCCGGCGTCTATAAATCATCCGAGCGGAAGACCGTCGAGCTCCGACGTTAAATATCGAGAGACGAGCCGGCGTCTATAAATCATCCGAGCGGAAGACCGTCGAGCTCCGACGTTAAATATCGAGAGACGAGCCGGCGTCTATAAATCATCCGAGCGGAAGACCGTCGAGCTCCGACGTTAAATATCGAGAGACGAGCCGGCGTCTATAAACGTCCGAGCGGAAGACCGTCGAGCTCCGACGTTAAATATCGAGAGACGAGCCGGCGTCTATAAATCATCCGCGCGGAAGGCCGTCGAGCTCCGACGTTAAATATCGAGAGACGAGCCGGCGTCTATAAATCATCCGAGCGGAAGATAGCTGGCATCTATAAACCCACCGAGTGGATTAAAGCATCTAATGTCCCGAGGCCCGCGATTTCGATGTCGTTCGATCGTCTATACACGCTTCGAGCGACCCAGTATCCAAAACTACTTGGCATTTGGTAAATGAGCTATGCCCGCAAAGAACGCGGTGTATTTTGCCGAGCGAGGAGATCACAGCGATCACTTTGTTAAGATCCCTTATGGGGGAGCACACGAAATAATTATGGGCGAGCGGATAAACACACATCTCGATTATGAAAGGAGACAGCAAATACAAGGAAAACATTGCATTAAAGTTAGAGTTTTAAGCCGAGCGGCCCAATTACACAAAAAAAAAAGAAAAAGATGATATCCTGGCGAGTGGCCGAAACACAGACAGCTACTCAATATAATCGTAAAGGTCCCTGGGAATGTTATTCAGGAGCGCCACCTGATCGCCGGCCGGAATAGCAGCAGACTCCGGAAGAAGACCCTTCGACTTAGATAAGTGGTGGTGGCGGTCATAGCCAAGTCGAAGGCTGTGTACATCCGCTCGCATATGTTCTCTGAGAATTCGAGCGAGCGGATGTAGCTCTGTCTTAAGGCCTCGACTCGACTCGGCTCGGCATCTTGATATTCTTTGAACGCCGCCTGGGAGCCAGTAAGAGCCTCATTCAGATTTTGAATCTTAGCCGCGTCGGCCGAGCGGCCGGCCTTCTCCCGGTCGAGCTGCTCTGTCAATTCCTTTATCTTCAGCTCCAGGCCCCGAGCCTCAACGTTCTTCTTCTCCAGATCGGAGATAGCAGTATTCTTCCGAGTGGTGGCCAGAGTTATTTTTGTTTCAAGCGACTTGACTTGCCGCTCGGACTCGGCCAGGGCATGGGCCTGGTCGGCTGTCTTCTTCTCCTCGGCCGCCAGAAGAGTTTGAGCTTTCTTCAGCTCCTTTTGCAGCTCGGAATAAGAAGGGCCCTGAAGGCCGGATGGACCAACCGCGGCCTTCAGTTGTCGCAGCTCTTCATCCACCAAGGCCAAGCGGTTGGAAACCGCAATTTCCTCCACCCATCTCTGGCAAACAAAAATTATAATTATTAAAGGCCGATCGGAAGGAATGCATACAAAGCTTAGAAGCATAAATTTACCCCAGTGGCCTCCCGCATGTGGCTATTGGCTAAATTTCCGAGGGGTATCAGCGCTGTGCATGCCCGAGCATTGGCCCACATCTCAGCTAGGGGCCCTTTCAAGGTGATGGTGTGCTCGGGCGCAGATGGACGGTCGGCTTCTGGAAGCGGCTCTTCAGTCGGTAGATGAAGAGTGACCCGAATCGTGCGACCATGACCGGGGGTCGTCCGACCAGCAGTCGGAAGGGGATCAGAAGCTGGCGTAGAAAACTAGGAATGAATGGTCGAGCGCTGGGCTGAATGGCGAGTGGGCGGAAGGGTGCTGATTGGAATAGCCTCCACTGAAGCAGCTGGCTCGTCCCAATCCGAAGGCGTCCGGTCGGACGAGATAGTTTCAGTCTCTGGCACCTTGCCCCGAGAAGTTGCAGTGACCCGCTCGGAGGGTTGGACAGCTGAGGTAGCCGAGCGTAGGGGAGTCTCCACTCGGCGCCTCTTTTGTAAGGGCTGCTCCTCCTCCCGAGCGGAACCTTCCTCGGGGGCAGTTTGTTCTCTTGAGGGGGTGGCGCCGCTAGCCACATTTTGTTGGGAAGCTTGAGCGGCTGACTCAGCTTGAGTTCCGCTCTCTCCTTCATGTGATCCAACCGGCTGGATACCCAGTGCTTCCATCTCCTTGGCGGTCGCGGCCTCTAGCGCCATCGCCTTTCTCTTCAAAACACCGGTCATGACCGAATCCATGACGATGTCCGCTGCAGGAGAAAGAAAAGAAATCAGTTAGTAATTAAAGCAAATGCCCAAGCAAAGTCCTTACCGAAGCCGGTCGGGAGAGGAGTCCGTATAGGACTCAGCCCGAAGATGTACATCACTCCCTCGTGGAGAAGTTTGTTGATGTCAAGTCGCAGACCGGCCAATATATTTGCAGCGTGAAGATAGTCCGGTCGGGTCTTGAACTTCTTCAACTCGGGAGTGGGGGGTAGGCTAACTTGCCATTGGGTCGGGAAGTTGGCCCGAGCGGGCATGCGGATGTAGAAAAAATAATCCTTCCAATGTTTATTGGAAGTAGGAAGCTTGTTGAAGAAAACCAAGCCGGGTTGAGCTTGGAACATGAAGGTGCCCGGCTCTGCTTGCTTAGGGTAGTAGAAATAAAAAAAGACCTCCGATCGGAGGGGGATGTTGTGAATCTTAAACAAAACAACTACGCCGCAAAGGAGACGGAAGGTGTTGGGTACTAAATTGCCGAGCGGCACACCAAAATAATTACAAACATCTATGATGAAAGGATGTACAGGAAAATGAAGACCGGCGGTAAACTGGTCTCGGAAGATACAGAAAGCTCCGCGCGGCGGCCTGTGAGGCCGGGCGGAAGGACCAGCTAAGCGAATTTCGAAATCCTCTGGGATTTCGAAATTTTCTGTCAAAATATCGAAGTCCCGCTGTTCGAATCGGGACTGCATAGTGGTGTACCATGGGCCGAGCGACTGATCTTCGGGATTGGAAGAACTAGCCATAGGCCGATCGGAAGGAGTCAAAAGGCAAGAAGGCAGAAGAAAAACACCAGAAAATGAAAGGAAGTTTCAAGGATCGAAACCGAGGAAGAAATGCGGAGGAAACACCGGAAAGGAGGAAGGAAAGATATAAAACCTTGCTGCGAGGAAAGGGATCAAGGGAAAGGCGCCGGAGAGCGTCGGAGAGCAGAAACAGGATCGCCGGAGCTCTAAAGCGCAGGGGGCAGTGGTCGAGATCGCGGAGGCAAGTGAGGGGATAGAAGAGAACGAAGAATTTATAGGGTGAAGGCCGGGCGGCCTCCACCGTTGGATCCAGGTCACGGGAATCCAAGCATGCATCGAGCCGTCTATTTCGAATCGCGTCGATCACATCAAAACACCATGCCACCGCCGTCGTATGCTGATGGCATTGCTCCACGTGGCATTCAATCATTCAGAGCATTTAATGAAAGCATGCTCGACCTTAATGTCGAAGATTGGCGCAGAACACGAGGAGATCCGGTGAACGCCATTGTTGATTCGCTCAAGGCTACCTCTATGGTCGGCCGAGCGGGAGATACAAGCACGGAGGGACCGCTCGGCTAGATTCTTAGTCCAGTCAGTCGGACTGTTCGCCTCCTTCAACTAGACTTGAAGGGAAGGCAAGTGATCCGGTAGTAAGAACAGGGGACCCCACCCTGTGGAGTCAACGCCACGTAGAAGTAACAGTGGCAGTTGTCCATCCAGAGAGGGCCGGGTCCGACCGGACGGTAGGGCCGGGTCCGACCGGGCGGCAGGCCGGCCGTCCGGTGGAATCGAACGTCCCGAGCGGACGATAGTCGGCTGATGGTTAAAAGGCACCCTGTCGAAATCAGGGTTCCGGCACTCAGTGGAAAAGGTCGTGGTGCCGAGCGGACCTCACGCTCGGCCAAAGCCATAAGGTAACACTGCTAATAGTCTCCACAAAGTATATGATGGAAAATCTCCCCAAGTAAACCACCACATATGTCCGGCTGGATGTTGAGGTTGCTGTCCACCCGGACGCCAGATCTGGAGCAATGGGAAAAAGGACAGGGGACGTCTTTTTCTGACAGCAGGTATGTTTCACGTGTAGGCCATGCTCCAAATCCTGTGACAGGGGATTTCGCTGTCCCATCGAGGACATGCCGAGACTGTAGCAGTATGGGTTAGGGAAGCTCACTGACAAGTCCTTACTGGGGTATGGGCCATGGACACGTGTACACCTCGGCAGGTGTACACTCACTTCTTCGCTGCCCTATATAAAGGCCCTCATTCTTCGCCGGAGGTATGCATTCTACGCGTTTTGAAGCCATTATTTATTCCCTGAGCTTCGCCTGACTTGAGCGTCGGAGGGTCGCCGCCGGGAACCCCTTCCCGGCCCGACTTCTGTGCAGGTTCGCCGGAGCTTAGTGCCACCAGTCGAAGATCCACGATAGCAGCCAGAAAGCGCCACGTGCCCAGCGTCCGTTGATTCAGTATTCGGACAGGATCACTTAGCTTTGGTAAATAAGGAAATTTAATTACAATAAAATTTCCTTAATTTTCCTTGACAACAATTAATTAAGAAAAATTAAATAAAATTTCCTAATCAATTTATCATGGCCGACCACATCAACAAGATCAAACAAGACAATTTCAATCAACAATTAAAATTCCTTATTTGTCTTTGAAAATTTTAAAAAATAAAATTTCCCTTTAAAATCCCTTCATGTTGATAAAAAGAAATTTCTATAATTTTAATTTTTCAACATGTGAATAATTTACAAAGAAAAAATAAAACATCTTTCCAATCTACAAATAAGGAAAAAGATCTAATCTCTTTCTTTAATCTTTTGTAGATCCTTTTAAGAGAGATATTTTAATTTTAATTCTCTCCAATAAATTATATCTTCCACATAAGAAAAATTTAAAATTAAAATTCTTTTAAATTTAATGGGGGTCGGCCACCTAAGCTTGGGTTCAAGCTAGGGCCGGCCACCCATGAACCAAGGCTTGGCCGGCCCTAGCTTGAACCACAAGCTAGCTTGGCCGGCCCCCTTATCATGGGTATGAAGGTGGGTATAAGTGGGTATAGTACTCTATAAATAAGAGGCTACGATAGGGACCGAGAGGAGGAATTGGTTTTGGTCTCCCGATAAAATTAAGCATCCCGTGTTCGCCCCGAACACACAACTTAATTTTATCAATAATAATTCATTCCACTAGAGAACTATTATTGAACTACCACACAAATCCAAATTACATTTTTGGGCTCCTTCTTATTATGAGTGTGTTAGTCTCCCTGTGTTTAAGATGTTGAATGTCCACTAATTAAGTGAGTTACTGACAACTCATTTAATTAATATCTTCATCCAAGAATAGTACCACTCAACCTTATCGTCATGTCGGACTAAGTCCACCTGCAAGGTTTAACATGACAATCTTTATGAGCTCATCTTGAGGACATTATCAACCTAAATTACTAGGACATAGTTTCCTTCTATAATCAACAACACACACTATAAGTGATATCATTTCCCAACTTATCGGGCTTATTGATTCATCGAACTAAATCTCACCCATTGATAAATTAAAGAAATAAATATCAAATATATGTGCTTGTTATTATATTAGGATTAAGAGCACACACTTCCATAATAACTGAGGTCTTTGTTCCTTTATAAAGTCAGTATAAAAGAAATGACCTCGAATGGTCCTACTCATTACACTCTAAGTGTACTAGTGTAATTATATAGTTAAGATAAACTAATTCCTAATTACACTACGACCTTCCAATGGTTTGTTCCTTTCCATTTTGGTCGTGAGCTACTGTTTATAATTTATAAGGTACTGATAACATCATCTTCTGTATGTGACACCACATACTATGTTATCTACAATATAAATTAATTGAACAACTACAACTAAATGTAGACATTTTGACCAAATGTGATTCTTTATTCAAAATAAATGTTTACAAAAGCTTAGGCTTTCAGTATACACTCTAACACAATGGTATAACCAATCGCCCTTCTATGCAACTTTAACTTGTTGATCAATCTTTGTGTTTCTGATTCAGTTAAATTTGTATTGATTATCACTAGAAAGGTGGAATTCGGGCTAAGGAATGCATATTTAAGGTAGGGTGGCAATGACTTTAACTCTAGCTGAGGCGACATAATTTCTGGCAAAACTGGATCCTGCTCCAACAACTTTATTTCGTCCTTCGGAGATTCTTTCCCTAAATTCTCCTCAGTTTCTGATACCATCTCTTCATCTTCTTCATAATCAGAGTTATTTTCTGCACAAAAACATTGAAGCATTCCTCCTTTTCAACAAGCTTATTCGATGAAATCCCTTCTCTAAATATTTTTGACAAAGACTTACAACATAAAGGGAATAAATGTTGGAAATTCTTTTGATTCAGAATAATGTCTTCTTCGGAACCATTTTGAATTTCATCATCTACAATTTCTTGTTTATTTCCCTCACCATTTCCTTTTTCTTTATCCTCTAATGTACTTGATCCTGCTCAATCTTTGTCCTCTAATGCACGGAATTTTATGAGATGCGAATAAGGATTCTCCGACGCTAGCGAGAAGGACAGCATGAGAGAGAGCCGACGGGCTCGGTGCGTCCGAACGATGAGGTGTCGCGAAAGAGTACACCAGTGGACGTGAAGAACGTACGCGATGTTCGTGGGACGAGAAGCCAGAGCAGAAGCCTGCTCAAGGAGAAGGTCGGAAATTAGGTTCGGGTGAGCCTTATTCCGGTGGCCGAAATCACCCAAGTGAACGGAGCTGGAGCGGATGGCCCGGACCGAGGCGAGCAGAACCGAAGCAGAGGGCTCGGACTAAGAAAAGTCAACCATGTTGACTTTGGTGGTTCGAGCGCCCGAAAACCTTCTGAGCGCCCGAAACTCAACTTTTATCAAGTTTGACATGTATGTTGATGGACACATCGAAGATAGAATTTTATCCCACTCCAGGCACCCGAAACCCTTCAAAGCGTCTGGAATAGAGCTATAAATATAGCTTTGATTTTAGTAGTTTAGATAACAACTTGTAATTCCTTTCTTTCTATTCTACTATTGATTGTGAGCTGTTAACGTTGTAAGAGGCTATTCCGTCCGAAGGAGATCTTCATAAAGTGCGCTTCATTTTCCTTGGATTAGCAATCTTCTGATTGCAAACCAAGTAATTCTCTTTATGTCTTTGTCTGCTTAATTAGTCTCTTAACTTTTATTACAAGTGTTCTTAATTAAGTTATAAGTCGAGAAAAGGTTGAGTTTGTTTGTGCAAGACAATTCACCCCTCCCCTCTTGCAGACCACCAAGGGACCAACAAGTGGTATCAGAGTAAGGATGCTTTAGAAGGACTAACTATCAACCGAAGCAAAGAAACCAATGGCTGGACCAAGCATCGTTCCACCAAAATTCTAGGGAGAATTCGCACACTGGAAACACCGAATGAAGGTATTTCTAAAAACTGACTTTGAGATTCATTTAATAATCAAGTATGGTTTTCTAGTTCCTATGAATCAAAATGAAGAGGAGGAGAGTCTTTGGATGAATAAAGAACAAAATGATTCCATAGCAAATAACAGAGCAGAATATCACTTGTTGAGTGTACTGCCGCCTCAAGAAGTCAATCGCATCGGGAGCTACTCGTTGGCCAAAGAACTCTTGGAAAAATTCCTGAAACTCCACGAAGGCACATCCGAAGCCAAGCTCACAAGATAAGACATACTTCGGAACAAACTGACAAATATCCGTCTGGAAAGAGGTGAGAAGGTAGTCGATGTACACGTGAAGGTCAAAGAACTAATCACCGGACTCAAAAATCTCAGTGAAATGATAACCCACCGGGACTCGATACGCTATGCACTCAATGTCTTTCCCAGGACTCCAGAATGGACCTCAATAATCAACGCCTACTACATCTCAAAGGACCTGGAGGTAAATACCCTAGAGAAACTCTTTTTTTACTTTAGAATTACATGAAACCAGATGTGCATGTACAATAAAAGAGTCAAGCTAGATTTTGGCACTAAATGCAACCAAGAAGGATAAACCCGAGTTAGACTCAGAAGAAGATCAAGAAGCTTACATGGCAAGGAAATTCAGAAAATTCTTTAGATCTAACAAATTTAAAGAAATGCATAATAAGAAAAATCTAAGAAATAGAAGAAGGGTTCGATACTACCAATGTCAAAAGGAAGGACACATAAAAGAGGACTGCCCAGAACTCAAAAAAGAAAAAGACAAGATGCCCAAGCAAAACAAGTACAAGACTCTAAAGGCTACTTGGGATGACAACTCATCATCTGAGTCAGAAATAAAAGAATATGTCAGACTAGCACTGATGGCAAGCCATAAAGAGTAAAGCACCTCAGAAGCCAGCATTGATGAAGGGGGAGATACTTCAAATGAATGCAGAGAAGTAGGGGAGAATCAGGCTTCAAGTCTGATATGGTAAGTGAGGTATGCCTCTTACCTCCCGATCAACTTTATTTTGGTATTAAATCTATGGCAAAATCAATGTGCAAGTTAAAAAGTAAAAAATGATGAATTAAAAAAATAAAAACTCAGAAATAAAAAGAATTTTGGAAAAATCACGTCTAATAGAAGATTTTGAAAAAGTAAGACTTGAAAATGCTAAATTAAAGGAACAAATAGATTCTGCATGTTCAAATGTTTCTGCTTTAAATGTTAGAAACTATAAAGGATTAAACTAATACTATAGATTTCACAAAGGTAAAATCAGAAAAGTAGCAAAATCTTATATCCCTAGAAAATACCTGATTAACCCTGTAGGAAGGAACCTATATTGGATTCCAAAAACTTGTATAAATTAAAAGTGAAACTAGACTTAGGGATTTCTGATAAAAGATTTTGGAATCGGAGTGGATCGGGCAAGCAGAACTGAAGCAGAGGGTTAGGACTGAGAAAAGTCAATCATGTTGACTTTGGTGGTTCGGGCGTACGGATCCATTCCGAGAGCCCGGATCCATTCCAGGCGCCCAGATCCATTCCAGGCGCCCAGAGTCTGGGCGCCTGGAACTCAACTTTTATCAAGTTCGACGTGTATGTTGATCGACGTATCAGGGATAGAATTCTATCCCACTCCAGGCGCCCGGAACCCTTCCAAGCGCTCGGAATAGAACTATAAATATAGCCCTGATTTCAGTAGTTGAGATAATAACTTATAATTCCTTTCTTTCTATTATTCTATTGATTGTGAGTTGTTAACATTGTAAGAGGCTACTCTGCCCGAAGGAGATCTTCATAAAGTGCACTTCATTTTCCTTGGATTAGCAATCTTCTGATTGCAAACCAAGTAAATCTCTTTGTGTCTTTATCTATTTAATTAGTCTCTTAACTTTTATTACAAGTGTTCTTAATTAAGTTATAAATCGAGAAAGGGTTGAGTTTGTTTGTGAAGGACAATTCTCCCCTCCCCTCTTGTCGACCACCAAGGGACCAACAACTAGGACTTCCACTTACCGAACTTTTAGTTAAGACTAGTCACTCAGTAGACTTCTCACCTACCTATCCTTTGGTTAGGACTTACCCTTGCTAGTAATCTAGTTCTAAACATCAAGTCCTATTTAGATCAACCCTTGGTCAAACTAACTAGACTTAGGTACATTGTCAAACATCAAAATCCTGGAGGTTGATTGTACCAACAGAACATAATGCACTTTCTCTAGTTCATTGCACTTAAGTAAAGGGCAGAAAAAAAACCCTTTTATTTAAGTGGTCTCCGATCAGGGTAAATCGACCGACTCTTTTTATGATAATACATGCTTGTTCCTGGTTGGCTGGTAGACTGCCTTGAAGGAGAAATGAGATTAAGGGCATTCTCCAATCACTTTGTAGTTCCAGATCGGCCTTCCTTTTAATGTGGGCTACCAACAACGCTTGCTCCACGAGCTTGTCTAGGGTCCATGGAACTATAGAGGAGGCTAACTTAGCTAGTCATCTGCTTTCTGATTCTCCGACCAGGGATTTTTTTTTTTTATAGAATAACCTCTTGAAATCCTACCTTTAATTTCTCGAATGCCTCTGTATATAACTTGAGTCATTTATTATTAATCTTAAAATTACCCACTAATTGCTGAGCGACTAATTGAGAATCTGAGTATATTAAGACCTAGGGGCTCCCACATGTCTGGCAGCCTGCAGGTCGGCTATTAATGCTTCACATTCTGCTTCATTATTGGCAGCCCGGTAATTTAGATGGATGGACAGCTACATTTTGTTCTCCCTGGGTGAGATCATAAGAATTCCCACTCCACTGCCTTATCGAGTGGATGATCCATCAATATATATCTTCTGGGCTTCTTCCAGCTCTAGGCTTTGGATCTCTATTATAAAATTAGTTAAGGCTTGGGCCTTGATGGTGACTCGAAGCTAATATTATATATCATATTCACTAAGCTCCATAGTCTATTTGATCAACTGCCTTGAAGCTTTTGGGTTGATGAGCACTTTGCCCAATGTGCTATTGGTTAGTACGATGATCAGATGAGAGAGAAAATAACGGTGTAATCTCTGAGTAGATAAAATCAATCCATAAGCCAACTTCTCAAATGTGGTGTAGCGACACTCTACACCCTTTAATAGATAACTTAAGAAATATACAAGTTGTTATTCTTTCCCCTCCTGCCTCACTAACACCAAGCCAACAACACTCTTAGTAGTGGATAAGTATGTAGGGTGTTTCGGGCCGCAAAAACCACTTTTTACGTTGCGGAAACCCCGAAATCCCATGCCATCGGATCCGTGCGAATATTAAATTTTTCATGTACGTGTTATCTAATCCTAGATCTACTTTAGATCTACATGTTTAGGAGTTTATACCTTTGATGCAAAGCCCTTCGCTTATCCTGCTCATCCAAAAAGATGCCGGATATCAAGGGTGTCAAGTGAACACCCCTCTATGTGTATCCACACGAACAATTAGGTGGAGAGGAAATCTTAGAGTGTGCTAGCACTCTTTGAGGGTTTCGGCCAAGGAGGAGGAGAGGGAGAGAAGAATAAGCAAGGAGGAATAATAATGATCGATTGTAAAATAAGAGTAAAAAAAATGGCTTAAGTATTTTCATCTAATGAAAATACATAATGCTCATTAACACCATTAATGAGCCTCATTAATGAGCCTTAATGAATATTCATTCTTCATTAAATAGTCATTTTGAAACTCATTCGAAATTTGAATCTAAAATTCAAATTGAATTCCATTTATCATTGAATTCAAAATTCAATAAATATCATCATTAAGCCTCACTTGAGTCTAACTCAAGTCTAGCCTCACTTGAGTCTAACTCAAGTCTAACTCAATCAAGTCTTACTCAATTAACCTAATTTGGATTACTCTTAATCCAATTCGGTTCATCACATGAACCTAATCCTCTTGGTTCATCATATGAACCGAATCTCCATCTAATTGTCCTTTGTGCGTGACCCTATAGGTTCTTGTAACGTTGGCAATGCTCCTAAATTCATTTAGAAGCATAAGTAATGAGCGGTATCTAGCAACACATCATTATTACCCAAGTTACAAGAATGTTGAGATCCAACATCACCTTGTGACTACTAATTGTGACTCTTCACAATATATGACAATGTCCTTCTATCCTTGACATCTAGATTGATCAATGTGAGACATAGATTGTGTCATCCTCTAATCAATCTAAATCTTGAACTCTAAGTAGACTCACTCTAATCAAATGAGCTCAATATCTCATATTGACTCATTTATGCATGACCATGCACTTAGTGGTCTCACTCTATCAAGAATAATGATGTCACTCCCGTCATATAGGAGGGATAGATCCCATCTACATCACTCACATCCCTCCGCATAATTTGTTACATACCCAGAAATCGCCTTTATAGTCCACCCAGTTGTTGGTTGCTACTCGGAAAGCCTAGAGGTTCCACTGTACAAAAATTTTGTACAAAGGTCTGAACCTTTTCCTAGCTACCATGTGTTCTTTTAAATTAAATTTTGGATCGCCTGCGGAACTTAACACGTTTGATCCAAAACTTAATCTATTCGTTCTTTTAGGTTTTGACTTGGGTCTCCTGCGGAACTTAACACGTTCGACCCAAATCACCTTAAGTTATTAATTCCATTAAATATTAATTTCCATAATTGGTTCCCAGTACTGACGTGGCGAGGCACACGGCCTTCTTGGATATGGGAGCAACCACCACCGACTAGACAAAACCTTTTATGGAAAGCTAATATTTAATTTCCTAAAATAACTTTAGGTTAACCGAAAAGAACAATCAAATCACAAGGGAAAGAAAACAAAATAACACTATATCGAAAACAATGAAACTCTAGAATCGTATGCTTCTTGTATTTAGTATTATTTCCAAAAATAACTAGTATGATGCGGAAAGAAAAATTACTAGTTATACCTTTTAGAAAGACCTCTTGATCTTCTACCGTATTCCTCTTCTAACATCGGACGTTGTGTGGGCAACGATCTTCCGAGATGAGAACCACCAAGCACCTTCTTCTTCCTTGCAAGTTTCGACCATCAAAACTTCTTCTAGGATGAAGAGGTTCGGCCACCACCACCATGCTCCAAGGGATGCTAGAAAAGAGGCTTCTTTTCTCTCCTTCTTCTCCTTCTTAGATCCGGCCACCAAAGCTAACTCCACCATGAGAAAGTTTCGGCCACACAAAGGGGAGAAGAGAAAAGAAAGGGCCGGCCACACCCAAAGAAGAAAAGAGGGAGAAAAATAAATAGAGACATTCACCTTGAAGCCTCCTCTACCCCCTCTTTTATAATCCTTGGTCTTGGCAAATAAGGAAAATTTAATAAAAACTTCCTTAATTCTTTTGCCATTAAAAAGAAAATTTTATTTAATTAAAAATAATTTTTCTTTTCTATTTGTAATGGCTGGCCACCTTAATCCCTTTAATCAAGGAAATTTTAATTCACACAAGAATTAAAACTTCTTAATTTGCTTTCGGAAATTTATAAAAATTTCTCAAATAATTTTTCCCTTCATGGTGGTTAATAAAAAGGAAATTTAATAAATTAAAATCTTTCTTTTAAACAAGTGGATAAAAAGAAAGTTATCTCTAAAAAATTAAAATCTCTCTTAATCTACAAATAAGGAAAGATATCAAATCTTTTCTTAATCTTTTGTAGAAACTAATAAAAGAGAATTATTAATTTTTAAACTTTCTTTTAAATCATGAACATGGTTAAAAAGGAAAGTTTTCTTAAAATTTAAAATCCTCCTTTAATCAACAAATAAGGAAAGATTTCAAATTTTAAACTCTCTTTTAAACATGTAGATGATTTACAAATAAGGAAAGTTTTTACCAAAAATTAAAACCATTCTTTTAAACTACAAATAAGGAAAGAGATTAATCTCTTCTCTTAATCTTTTGTAGAAAGCTATAAAAGGAAATTTTTAATTTTTAAACTCTCTTTTAAAACCATGATATCCACATAAGAAATAATTTTAATAAAAATCCTTTTTAATATTCTAGTGGTCGGCCACCTAAGCTTGGGACCCAAGCTTTGGCCGGCCACCTACATGGCTCATCCACTTGGTCTTGGCCGGCCCTAGCTTGGGTTCCAAGCTAGCTTGGCCGGCCCCATTGGATGGGTAAGAAGGTGGGTATGCGGTGGGTATAAATCTCTATATACTAGAGGCTACGATAGGGACCGAGAGGAGGAATTGGTTTTTGTCTCCCGATGAAATTAAGCATCCCGTGTTCGCCCCGAACACACAACTTAATTTCATCAATAATAATTCATTCCACTAAAGAACTATTATTGAACTACTGCACCAATCCCAAATTACATTTTGGGCTCCTTCTTATTATGAGTGTGTTAGTCTCCCTGTGTTTAAGATAACAAATGTCCACTAATTAAGTAAGTTACTGACAACTCACTTAATTAATATCTATCTCCAAGAGTAGTACCACTCAATTTCATTGTCATGTCGGACTAAGTCCACCTGCAGGGTTTAACATGACAATCCTTATGAGCTCCTCTTGGGGGTATTCTCAACCTAGATCACTAGGACACAGTTTCCTTCTATAATCAACAACACACACTATAAGTGATATCATTTCCCAACTTATCGGGCTTATTGATTCATCGAACTAAATCTCACCCATTGATAAATTAAAGAAATAAATATCAAATATATGTGCTTGTTATTCTATTAGGATTAAGAGCACACACTTCCATAATAACTGAGGTCTTTGTTTCTTTATAAAGTCAGTATAAAAGAAACGACCTCTAATGATCCTACTCAATACACTCTAAGTGTACTAGTGTAATTATATAGTTAAGATAAACTAATACCTAATTACACTATGACCTTCCAATGGTTTGTTCCTTTCCATTATGGTCGTGAGCTACTGTTTATAATTTATAAGGTACTGATAACATGATCCTCTGTGTGTGACACCACACACCATGTTATCTACAATATAAATTAATTGAACAACTACATTTATCATAAATGTAGACATTTGACCAATGTGATTCTTATTTCTAGATAAATGTTTATACCAAAAGCTAGGCTTTTAGTATACACTCTAACACCAGTTACGGGTGACATTTGACGAAGCCAAAGTATGCAACTCCTTATGTAAGGAACCATGGTGACTTCAGGTCCAAGGACTAGTAGTCATACTAATAGCCACATGAGAAAGTATATGACACTCATATAACGATCCATGATACTTTCTCATGGCGGGTCATTCAGTATACATTCTCTAATGCATACCCATGTGTCATCTTGATATCTCTATATCCATGACTTGTGAGATCAAGTCATCGAGCTGACCTACATGCTAGTCTTATTGTATTAACATTGTCCCTGAATGCTAATACTCGACTAGGAATGATTTAGAGTAGTGTTCCCTATATCATCTCACTATCGATTCAACTAATCGATTGATATAGGTATGAACCTTCTACTCAAGGACGCTATTATACTTAGTCTATTTGGCACTAATATAAATAAGTATAATAACCAAACAAATGCCTTTAATAATATACAAGAATATGATATACATGAGTCCATACAATCATCAAATGATTGGCTATAGGGCTCTAACTAACAATCTTCCACTAGCACTAGTGCCAATCAGTATAGGCTCTAAGGCCTAAAGACCTAGTGTGACCATCATGCTTCCTCTGTGCCAAAGCCTTAGTCAAGGGATCTGCGATGTTAGCCTCTGTAGGTACTCTGCAAATCTTCACATCTCCTCTATCGATAATCTCTCGAATGAGATGGAAGCGCCGTAGTATGTGTTTGGTCCGCTGGTGTGAGCGAGGTTCCTTAGCCTGTGCAATTGCTCCATTGTTGTCACAATAGAGCTCTATCGGATCGACTATGCTAGGAACCACCCCAAGCTCAGTAATGAACTTGTGGATCCAAACTGCCTCCTTTGCTGCTTCTGATGCAGCAATATACTCGGCCTCTGTTGTAGAATCATCGACTGTGTCCTGCTTCAAACTCTTCCAGCTCACAGCACCACCATTTATGCAAAACACGAACCCAGACTGCGATCGATAATCATCCTGGTTTGTTTGGAAGCTAGCGTCACTGTAACCCTTTACAGCTAGCTCATCATCGCCTCCATATATCAAGAAATATTCTTTAGTCCTTCTCAAGTACTTAAATTCTTGACCACTATCCAGTGACTTTCACCAGTATTTGACTGGTATCTGCTCGTCATGCTCAAAGCATATGAGACATCAGGACGAGTACATAGCATAGCGTATATGATAGATCCTACGGCTGAAGCATAAGGGATCTGATCCATGCGGTCTCTCTCCTCTCTAGAAGAGGGACCTTGAGTCTTCGAAAGACTCACACCATGTGACATCGACAGAAATCCCTTCTTGGAGTTCTACATGACAAATCGTATAATACCTTGTCAATATATGTACTCTGACTTAGGCCAAGCAATCTCCTAGATCTATCTCTATAGATCTTTATGCCTAGAATGCGGGATGCTTCACCTAAGTCCTTCATTGAGAAACAAGTCCCTAGCCAAGTCTTTACAGACTGCAGTAAAGGGATGTCGTTCCCAATGAGTAGTATGTCATCCATATACAATACAAGGAAGACAACTGTGCTCCCTACAACCTTCTTGTAGACACAAGATTCATCTTCATTCTTGATGAAATCAAACTGTTTGATTGCATTATCGAATCGAAGATTCTAGCTCCGAGAAGCTTGCTTTAGTCCATAAATGGACCTATGCAGCTTGCATACTCTACCAGTATGCTGTGGATCTACAAAACCCTCAGGTTGTGTCATGTACACATCCTCGAGCAGGTTTCCATTCAGAAACGCGGTTTTGACATCCATCTGCCAGATCTCATAATTGTGGTACGCTGCAATAGCAAGCATAATCCGAATGGACTTAAACATCGCTACTGGAGAAAAGGTTTCATCATAGTCAATACCATGAATTTGCTTGAAACCTTTAGCTACCAGATGACCCTTATATATAAGTCCATCCATATCAGTCTTTCTCTTAAAGACCCACTTACACCCAATGGGTTTCACCCCTTCAGGTGGATCAACCAAAGTCCATACTTGGTTGGTATACATGGATTCCATTTCGGATCTCATGGCTTCTAGCCATGACTCAGAATCAGGTCTCATCACAACTTCCTGATAAGAGGTGGTAGACTCATCCTCAATGAGCACAATGTCATCATAGTCCGACAAGAGAAATGAATATCTCTTAGGCTGACGACGTACCCTATCAAACCTGCGAAGAGGTAGGTCTACTTGAACTGGTTGTTGTTCCTCAACTCCTTATGGGATAACATCATCCACAACACTTTGTGGTTCCAGTTCAACTTCCATCGAGGCTTCAGTGCTATGGTCAATATCTTGAAATTCTTCAAGATCGAATGTACTCCCACTAGTTTTTCTAGAAACAAAATCCCTTTCTAGAAATACCCCAGTCTTAGCCACAACTACTTTGTGTTGGCTGGGAATGTAGAAGTAATATCCCTTAGTTTCCTTGGGATATCTAATAAAATAGCACTTATCGGATTTGGGTCCCAGATTGTCTGAGACTTGACGTTGAACGTAAGCCTCACAACCCCAAATCCTCATAAAAGACACCTGGGCATCTCTCCCAGTTCATATCCTATATGGTGTCTTTATCACAGCCTTGGATGGAACTCGGTTGAGTATGAAGGCTGCTGTGTCTAGAGCATAGCCCCAAAGAGGCATAGGAATATCTGGGTGACTCATCATAGATCACACCATATCTAATAGGATACGATTCCTCCTTTCAGATACATCATTCCACTGTGGTGTTCTAGGAGGAGTGAGTTTGGATAGAATCTCACACTCAGCTAGATAGTCACGAAACTCATGGCTAAGGTATTCACCACCTCGATCTGATCGAAGTATCTTAATACTCTTGCCAAGCAGGTTTTGCACTTCATTCTTACTTTTCAAAGGATTCAGACTTATGTGTCATCTGATACACATAACCATATCTACTGAAGTCATCAGTAAATGTAATGAAGTACCTATAACCACCTCTAGCATCGACATTGAAAGGTCCGCATACATCACTATGTATAAGTCCTAACAAGTCAGTCGCGCTCTCGCTGTGTCCACTAAAGGGAGTCTTGGTCATCTTGCCCAGTAGGCATGACTCACATGTCTCATATGATTCAAAATCAAATGAGTCCAGCAAACCATCTTTATGGAGCTGGGATAAGCGTTTGTCATTTATATGACCTAAGCGACAGTGTCAGATATAGGTTTGGTTCATGTCATTTGACTTGAACCTCTTGGTACTTATGTTATAGATAGGGTTTTCAAGGTTTAGAATGTAGAGTCCGTTCATCAGAGGTGCACTACAATAGAACATATCATTTAAATAAACTGAACAATATTTGTTCTTTATTATAAATGAAAAGCCTTTCTTGTCTAAACAAGAAACGGATATAATGTTCTTAGTTAAAGTAGGCACATAACAACAATCATCCAATTCTAGTACAAGCCCAGAGGGCAGAGATAGAGAATAAGTTTATACAACAACAGCAGCAACTCATGTTCCATTGCCTACTCGTAGGTCCACCTCGCCCTTCGTCAATGCCCTGCTATTTCTCAGCGCCTGCACATTAGTACAAATGTGAGAATCACATCCGGTATCTAATACCCATGATGAAGAAATAGATAGATTGACTTCTATAACATATATACCTGAAGTGGAAGTCTCACTTCTCTTCTTCTTAAGATCTTCCAGGTACACTTTGCAGTTCCTCTTCCAGTGCCCGATCTAACCGCAGTGGAAGCAAGTAGCATCCTTGACAACCCCTCCTTTGGGTTTCAATGCCTTGCCTTTGCCCTTGGCTTGGGACTTTCCCTTGCCTTTAGGCTTGCCCTTGCCTTTGTGCCTTTGCACCATCAGAATGGAGTTAGGCTTAACCTTCTTAAGGTTGAGCTCAGCAGTTCTCAACATGCTAAGCAACTCGAGCAGTGGCTTGTCAATTTCGTTCATGTTATAATTCATGACAAATTGATTGTAGCTCTCTGGCAAGGACTGCATGATCAAGTCAGTGGCCAGCTCTTGGCCAAGGGGAAATCCCAACCTTTGTAGGTTTTCTATGTACCCAATCATCTTGAGTACATATGGATCTACGGGAGTCCCGTCTTGCATCTTGCACTGAAACAGTGCCTTTGAGATCTCGAATCTCTCGTGCCTTGCTTGTCCTTGATATAGTTGACGAAGATGTTCAACCATATCATAAGCACCCATCAACTCGTGTTGATTCTGAAGCTCAGAGTTCATGGTCGCGAGCATAAGACAAGACACATCTAATGCGTCATCTTGATGCTTCTTGTAAGCATCTCGGTCAGCTCGCGTGGTAGTGGCAGGAGGTGCCTCAGGAATGGGCTGCTCTAGGACGTACAGTTTTCATTCCTGTGTGAGAACTATTCTCAGATTCTTGTACCAGTCCAGGAAGTTAGCTCCATTGAGCTTGTCCTTATCGAGGATAGAACGCAGGGAGAAGGAGTTCGTGTTTGACGACATGGCAATCTACAACAAAAAAATGCAGAAAATAAATATCATATTCCAATTATCGTTTAATTAGGCCTTTAGTTAAACGATGCTCTCACTGAATTATAGAACTTTTGTAGAATCAAGTCAAGGATGTGGTCAAACCACACTTACTAGATTCTAACCAACTAGCTATAATTTTGTGGGACAAGATCCACATCATACTACACCTTGAGTTAGCTTTGGCTAAATCACCCAAGACTTAGTATGATTGGTAGGTAACTAATTACCAATTACATCTCTATGCAACTCTTGTTTATAGGATCAAGATCCGCATGTATATTAAAACTTGAGTTAGCTTTGGCTAAATCGCCCAAGATTTAATATAAATGTGTTTTTGTCCTATCTTCCAACTATTGGATAATGCCTACAGTTAAATCTGATTTAACTTGTTATACTCAATCTAATTGAGTTTGTCATCACCCATGCGTTGATAGGCGGGACCAAGATTGTCCCTCCGTACCCTACCAAGATAATATGCATTGCTCTGCTTTGACAGATTCAACAACAACATGTGATAGAGGTAGTGATTGGTATCACGGCATGGTAGGCATTTTGAGTTGACATGATTTAGATCTAATCTAATCGTTAATATATATCATATGCGCGATTTAGATCTAATCTAATCGTGGTGCATCATATACGCGATTTAGATCTAATCTAATCGTTAAGGCACTAATTAATTACTCTACTCTAGCATGCATCACATACACACACACAAGCAATTAATTAAATTGTGATTAGTCATGACCCTACTACGATCTTCTCAAACCAATGAGAAGATCGGATGGTCAACCTAGGGTCAACAGCTTCTCCAAGCTCCTCCCTTTGACCACCATGTGTTGCTCGCCCCCTCCTCGTAACTCCTCCTCGAGTGGACCTTCCACCGCTTCAATTTTTTTGTACATTACAAATTTGAAACTCGAGTTACATTCGAGTCTAAACTATTTACAACAGGAATATAAAATAAAAGAAGGCACAACGCGCAGGTCGCGATCATATACAACATGCACAAACACACAAAATTATACGCATGCCATATTATGAATTACAACACATTTTGTCCAATCTTATTGGGTATTTGGGTCATGACCATCACAAAAATTATATATAATTCTAAATTATGTAATTTCCCTAATTTCTGTAATTTTACTACTGATTTTTATGATTTTACGAGTCGCAACTTCTCGGCTGTCTTATATAGCGATTTTCGGGCGCGATCGTTGGACAATGCCCCTTGCGGGGTTAGGGGTGTTGGTGCAGCGGAGACCGGCAAGAGGGGGGTGAATTGCTGAAAACAAGAACAAACTATACCCTCCTCAAATTTCAACTCAGAATTTAAATCAGCAATAACAGCAACTAAATTAATGAAACAGAAACAGAAATAGAAACAGAAAAGACTCAGGAATTTAACCTGGTTACAACCAAGGAGGTTGTTAATCCAGGACAGTAGAAAAGAGCGCAGTAAGAAAAATCTCCTTCTCTGAAGGCGGAGAAGCCTTTTACACTTTTGAAGTTCACTAGTTGCTTAGGAATTGCTTACAGATTGATTGCTTGAGTTGTTGTTGAATTCCTAGCTCCAGGGGCCTTTTTATAGCTCCTGGAAAGTCTATCCCGAGGGTCCAAGGCGCCTCCAGCTCGGTCAGCGGATAAAACTTTATCCGCAGCGCAAACGGTCAAAACAGACTGTTGAAGGCGCCTTGAATAGGCTTGAAGGCGCCTTCAAGGGCGCCTTCAAGATTGTTTAAGGCGCCTTCAAGCTACAGTAACTTCTGCTACAGTAACTTCTGCTACAGTAATTTTCAACCTCTTTTGACTCCTTTTCTTCTTCGCTTTGGCTTCCGAAGCTCCGTTCTTTTGGGTGATTACGGCCAACCGGAATAGGGCTCACCCGAACCCAATTCTCGGCCTTCTCCTCGAGCAGCCTTCCGTCCCGGCTTAACGCCCCTCGAACGCCGCACACGCTCTTCACGCCCACCGGAGTACTCTTCCGCAGCTCTCTCGTCCTTCGGACGCACCGAGCCCGTCGGCTCCCTTCCCGTGCCGTCCTTCTCGCTAGCTGCATCTTCCGCTCGACTTCCTGTGCTCCTAAGCTCCTGCACACTCAGACACAGGGATCAAACACAGCAGGACCTAACTAACTTGGTTGATGACATCAAAACTATCACGGGGTCCAACAAGGGGCAGCGCCCCTTCTCGCGATATGAGTCTCAAGAGTGTCCTATGACGATCTTACAGCGCCTTGACCCGCTGTCCCAAAACATTTTGGGCGAGACCTTGTCGTTTCGGAAGGTGTTTCTCGGTAGTCGAAGCCTACAAGTGTTCAAACACTTGCTGCTTCACTTCTACAAGAAAAATACCCATAAAATACATAAAAATCGTAAATTTATAGAAACTTACAGATCTGTAATTTTTCATAAAAATTAAAATAAAAATAGGTACATGTTCGCACGTGACTCTGATACCACTATAGGGTCTTTCGGACTGCAAAAACTACTTTTTGCGTTGCGGAAACCCCGAAATCCCATGCCACCGGATCCGTGCGAATATTAAATTTTTCATATACATGTTTTCTAATCCTAGATCTACTTTAGATCTACATATTTAGGAGTTTATACCTTTGATGCGAAGCCCTTCGCTTATCCAGCTCATCCAAAAAGATGCCGGATCTCAAGGGTGTCAAGTGAACACCCCTCTATGTGTATCCACACGAACAATTAGGTGGAGAGGAAACCTTAGAGTGTGCTAGCACTCTTTGAGGGTTTTGGCCAAGGAGGAGGAGAGGGAGAGAAGAAGAAGCAAGGAGGAATAATAATGACCGATTGTAAAATAAGAGTAAAAAAAATGGCTTAAGTATTTTCATCTAATGAAAATACTTAATGCTCATTAACACCATTAATGAGCCTCATTAATAAGCCTTAATGAATATTCATTCTTCATTAAATGGTCATTTTGAAACTTATTCAAAATTTGAATCTAAAATTCAAATTGAATTCTATTTATCATTGAATTCAAAATTCAATGAATATCATCATTAAGCCTCACTTGAGTCTAACTCAAGCCTAGCCTCACTTGAGTCTAACTCAAGTCTAACTCAATCAAGTCTTACTCAATTAACCTAATTTGGATTACTCTTAATCCAATTCGGTTCATCACATGAACCTAATCCTCTTGGTTCATCATATGAACCGAATCTCCATCTAATTGTCCTTTGTGCGTGACCCTATAGGTTCTTATAACGTTGGCAATACTCCTAAATTCATTTAGAAGCATAAGTAATGAGTGGTATCTAGCAACACATCATTACTACCCAAGTTACAAGAATGTTGAGATCCAACATCACCTTGTGACTACTAATTATGACTCTTCACAATATATGACAATGTTCTTCTTTCCTTGACATCTAGATTGATCAATATGAGGCATAGACCATGTCATCCTCTAATCAATCTAAATCTTGAACTCTAAGTAGACTCACTCTAATCAAATGAGCTCAATATCTCATATTGACTCATTTGGGCATGACCATGCACTTAGTGGTCTCACTCTATCAAGAATAATGATGTCACTCCTGTCATATAGGAGGGATAGATCTCATCTACATCACTCACATCCCTCCGCATAATTTGTTACATACCTAGTAATCACCTTTATAGTCCACCCAGTTACGGGTGGCGTTTGACGAAGCCAAAGTATGAAACTCCTTATGTAGGGAACCATGGTGACTTCAGGTCCAGGGAGTAGTAGTCATACTAATAGCCACATGAGAAAGTATATGACACTCATATAACGATCCATAATACTTTCTCATGGCGGGTCATTCAGTATACATTCTTCAATGCATACCCATGTGTCAACTTGATATCTCTATATCCATGACTTGTGAGATCAAGTCATCGAGTTGACCTACATGCTAGTCTCATCGCATTAACATTATCCCTGAATGTTAATACTTGACTAGGAATGATTAAGAGTAGCGTTCCCTATATCATCTCACTATCGATTCAACCAATTGATTGATATAGGTAATAACCTTCTACTCAAGAACGCTATTATACTTAGTTATTTGGCACCAATACAAGTAAGTATAATAACCAAAACAAAAGCCTTTATATATACAGGAATATGATACAATGAGTCCATACAATAATCATCATATGATTGGCTCTAGGGCTCTAACTAACAAAGTATACCCATAAGGATTCACCTATTATCGATTTAGCGAGTACCAACAGGGCAGATAGGCATTCTTTCAATTCTTCAAATGTCTTGTCATACTCAGCGTCCTATTGAAATTTGATAGCCCGGTGGAGTACCTTGAAAAATGGTAAACTCCGATCAACTGACTTTGATATGAAGTGAGACAATATCGTAATCCACCGAATCAATCGTTGTGTCTCCCTCAAGTTGTGAGGGGGGGGCCATGCCCCATAGAGCTTGCACTTTACTCGGATCAGCTTCAATCCCTCGCTATGTAACTATGTAGCCCAAAAACTTCCCACCCTTGGCTTTGACCACCCTTGGCTTTGAATAAATATTTGCTGGGATTAAGCTTGAGCCCGTACTCCCGTAATGTTTGGTAAGTCTCATCTACATCAGCGCATAGGTTGACTGCCCAAAGTGACTTGATCAGGATGTCATTTACATAGACTTCTATATTTCGTCCAATTATACCTTATTCATAAACTGTTGGTATGAAGCTCCTACATTTTTTAATCTGAATAATATAACATTATAACAATAAGTCCATTTAGTAGTGATGAAGCTAACCTTTTCTTGGTCGTCATTGGGTAAGGGGATTTAACGGTAACCTTGGTATACATCCAGCATGCATATTAGTTCATAGCCGAAGGTTGAATCTACCACCTAGTCGATGCGTGGCAATGGATAATAATGTTTGGGGCGGACATTATTTAAATCTCGAAAATCAATGCAAACTTGCCACTTATTTCTTGGTTTAAATACTAGGACCACATTAACCAGCCAACTCAAGAACTGTATTTCATATACGTAGTCAACCTCTAACAACTTATCCACTTCCACCTGGATTATCTTATTTTATTCTGCACTAAAATCCTGCTTTCTTTATTTGACTGACCGAGCATCCGGTCGGACATAAAGAACATGTTCCATAACCGTTGGCGATATGCCCGTGATTTCCTTGGTTTCCCAGGTGAAAACATCACTATTGGGTGTTAAACACGCAACCAATACTGCTTTAAGCTCTAGGGAAAGGTTGGCTGCTATTTGAGTAGTTGTCTTCGGTCGATTAGGCTGAATTTGCACTTCTTCCTTCTCTTCATATATCAGAGTCGGGGGTGGCTCCCAATGTTGGTTGCTACTCGGAAAACCTAGAGGTTCCACTGTACAAAAATTTTGTACAAAGGTCTGAACCTTTTCCTAGCTACCATGTGTTCTTTTAAATTAAATTTTGGATCGTCTGCGGAACTTAACACGTTTGATCCAAAACTTAATCTATTTGTTCTTTAAGGTTTAGACTTGGATCTCCTGCGGAACTTAACACGTTTGATCCAAATCACCTAAGTTATTAATTCCATTAAATATTAATTTCCATAATTGGTTCCCAGTACTGACGTGGCGAGGCACATGGCCTTCTTGGATATGGGAACAACCACCACCAACTAGACAAAACCTTTTATGGAAAGCTAATATTTAATTTCCTAAAATAACTTTAGGTCAACCAAAAGGAACAATCAAATCACAAGGAAAAGAAAAATAAAAGAACACAACTTCGAAAAATATATTCGAAATACTAGAATCGTAAGCCTCTTGTATTTAATATTATTTCCATAAATAACTAGTATGATGCGGAAAGAAAAATTACTAGTTATACCTTATAGAAAAAAACCTCTTGATCTTCTACCGTATTCCTCTTCTAACCTCGGACGTTGTGTGGGCAACGATCTTCCGAGATGAGAAACCACCAAAGCACCTTCTTCTCCTTTCTTCAAGTTTCGGCCAAGCACTATGCTTCCAAGAGATGAAGATCTTTTTCCATCAATCAAGCTCCAAGGGATGTAAGCTTTCTCTCCTTCTTCTCCAAGCTAAAATCCGGCCACCACTTGATCTTCAAGGAGGAAGAGAGGTCCGGCCACAAGATGGAGAGAAGAGAAAGGAAGGAGGCCGGCCACACCAAGGAAGAAAAGAGGGAGAAAATAATAGAGGTTGTTCACCCTTGAAGGCTCCTCTACCTCCTCTTTTATAATCCTTGGTCTTGGCAAATAAGGAAATTTTAATAAAAACTTCCTTAATTCTTTTGCCATGAAAAGGAAAATTTTATTTTAATTAAAATAATTTTCCTTCTCACTAAAACATGGCCGGCCACTTATTTCCTCAAATCAAGGAGAGTTTTAATTAAACAAGAATTAAAACTTCCTAATTTGTTTCCGGAAATTTATAAAAATTTCTCCAATAATTTTATCCCTTCATGATTGGTTTATAAAAAGGAAATTTAATAAATTAAAATCTTTCTTTTAAACATGTGGATAAAAAGAAAGTTATCTCTAAAAATTAAAATCTCTTTCAATCTACAAATAAGGAAAGATATCAAATCTTTTCTTAATCTTTTGTAGAAACTTATAAAAGAGAATATTTAATTTTAAACTCTCTTTAAATCATGAACATGTTTAAAAGGAAAGTTTTCTTAAAATTTAAAATCCTCCTTTAATCAACAAATAAGGAAAGATTTCAAATTTTAAACTCTCTTTAATCATGTAGATGATTTACAAATAAGGAAAGTTTTTACCAAAATTAAAACCATCCTTTTAAACTACAAATAAGGAAAGAGATTAATCTCTTCTCTTAATCTTTGTAGAAAGTTATAAAAGGAAATTTTAATTTTTAACTCTCTTTAAAAACATGATATCCACATAAGAAATAATTTTAATAAAATCCTTTTAATATTCTAGTGGTCGACCACCTAAGCTTGGGACCCAAGCTTTGGCGGCCACCTTCATAACTCATCCACTTGGTCTTGGCGGCCCTAGCTTGGGTTCCAAGCTAGCTTGGCCGACCCGTTGGATGGGTAAGAAGGTGGGTATGCGGTGGGTATAAATCTCTATATACTAGAGGCTACGATAGGGACCGAGAGGAGGAATTGGTTTTGGTCTCCGATAAAATTAAGCATCCCGTGTTGCCTGAACACACAACTTAATTTTATCAATAATAATTCATTCCACTAGAGAACTATTATTGAACTACGCACCAATCCCAAATTACATTTTGGGCTCCTTCTTATTATGAGTGTGTTAGTCTCCTGTGTTTAAGATAACAAATGTCCACTAATTAAGTAAGTTCTTGACAACTCACTTAATTAATATCTTAGTCCAAGAGTAGTACCACTCAACCTTATCATCATGTCGGACTAGGTCCACCTGCAGGGTTTAACATGACAATCCTTATGAGCTCCTCCTGAGGACATTATCAACCTAGTATCTCTAGGACACGGTTTCCTTCTATAATCAACAACACACACTATAAGTGATACCATTTCCCAACTTATCGGGCTTATTGATTCATCGAACTAAATCTCACCCATTGATAAATTAAAGAAATAAATATCAAATATATGTGCTTGTTATTATATTAGGATTAAGAGCACACACTTCCATAATAACCGAGGTCTTTGTTTCTTTATAAAATCAGTATAAAAGAAACGACCTCAAATGGTCCTACTCAATACACTCTAAGTGTACTAGTGTAATTATACAGTCAAGATAAACTGATACCTAATTACACTACGACCTTCTAATGGTTTGTTCCTTTCCATTTTGGTCCTGAGCTACTGTTTATAATTTATAAGGTACTGATAACATGATCCTCTGTGTGTGACACCACACACCATGTTATCTACAATATAAATTAATTGAACAACTACATTTATCACAAATGTAGACATTTGACCAATGTGATTCTTATTTCTAGATAAATGTTTATACCAAAAGCTAGACTTTTAGTATACATTCTAACACCCAAATGGTATTAACTTCCATCCTCTGGCTCTTTTGGGCGGCGCTGGCTTCAGTTTTGACAATATCAATGTAACACCTGCGTGCTACTAGTTGGTCTCCTCTAACTTCCCCCACCTGGTCTTCCACGGAGAATTTTATCTTCTGGAAGAAGGTTGAAATGACTACCCGAAATTCATTTAGGGATGGCGGGACCAAAATGACATTGTATGTTGAGAGCGCACCCACCATAATGAAATTCAATCGGTGTGTCCTCATAAGGGGCTCCTCCCCTAAAGATACGACCAGCATAATTTGGTGAGCGGCTGCACCTCATTACCTGTGAACCCATATAGAGGAGTCATCATGGGTTGGAGCTCACTCGGCTCTAGTTGCAGCTGCTCAAATGCCTTCTTGAAGATGATATTGATAGAATTGCCTATATCAACAAAGGTGTGATGTATGTTATAATTGACTATGGTAGCCTTAAAAATTAAAGCATTATCATGGGATATTTCGACCCCTTCCAAATCCTTGGGTCTGAAACTAATCTCAGGGTCCTTTTGTCTACTCTTGGCTATAACCAATAGTGTAGATCTCTAACTGATGGATGTGCGACTTCCTCGCCCGATTGGAGTCTCCATTGGTTGAGCCTCGAGTGATCATGCCGATAGCCCCCTTGAACGACACCAGGACCGGGGGGCTTGGGCCCAGTTTTCTTGCTGTTGGGGAGTTCACTGGTGCTGCTCGACACCCTGGTAATCTTTTCGAGGGGGGGGGGGGGGCGTTCGGCCGTTGGTAACATCGACGGTTGGGAGACAACAAACGATGGCGAGACCCTTAGTTAGCCACCTCATATTTTTCCAAATTGTAATGACATCAATCTTGAGTGTTGTGTGTCTCCGATTGGTGATACATATAGAATTTTGGTGGAGCCCATCCAGGGGGCCTTGGAGAATCTTCTCTACTCAGCCTCCACATTCTGGACGACTTACAGTTGTGGCACACACTATTGCAGCTGGGGCCCTGCTCGGGGGCCCTTATAAGGAAGACAGAGGGGAGCTCGGTGCTCGAGAGTAGATGCTGGAGCGAGCGTGGTGACCTCCTTCTTTCGGGCGAACTGCATCTCTTCGACATTAATATATTTAGTCGCTCATCTAAGTAGATGATTAAAATCCCTTGTGGGCTTCTTAATCAGAGAGCAAAAAAATTCACTATCTGTGAGCCCTTGAGAGAAAGTGTTCACCAGAATCTCAGGAGTGGTCGAGGGGTCATCCATGGTCATCTTGTTGAATTTTTTGATATAGGCTTTAAGCGTCTCCTTGGACCCCTGTTTGAGCAAAAATAGGCTCAGGGTGATTTTTGGTAATGTCGACTGTTGGTGAAATGGTGAAGGAAAGCCTTGTGAAAATCCTTAAAACAACAGATAGATTTGGCTAGCAGTCAATTGAACCACCTCTGTACCGAGCTTGAGAGTGTGGTGAGGAACACTCAGTACTTTACGCCATCCGTGTACTGATAGAGGATGATGACATTTTTAAACTTGAGAAGGTGGTCTTCTAGATCAGTTGCCCCTCCATATTCTCCTATCGTCAAAGGCCGGAAGTGGTTTGACAGCTTATCCTAGAATATCTCTTGTGAGAACGACATATTGATTCTCCCAGGAGAGCCACCACCCATCGAGGCTTTACCTTTGTATAAATCCTCAAAAGGAGTGTGGAATAGTGCCCAGTGATGTGCTATCGGGGATGGTGGCACAAGTGATAAGTTGATTGGTTGGATGAGTGGTTGTACGAAACTAGCCATTGGTGGAGGAGGAGCTGGTTGAAACCAAATTGGGCCTTCTACTCGAGTTCCCCTTTTAGTGTGAAGACCCATCCTTGACATGGTCAGGTTGTGCGATAGCATACTGGCAGCAGCTGCTTGTTGCTGTTGCATTAACCTTTGTACTAGGGTAGTGACCAATAACTCGAAATCTTTCAGAGATAGGGTAACAATAGTGAATCATCTAGCTTCTTTCATCTCTACATTTCATATTTAGGCGAAAGTTTCCATAGACAGCGCCAAATTTGATCCTATCTGAAAACTGTGGAGATAAAACAATAGGAAAGGTGGCACTATTGTTGACATGGAGAAGACTTCGCTAGGGAGAGGAGAAGACACCTAGCACTCCTTTCACCTCCTTTCTGCACAAACTCAAAAGAGCCCACAGAATGTTAGGGCAAAAATCAGAGAAGGGATACCTAGCATTGGCCCTTCGACGCTCAATTCAGTAGAAGACCAAGCGAAAAGTGGAGAAGAACTACCATAAAACTGAGTGAGCATAGTAAAGGGCAATGTGGTTCAGTATTCTATAAAAGCATACCTCCCCTGCGAAGAGAACCCCCTCTTTTTATATTACCTCCCATGACTCAATAATGAGGTGACAAGGAATATTCAGTGTTAGAAGATATTGGATAATGAAAGGTATACAGTCTGAAATTTGTACAATTATCCTCTGAGGAATCTTTTGTTACACATATGTGAACAGTCTCGTGTAACCTTCACAATAATGATAGAAGTTGTATAATTACCTTCATAAGAAGGTTTCATTGAATGCATATGTTGTAACCAAAGAATATTCTCGATGGATAGCTATTATTCTAATAATTTGTTGTGTTTTTCTGATAATGTTGTCCCCTGGAATATAGCTCGGTTGAATACTTGGATGAACGGGGTATCTTTCAACCGTCTCTATGCCCAACCGACTTTGTAATGAGAATTACCTTATGCATTTTGCCTTTAGTATTCTCATGGAATATAGCCTGGCTGGATACTTGGATGAACGGGGCATCCCGACCGTCTCTATGTTTGACTGACTTTGTAATGAGAATAACCTTATGCATTTTGTCTTGAGCATTTATATATGAAATAGGAACAATGTCTCGTAAACCTAATTAAACTTATAAATAGGAGCACTGTACATTTGAAGAGGGAGCTGAATCTCATAAGTCCGACCAACCATAAGTTCAATCGGTAATATGCTCATAGGCTCATGCTAAAGATCTAATAAGTAATGAGGAGCCAAGTCTCGTAGGTTCATTCAATCAACTATAAGACCGATCGACCGTATGATAGATGACTGACTATTAGATAACAAGGCGCTCGGACTCATAGGTATGACCGGCCTTGTGACACTCTAATTTATACTAAAGGTTATATTGCACTGTAGGACAACATCTGTAAGCTAAAACCAATATTACAGAAGTGTAAAACTGAACCCTATGTGCTCAATTGACCTCAAGGTCATTCGGATTTAGTCTGTATGCCTTGGAGCTAAATGGCGAGATAGGTCTATTAAGCCTGCTCGGCTTCAAGGACATTTAGCAGTATATTTAGCCATATATTGAGAGTGAACACTAAACTTAGATATGTAGGATCGTAAAGCGCTAGGGGGGAGGGTGAATAGCGCTTGTGGCTAGTTCATTCATTTTAGAATAATCGAGTAAACACGCAGCGGAATGAAAGGAAATCAATCGCAAACACCAAGAATTTACTTGGTTCAGAGCTTGTGCCAACTCCTACTCCAAGGCCCGCGATCGTCAATTACTTTCGTTGGGCAATCCACTACCAGTTTAGAAATTACAAGTATAAAAACTGAAGTACAATGATTTATATTTTAAGTGCAACAATAAAAGTATACCGATGACTTTTCAAATCTGGAAGGTTGTGCTTTTGGTTGTCGGAGATGCGCCACTCGGTATCCAGAGTTCGATCATCAGAGTCGTGTCACTGAGTCACAGGTTCATCTTGTAGAGCAATGCGTAGTAGAAAGATCACAAAGAGAAGTGTCTCATGCATCAATTTGTAACCTGCTTATATATGGTCATTGAAGGAGCCTTCAAGCTCCTTGGAAGGCGCCTTCAGGAAACTCTTATCCCTCCAATCTCGGTCGTCTATAAGTTTCACTACAGTTGCTGATTATCCATCCGAAGGTGCCTTCAAGAGGCGCCTTTAATATACTTGGAAGGTGCCTTCTACCTTGCTTCCTGTGCAGCTGCAGCCAAGGTGCCCGAGGTGCCTCCAACAGCCCTGGAGATGCCTCGAACACTGTTCATCTGAGCCAAACATGCCCAATTCGCTTCCTGTAAACTACGTTAGTCCAAGAAACCAACCATACCCTGCAGAACAAAATTAGCACAATATAGACATGAAAAATAAAGCTTTTGACAGTCTCCGGACTGTCCGGTTCTGACTTCAAATTTCACCTTCGGAAACCGTAGGTCGAATCGATGTCTACTGTTCCCTCATCAAGGAACGTGTCTCACATACTCCTCTTAGGTGAGTTTACCTATTGTCAAACCGGTCTTCCAGACCGACTGGACTTTTGCTCAGCGCCCGAGACTTCCTATCTTTATGCTGGATGAACACTCCATGACCCATCTAGACTTCCACCCGGTTTGCAACACTAGGATTTCAACGTAGAGTCCCCGACTCTAGGATTTTGCCTGAAGCGCCTGACCCGCCAAGACTTTCCACCCAGGGTTACCATCCCCTAGGACCTAGGGTTACCGCCTCCTAGGGTTTCCACCTGCCTAACTGTAGCTAGGACTTTTCATCACCTACGGTTCCACCTTCTAGGGTTTTCCACCTGCCTAGAATCCACTAGGACATTTGCCTAAGAACACTTAGGACTTTTCCTGCAAGCTCAATCAACCTTGTTAGATCACAAAACAACCTAACTTTGAACCCTTTGACATAATCAAAACTCAAGTTCGATCGTCTGGTGCTTCCCGCACCAACAATCTCCCCCTTATTGATTATGGTAACCTGGTTCAAAGTTAAGTAAAACATAACGATAATTAACAGAATTTTAGCATGAGTATAAATACAACTGATCCTGTCCGAACCAGGGTCAATGGACGCTGGGGATGTGGCGCTCCCTGCTGGATCCTCGAGTGCTCCGGCGAACCTGCAACAAAACCGAGCCGGGAGGGTGTCCCGGCGACGGCCCTCCGACGCTCAAGTTAGGCGAGGGAGTAAGAAAGTGGCTTAGAAAATGTAGACTTGTGTACCTCCGGTTAAAGAAATGGAGGCCTTATATAGACCTCTCGAAGGAGCCTGGGCACACCAATCGAAGCGATCACCTGCTTTCGACCATGCCTAGGTGTGGGCCTGTCAGAAGGGCATCCATAAGACCATACTGCTACTGTATCAACCTGTCCGTGACGTGATGGTGGGGCCTTTAATAGTGTCATCTTGCGTACAGTCTAATCATCATGCCTTTGCTGACATATCATATCCCGAGCCGAGCGAATAGGCCGCTCGGCTAATCACTGTTCCCTCGCCACGATTCCGGCCGAGCGGACACCTCCGCTTGGCCATTCTGTCCTCGGCCGAGCGGACACCTCCGCTCGGCCACTCGGCTCCGGTTCTTCTGCTTTGGCGTCGGAAACCCAAACCTTTGGCTGGGTAATCTCTGGTTCCGCTCGGACGGGACCCCATCTGTGGGTCCCCCATTCTTACCGCCGGATCACTTGCCTCCCCTTCAAGTCTAGTCGAAGGAGGCAGTGAGTCCGACTGACTGGACTGTGTGTCCGAGCGGGCGGTCGTCGCCTTATCGCTGCTGCTGATATCCCTTGAGCCGTTCGGCCCCCATGCCAAATTTATCCACTCGGCTCTTCGCTTTGTATGCCTTGGCGCCCAACGTGGATGTTTGCTTGTCTAAATCCTCTTGAAAATTGCGCAAGTCTTTTTCATTAAGCCGAAGCATGCGCGGTATGGGCGCATTAATTGCGCTTGGTGACAGAGCGCCACGTGGCTTGTCTCTAGTGGCGGTGACGCTCCGTACGATGGGACGCCCTTTGTTTTGAAATAAACGGCTAGATGATGACCTCGTCTCTTGTGCCCTTCATCCGACGGACGAGGCTGAGCGGCCTCGTTTGTATAAGGCCCTCATTTTGGCCTTCACGCAGCACTCTCTGTTTCATCGCGCGTCCTCTGTCGAAGCTGCCTGCTGCTAGCTTACTCCGACGACTCCCGGTGCTTACTTTCCGGTGGTTTTCGAGTTCCTGGGCTTCTTTCCTTTGATCTTCCCTAAGTAAGCTTCTTCTCTTCTCTCGTCCCCTTGTTTCCGAGTATTGCTAGGCTTCCTTCCCTTCTTTAGTCATGGCGAGCACTTCTGCACCCGCTACCGAGGTTCACGGTCCGTGGTATATGAGTATGGAGAGTAGGTTAGATGAGGAGCGCGCCCGGCGCGTTGTTAGGACCTACGGGATCCCGCACGACCATGAAATAGTTGTAGCCGGCCCGACCGACCGGCCCCATAACCCGCCGACCGGTACTATTTGTTTTTTTCTGGACCAATTCCAGGGCGGCCTTAGATTTCCTACTCATCCATTTATTTTGGAAGTTTGTAATTATTTCCGCATCCCGCTCGGCCAACTTGTGCCGAATTCCTTTAGGCTACTGAGCGGGGTTGTCGTCCTCTTTAGGCTGCACAGTATCCCACTTGACCCCAAAATATTCCACTACTTCTTCTACCCCAAACAATCCAAGTTGGGTACTTTTATTTTCCAAAGTAGAATAGGCTTCAAATTTTTTGAGAACATGCCGACCACCAACAAGCACTGGAGGGAGTTCTTCTTCTATATACGACTTCCCGAGCGGCCAGCATTCAGAACCAAATGGCAGACCGCTGTGCCGACCCAGCCGGAGCTCGGCAAATTCAGAAGCAATCCGGCCTACCTTCATGCGGCAAATTGCTTGTCCGGTCAGCGGTACAAAATCGACCAGTTGCTTCTCAAGGGGGTGTTGTACATTTTTGGATTATCTCCCGTTCGGGCCAATCTCCCCTACCGCATGGGTAAGGACTCTTTACTCCCTTCGCCTTTTTTGTCTAACTGATTTTAATTTCTTCCAATGCAGCTGAAGTCATGTGGCGCTCCAAGGCTACCGATCATCTGAAATTGAAGGCCGTGGAAATTGAGGCGGCTACCAAAAAAGAACTCGCCGAGCGGGGTCTTATCCCCAGCCGCCCGGCAGATGCAGGAGAGGGGGGGACGCAGTCCGCCCCTGAAACAGAAGTCACCCAACCCGCTTCAACGGAGGTTGAGGCGGATCCTGTTTCCTCTGCTCCAGCCGAGCTGGGAGTCCCCCAGGCCGAGGATTCACCACGGGAGTTCGGAAACGTCGAAGAGAGTCCAGCCTTCCGCCGACCCCAGAGGGCGAACCGCAGGCGCCGATCGAGATCGCTTCTCCAGATCACACGCCTTCACAGATCAGGACCCCCGTGGCCTCGCCCACCGCACAGCCCTCTGGCTCTCCTCCACGGACTCGTCGTCGCTTACGACGATTGGGCGAAACTTCAACCATAGGGACTGCGGCCGAGAAAGTGCCGGCCGACCACCCGACCATCAAGACTACCCTTCGATTCCGTCGGAGGAATATTTATTGTCTGCCGATCGGCCATCAAGCCCGTTCATGAAATAACCTTGACGGGTCCGCCGCCAAACTTTTCGAGGACGCCCAGATTCGGTGGGCGACGCCACTGGGTCCCGATCTGCGACGGCGTAGGTTCATTTTTCTTCCGTGCCATGCTATTGTTCGGTTCTGATTTTATTATTTCCCTTACAACATTGGCTGAGCAAATCGCCACTAGCCATTGGCCGAGCTGGAGGATCTTATGGAAAAGCTCCAAGTCTCGGGGTCCATCGGTAGGCGGGAGAAACAAGCCGCGAGGCGAAGAAGGCCTCCGACCGCTACAGGTAGCTCGACTTGAAGGCTTGGTGAAGAAGCGCGACGAAGACGTGAAGCGCACCAGCAAAGAAGCAGGCGATTGCTGATCTGGACAAGATGAAAGTTGAAGTCCGAGCCCTAGATCAGCGATCTAAGGAGCTGGAAGCCCAACTAACTACCGTACGGGATGGGCGCTCAGCTGAACGCACTAAAGCGGAGGTGGACCAGAAAGTTCTTCAAGATTCACTAATTGCCTCCCGGGCGGCGCTCAGAAAGTACAAGGAAGAGGAGCCGAGTCGTCTGGCTGCTGCACGTCAAGATTACCTTCGCTCGGAGAGGTTCGGCACGAAATTTGGCGGCAGCGTCTCTTCAACCTTTGCCGAGGCCGTTAAGGTCACTATGGCCTACTTGAAGAAGGGTGGCCACCTTCCTGCGGGAATGCACATTCCCGCCTCCGATCTGGTGGCCATGACAGACGACATTCCGGACGATTTCTTCAACTTCGAAGACCCCGAGTGAAGAGTGTTCCTCGTCTCTATCTTGTTTTTGCGTTTCTTACGCCCAGCGCAACTTTTTGTACTTGCCGTCCGGCATGCTTTCCCTTTAATGCAATTATGTCTTTGCTTGCGTCTTCCTGATCATTATCCATAATATTCTTCTGTTTATTTAACGTTTATGCTTAGAGTCAGTCATGCTCTAAGTGTTCTCCGTCACGCGACCGATCAGCTTAACCCATTAAACAAAGTCCGAGCGGGAAGGCCTACTCGCTCTGCACGTATCTAGCCTGTGTGAAGTCAACAAACGCCAAGTATCGAAGGACCAACGCCCGAGCGGGCCTAAATGTTTTAATACTTGTGGTTTCCGCGGTTTCTTATTCTTTGATATTCGTTCGTCCGCCCGGGGTATTTATAGTCGCCGGACCGACTCTCGATTTTTAACGTCGGAGCTCGTCGGCGCGGATATTTATAGCCGGTCGGCGCGGCTCTCGATCTTTAACGACGGAGCTAGTCGGCGCGGATATTTATAGCCGGTTGGTGCGGCTCTCGATTTTTAACGACGGAGCTCGTCGGCGCGGATATTTTTATAGCCGGTCGGCGCGGCTCTCGATCTTTAACGACGGAGCTCGTCGGCGCGGATATTTATAGCCGGTCGGCGCGGCTCTCGATCTTTGACGACGGAGCTCGTCGGCGCGACTCTCGATCTTTAACGACGGAGCTCGTCGGCGCGGATATTTATAGCCGGTCGGCGCGGCTCTCGATTTTTAACGACGGAGCTCGTCGGCGCGGATATTTTATAGCCGGTCGGCGCGACTCTCGATATTTAACGACGGAGCTCGTCGGTCTTCCGCTCGGGGATTTATAGCCGGTCGGCGCGGCTCTCGATCTTTAACGACGGAGCTCGTCGGTGCGGATATTTATAGCCGGTCGGCGCGGCTCTCGATCTTTAACGACGGAGCTCGTCGGCGCGGATATTTATAGCCGGTCGGCGCGGCTCTCGATCTTTAACGACGGAGCTCGTCGGTCTTCCGCTCGTGGATTTATAGACGCCGGCTCGTCTCTCGATTTTTAACGTCGGAGCTCGACGGCGCGGATATTTATAGCCGGTCGGCGCGGCTCTCGATTTTTAACGACGGAGCTCGTCGGTTTTCCGCTCGGTTTTTATAAACGCCGGCTCGTCTCTCGATCTTTAACGACGGAGCTCGTCGGCGCGGATATTTATAGCCGGTCGGCGCGGCTCTCGATCTTTAACGACGGAGCTCGTCGGCG
The DNA here is from genome assembly GCF_018446385.1 of Zingiber officinale. NCBI lineage: Eukaryota > Viridiplantae > Streptophyta > Magnoliopsida > Zingiberales > Zingiberaceae > Zingiber > Zingiber officinale. The sequence goes on along the minus strand of NC_056002.1, from coordinate 98,997,008 downwards.
CGGATATTTATAGCCGGTCGGCGCGGCTCTCGATCTTTAACGACGGAGCTCGTCGGCGCGGATATTTATAGCCGGTCGGCGCGGCTCTCGATCTTTAACGACGGAGCTCGTCGGCGCGGATATTTATAGCCGGTCGGCGCGGCTCTTGATCTTTAACGACGGAGCTCGTCGGCCTTTGAGGCTAATTTGTACTCTGCCGTCCGGCGAAGCTGTTTGCCATCTTTCATCATTTTTGCTTCCTCCGTCCGAACGGTACGGGGCCTTCGGTTTTTTATGCCGATGCAAGGATATCGCACGCCCGGCCGAACGGCTTGGGCCTTCGTCCTTGAGCATTTTTCTCGAATAATTTACCTCCGGCCGAACGGCTCGGGGCCTTCGATCCTCAAGCCTTTGGCTCGGCTAATATACCTCCGTCCGAACGGTACGGGGCCTTCGGTTTTTTATGCCGATTCAAGGATATCGCACGCCCGGCCGAACGGCTTGGGCCTTCGTCCTTGAGCATTTTGCTCGAATAATTTACCTCCGGCCGAACGGCTCGGGGCCTTCGATCCTCGAGCCTTTGGCTCGGCTAATTTACCTCCGCCCGAACGGTCCGGGGCCTTCGATCCTCGAGCCTTTGGCTCGGCTAATATACCTCCGTCCGAACGGTATGGGGCCTTCGATACTCGAGCGTTTGGCTCGGATAATTTACCTCCGGCCAAGCGGCACGGGCTTCCCATCGAACTCGGAGCTCGGCTAATACACTCACGGCCGAGCGGCGCGGGGTCTTCCCATCGAGCTCGGGGCTCGGCTAATATACTCCCGGCCGAGCGGCACGGGCTTCCCATCGAGCTCGGGGCTCGGCTAATATACTCCCGGCCGAGCGGCACGGGCTTCCCATCGAGCTCTTGGCTCGGCTAATATACTCCCGGCCGAGCGGCACGGGCTTCCCATCGAGCTCGGGGCTCGGCTAATATACTCCCGGCCGAGCGGCACGGGCTTCCCATCGAGCTCTTGGCTCGGCTAATATACTCCCGGCCGAGCGGCACGGGCTTTTAGCTCGAGGAACTATAATAAATCTTACAACGGAAAGAGGATAACTGAAGAACTGACCTGCCGACCAGCGAGGGTTCTGACCCAATTTCTCGACTCCCGAATACCCGTGGAGTGATGAAGAATATATATACTTGTCGAAACTCATCATGGCTTCCTCGTCGGACCGATATCGGTGCAGGAGTTACTCCCACTTGAGTGCTGGTCGGACCCTTATTTTGCCCCCATTTCTAATGCTTCTCCGGTCGTTCCTCCTGGGCCGCTCAGATATCCGCTCAGCTTGAGCCTTCTGTTTCTGTTGCTCCACGAGCTTAGCTGCTCTTGCCTCAATTAGAGCGTCGAGTTTCTCCTGGGAGAGCGTCACGGTGAGGTCGTCCAGCTTCGTCCATCTATTCCGCTCGGATACAGGCGCGTTCCCACAGACGGCGCCAATTTGATCCTGTCCGAACCAGGGTCAATGGACGCTGGGGATGTGGCGCTCCCTGCTGGATCCTCGAGTGCTCCGGCGAACCTGCAACAAAACCGAGCCGGGGGGGGGGGGGGGGGTCCCGGCGACGACCCTCCGACGCTCAAGTTAGGCGAGGGAGTAAGAAAGTGGCTTAGAAAATGTAGACTTGTGTACCTCCGGTTGAAGAAATGGAGGCCTTATATAGACCTCTCGAAGGAGCCTGGGCACACCAATCGAAGCGATCACCTGCTTTCGACCATGCCTAGGTGTGGGCCTGTCAGAAGGGCATCCATAAGACCATACTGCTACTGTATCAACCTGTCCGTGATGTGATGGTGGGGCCTTTAATAGTGTCATCTTGCGTACAGTCTAATCATCATGCCTTTGCTGACATATCATATCCCGAGCCGAGCGAATAGGCCGCTCAGCTAATCACTGTTCCCTCGCCACGATTCCGGCCGAGTGGACACCTCCGCTCGGCCATTCTGTCCTCGGCCGAGCGGACACCTCCGCTCGGCCACTCGGCTCCGGTTCTTTTGCTTTGGCGTCGGAAACCCAAACCTTTGGCTAGGTAATCTCTGGTTCCGCTCGGACGGGACCCCATCTGTGGGTCCCCCATTCTTACCGCCGGATCAACAACAATTTGTAAAAAAAAACTTCCTTATGCTCCCCCTTTCACAAAAAAATATGTTTAACTCTTAACTTTTAACTTCTCTCTCCCCCTTTGACATAAATCAAAAAGAAGTAGAGAGAAAGTTTGTTTTAAAAAAAAATTACTCTGTTTAACTTAAGCTCACCCTGAAGGGTGGCACTTAAAAACTTAGCTAATTTTTAAGCGTTGAAAGTGAGTTAGCTTTTTCAAAAAAACTTAACTAAATTAGAAATGTTTTGAAAAAAGTTAGCTTTTTCAAAAAAAAAAAAAACTTAGCTAAATTTAAGCTTTGAAAATAATTGCTTTTGAAAAAGAGTTAGTGAAAAACTTAGCTTTAATAGGATTTTGATAAACATTTAGGTCTGAAAAAGATTTTGATAACACATGTAACTTTAAAAAGAATTTCTTGTAAAAATACTTAGCTAAGAAGATGAATTCTTTTAAAAAGAAACTTTATTAAATACTTAGCTTTATCATAACTTAGTTAAGTACCTAGCTTTTTAAAAAAAATTGATAAAAGCTTAGTTTTAAAAATTTTGATCAAAACTTAGTTAAGTACTTAGCTTTAAAAAGATATTGATAAAAGCTCAATGAAGTACTTCGATTAAAAAGGATTTTCATAAAAAACTTAGTTAAGTACCTTTTTTTAAAAAAATATATTTAAGGATTTTTTTAAAAAAAATAGTTAAACAATAAAATTGAATATTATTTTAAAAAATATTAACTTTTCAAAGATCAAAAAGAAAAGTTTAACTTTGAAATTTTGAAAAAGAATACTTTAACTTTTAAAAATAATAAAAAATTAACTTAATTTGACTCCCTTCACTCCCCCTTGATTAATGCCTTCAAAACATTTTGAGGATCCTATTGGTGCGGGAAGCATCAGACGATTGAATCTGAGTTTTGATCAAGGCAAAAGGTTCAAAGTTAAGGTTATTTGTGGTCTAACGAGTTTGAATGAAATTACAGAAAAGTCCTAAGTGTTCTTAGGCAAAAGTCCTAGCTACGGTTAGACAGGTAGAAAACCATAGGACTGGTAACCCTAGGTCCTAGGGGGTGGAAACCCTAGATGGAAAGTATTGGTAGGTCGAGAGCTTCGGGCAAAATCCAAGAGTCGGAGACTCTAGGTTGAAATCCTGGTGTCGCGAACCGGGTGGAAGTATGGACGGGTCTTGGAGCGAACGTCCAGCATAAAGACTGGAAGCTTCGGACGCTGAGCAAAAGTCCAGTTGGTCTGGAGGATCAATCTGGCAACAAGTAAACTCTCTTGAGAGGAGTAGGTGAGGATGCGTTCCTCGATGAGGGAACAGTAGACGTCGGTTCAACCTAGGATTTCTGAGAAAATCGAAGTCAGAACCGGATAGTCCAAAGACTATCAAATGCTTTATTATTCATGTCTTTATTGTGCTAACTTTGTTTTGTATGGTATATGTTGTGTTTGGACTAACATACCTTACAGGAAAGGTGAATCACAATAAAATGCTCGGATGAATAGTATTTGAGGCGCCTCCGGCTGCATCTGCTCAGGAAGCAAGGCAGAAGGCGCCTTGGACAGCTGATGGAAGGTGCCCTCCATGGAGCTTGGAGGCGCCTTTGGGTGGATAATCAGCGACCGCAGCAGAGCTTATCGACGACCGAGATTTGGGGGATAAGAGTGTTGGTTGCTACTCAGAATACCATCGTAGTTCCCTTGTACAGAAATTTGTACAAGCATAGAACTATCTTAGCTACCCATGTGTTCTACTAAAGTTAAATTTGGATTACAAATGATACTTAACATTATTAATCTAAATTTCTCTTTAGAAGTTAAACTTGGATTGAGAACGAAACTTAACATTCTTATTCCAAGTTCAACCGATGTGATCTTCCTAAGTTAAACCATATTACAGAAGTTAATTAAATAACTATTTCAAAGATCGATTTCCAGGTTAAACATAGCGAGGCACTAGGCCTTCTTGGGTATGGGATCATCCACCACTTCCTAGACAAAGCCTTTCAAAAAATCAAAAATTTAACTTCTTACAGTAAACTCGGTTTAACTATAGAGACCTCAATAGAAACACGATATCGAAACATGAAATCAAAAAATAAAATCGATAACAAAATGATAAACTAAAACCGATAGCCTCTTGTGTTTGGTTTTTCAAGATCTATACAAAGAACATGAACTAGTTATGATGCGAAAACAAGTAACTAGTTATACCTTTCTTTGTAGCTAAAGACCTCTTGATCTTCTGTTGTATTCATCTCCTCCTCTTGGACGTTGTGTGGGCAACGATCTACCAAGATGGAATCCACTCGAACCACTTCTTCTCCTCCAAGACTCTCAAGCCACCAAGGGATGCCAAAATAGGAAACTCCTTCTCTTCTTCTTCCACATTTCAGCCAACAATAGCTTCTCCTTTTTCTTTCAATTTTCGGCCACCAAGAATAGATGGAAGTCGGCCTTAGAAAGAAGAAAAAATAGAGAAGAAGAGATGGTGCCGCCGACCTTAGGAAAAGGAAAGGGAGAAAGGAAAAACCGGCCACCAAGGATTAGAAGATGAGGAGATGCCCTAGATTGTGTGTTCTGCCGGCATAAGAGAAGAGACCAAGGAGAAGGGGCCGGCCACACAATGCTAAGATGAGAAGCTTGGAATTAATTCTCATGAGGCATTCTCTACCTCTCTTTTATAATCCTTGCTCAAGGCAAAAAAGGAAAGTTTTAAACATAATTAAAACTTCCTTATTTGTGGCCTCCTATTAAAAAAAAGGAAATTTTAACAACAATTAAAACCTCTCTTTTCTAAATTTCCTATTGTATATGGCAATAAAGGAAAGTTTTAAAATTAATCTCTCTCATTTAAAACATGTAGACAACTACAAAAAAAGAAAGATTAATTAAAACTTCTCCTTTTTAAATCATGGTTACAAAAAGAGAAAGTTTTGTTGGACCCCATGGTAGTTTTGATGTGATCAACCAAGTTTAGGTTAGGTCCTGTTTATCTGATCCCTGTGTCTAAGTGTGCAGGAACTTAAGAGCGCAGGAAGTCAAGCGGAAGACGCAGCTAGCGAGAAGGACAGCACGGGAAGGGAGTCGACGGATTCGATGCGTCCGAAGGACGAGAGAGCTGCGGAAGAGTACACCGGTGGGCGTGAAGAACGTACGCGACGTTCGAGGGACGTAAAGCTGGGATGGAAGACTGCTCGAGGAGAAGGCTGGGAACTGGGTTCGGGTGAGCCCTATTCCGGATGGCCAAAATCACCCAAGGAAGCCAAACCAGAACAAGTCAACTGGAAGTTGACCTGTCAATGGTTCGGTCGACCGAACACACTGATCGGTCGACCGAACCACTTTACATCAGAGCACAGTCGTTGGTGACACGTCAGCATCACATCAGCCAGCGGTGAGTGATCGGTCGACCGAACCCAAGTTTATCCAAAGACTCAGTCGAGCAATTTGATCGGGCCAACTCAACTGGAGACCGTTGGCCGATCGGTCGATCGAACATAAGGATCAGTCGACCAAATCCAAGCTCGATCCACAGAGACTACACCTGGACAGAAGACTGGGCAGGTACAGCAGGTTTGGTCGACCAAACTTGGGGATCGGTCGGCCGATCCCTCTCGAGTCAAAACCTAATCCCGAAGATCAGGTCATCCGATAAGCTCTAGAACCCCTATATAAAGGAGGGTCTCGGGCAGCTTTAGATATAACGAAAACGAATGAAAAAACAACTCTTGTACTCTCATTCTCTTAGCAACTACTGTGCTGTCAAAGTGTAAAAGGCTTCTCCGACTTTAGAGAAGGAGACTCTTTTAGTGTGCATTTCCACCGCCTTGGATTAACAACCGTCTCGGTTGTAACCAAGTCAAATAGCTGAGTTTCATTTCCTTTCTGTTACTAGGGAGACCGAGAGGAGAAATTGGTTTTGGTCTCCCGATAAGCTTGAGCTTCCTGTGTTCGCCCCGAACACCCAACTCAAGTTTATGAATAATAACTCATACCACTAAAGAGTTATTATTGAACTATCGCACCAATCCCAAATTATATTATGGGCTCCTTATTATTATGAGTGCATTAATCTCCCTGTATTTACGATATTGAATGTCCACTAATTAAATGAGTTACTGACAACTCACTTAATTAATATCTAGCTCCAAGAGTAGTACCACTCAACTTTATTATCATGTCGGACAAAGTCCACCTGTAGGGTTTACATGACAATCCTTATGAGCTCCTCAAGGGGACATCATCAACCTATATTACTAGGACACAGTTTTATTCTATAATCAACAACACACCATATAAATAATATCATTTCCCAACTTATCAGGCCTATTGATTTAACGAGCTAAATCACACCCTTTGATAAATTAAAGAAATAAATATTAAGTATACGTGCTTGTTATTATATCATGATTAAGAGTACGCACTTCCATAATAACAGAGGTTTTGTTCTTTTATGTAGTCAGTATAAAAAAAACTACCTCAAATCGTCCTGCTCAATACACTCATAGTGTACTAGTGTAATTTTATAGTCAAGATAAACTAATACCAAATTACACTACAACCACTCCAATGGTTTGTTCCATTCCATCTTGGTTGTGAGCTACTATTTATAATTTATAAGGAACTGATAACATGATCTTCTGTGTGTCTCCTCACACCATGTTATCTTCAATATAAATTAAATGGTCAACTACACTTAGCAAAAATGTAGACATTTGACCAATATGATTCTTATAAATATTTATACAAAAGCTAGGCTTTTAGTATACATCCTAACAAAGAGTTCACTGAAGGCGCCTTCCAAGGAGCTTGAAGGCACCTTCAACGACCCTATATAAGCAGGTCACGAATTGATGCATAACATACTTCTCTTTGTGATCTTTCTACTGTGCATTGCTCTACAAGACAAACTTGTGACTCAGTGATGCGTCTACGACGACCAAAAGCACGACCTTCCAAATCTGAAAAGTCATCGGTATACTTTTATTGTTGTACTTAAAATATAAATCATTATACTTTAGTTTTATACTTGTAATTTCTGAACTGATAGTGGATTGCTTAATGAAAGTACTCTTATGTGCGGGCCTTAGAGTAGGAGTCGCCACAGGCTCCGAACCAAGTAAAATCTTGGTGTTTGTGTTTGATTTCTATTTATTCCGCTGCGTGTTTACTCGATTATTTCTTAACAAATGAATTACCCACGAGCGTTATTCACCCCCCCCCCCTCTAGCACATTTCGATCCTATAAATCCTAGAGTCCAAGCATATATAAGATAAAAGAAATTATCTATTTTTCTAATTTTTTTAAGGTAGTTTTCTATTTTACTAATTTTCCATCTCACCCTTTCTAAGTTATCAAACATGTAAAACTTATGAGTTTGTGTGAGACAGAGTTAAGTTTATTTTAATTTTCTCAATATTTAAAATATTGAAATTGAGATTTTAAAATATAAGTATAATTATATTTAAAATTTTGAAGATTTTAAAATATAAGTATAATTATATTTAAAATTTTGAAGATTTTGAAAATATATTAAAAATTAATTAAGTTTGAAATTATAAACTTACATATTAATTATGATTTGAAAAATTAATTATCTTTTAAAAATAATTAAGATTTTGAAAATCTAAGAATTAATAATTTGATATTTAATTATGATTTGAAAATTAATAATCAAATAATTAAGATTTTTGAAATTCATTATGATTTTAAAATTTAATTTTTGAGATTAATTACGATTTTAAAATTAATTAATTATGATTTTATAAATAATTATGATTTTGTAAATAATTATGAAATTAAGTAAGATGATTTTGAAAATAATTTTTTGAAATTAATTAAGTTAACTTAATTGAATTAATTTTAATTAATTTGGGTTTGGTTAACACCTTTAAATCTAGGTCCATCTCACCCTTTTCTAGATTTTCAATCAGGGAACCTTAATAGTTTTGTAAGATGGTTAATTTAATCTTCAATTTAAATTATGTTCTAAGTATTGATTTACAATTGAGTTAGACTAAGATTTTACAATTAGTCAATTAAATATTTATTTTAATGATTGGCTTCCAAGCTGTGGCACGACACTAGACCTTCTTGGGTATGAGATCATCCACCACTTCTAGACAAAGCCTTTTAAAGAAATTAGATATTTAATTTCCTTTCTGAAACTCCTCGATCTAACTATTCAAGTGTGAATCAAGCCTAGGTCCTTATCTATCCCAGTCTAAACATGTATAGTGATAGCAGTAAAGCAAGCATCAAACAAATATATCTATCAATAAAAATGGTCTTTCTATCGGCTCCCCTGGATCATAGCCTCGATAAGGTCTATCAAGGTAGTGGATTTGATCCTTGGGGACCCAATATTGACCAAGTTAAACTTGATTAATCAAGTTTGACTTGGGAAACCATACTTAGACTAATTTTCTATTTGTTCTATTTACAAGTGATAAGTAAGATCTGTATTTTTGTTTAGCCTTAAATCCAAGTCCAGATCGATTGTAAATGACTCTTTATTTTCCAAGAATCATATCAAGATTCTTGGAATTCAAGGTGAACCATTTCAACATGTCTTTAAGTTCTTTAACTTGAGTTTTCAAATTGGAATTGTCTTCCACAAGTTGTTGGACTTGAGTTGAACTTCCATTTCGAACTCGCTCAGTCAAAGGACTTAGGTTAGTCTCCTTCTTAAGGATTGTTGCCTCCTTTTGGAGTGACTTGACTCGGAGGTTAGATTTGGCTAACTTACGCATGAGATAGTTAACTAAGTTATGCAATTTATCTATCTGAGAAGTTCTTACAGTGGGGTTAGGCCCTTCAAAAATGGAAACGGATACGGATCCGTGACTTCTCTTGGATTCTGTTTCCTACTCGCTCTCAATATCATATTCATCGACTTGTTCCCGGACGTAAGCGCGAGGAAGCTCGTCTGTTCGAGCTCTTCGTCAAAATCTTCTGAAGAAGACTTATCCCATGTTGCCTGTAGTGTTTTCTTCTTCCTTTGCTTCTTCATTCCTATTGGTTTGGATAGTTGGATTTAATGTACCCCTTTTTGTTGCAGCCGTAACAGATTACTTTGGACTTCACTTTTGGACTTGATTGCACTGTCTTGGACTGAATCACCTTCTGGATGTCTTTCTTGGTGAACCATTTCTTCTTCTTGTAGAGTTTTCATACAAGGTTGACAAGTTCGGTTATAATCTCATCGTCGTCGTCTTTTGAGTCTGGTTCATCTTCAGACTTGGGTTCAATTATGCGCTTTTCTTTTGATTCCTGCATTATGCTTGTTCCTGCAATCAAAGTAATACCTTTCTCGGTCTGAGTTGTATTAGTTTGTTCATGAAGTTCAAATTCAGAAAAAAAAAAACTCGTCTAGTCTAATTAAAGAAAGGTATTAAGCGCATTTATGCCTTTAAGGTATTCCTCGGAAATGTATTAAGCGCATACCTGATGATGTCGTAATTCTCCACCTTCTGTCCAATTGCGTGAAGGTCATTCAGTAGGTCCTGAATCCACGCATGAAGTTGACTTGCTGACTCACCTTCCTGCATTTTTTATGTTATTCAGTTTATTTAAAATTAAGTCACGTTTGCTTACCATCGTGTCGGAAGTCCCTTCGTGCAGCTTGATTAGCTTTTCCCATATTTTTTTCGCGCTTGAGAACGGGTTGACTCGATTCAGCTCTTCTTTTGTCAGACCATATTGTAGAGTCTGGGTAGCATTTGCGTCAACCTCGATCCTTTTCCTTGTTGGAGCATCCCATTTGTCGCACGGGACGATAACTCCATCGTAAGTGGGATATGCGAATCCCGTCTGGATAATTATCCACATATCGACTTGCGTCTTGAGGTGGTATTCCATTCGGCTCTTCCAGTAGCCGAAGTCTTCGCCAGTGAAGAGGGGAGAGCATGCAGTGCTATATCCCTCTTGGTAGGCCATTAAAGAAATCTGGAACAAAAGAAAACGACAAAACTTGGTCTTCGATTAGTAGTGCAGGATAATAATTAAATAAGCGAGCTTGAGTGGTGTTACACCAGCTTTGAGAAAAATGAATTTTTAATTAAAACAAAATGATTAGAGTAAGGCAATTATACCAACTCTGATTAAATAAAATAAAAAGAATTAATGCCACAAAAAAATTACTTGAATGGTGGTTTCACCGATTCAAAGCGTCCCCACTCTGATACTAATTGTAGAATCGTAAAGCACTAGAGGGGGGATGAATAGCGCTCGTGGCTAGTTCATTTGTTTTAGAATAATTGAGTAAACACGCAGCAGAATGAAAGGAAATCAATCGCAAACACCAAGAATTTACTTGGTTTGGAGCATGTGGCGACTCCTACTGCAAGGCCCGCGATCGTCAATCGCTTTCGTTGGGCAATCCACTATCAGTTCGGAAATTACGAGTATAAAAACTAAAGTACAGTGGTTTATATTTTAAGTACAACAATAAAAGTATACCGACAACTTTTCAGATCTGGAAGATCATGTTTTTGGTTGTCAGAGATGCGTCACTTGGTATCCGGAGTTCGATCGTCGAAGTCGCATCACTGAGTCGCGGGTTCGTCTTATAGAGCAATGCGCAGTAGAAAGATCGCAAAGAGAAGTGTCTCATGCATCAATTTGTGACCTGCTTATATAGGGTTGTTGAAGGCGCCTTCAAGTTCCTTGGAATGCGCCTTCAGCGATCTCTTATCCCCCCAATCTCGGTCACCGATAAGCTCTGCTGCGGTTGCTGATTATCCACCCGAAGGCGCCTTCAAGCTCCATGGAAGGCACCTTCTATTAGCTGTCCAAGGCACCTTCAGCATACTTGGAAGGCGCCTTCTGCCCTGCTTCCAACGCAGCTGCAGCCAAGGCGCCCGAGGTGCCTCCAACAGTTCCGGAGGCGCTTCGGACACTGTTCATCCAAGCCAAACATGCTCAATTCACTTCCTGTAAACTACGTTAGTCCAATAAACCAACCATACCCTATAGAACAAAATTAGCACAATATAGACATGAAAAATAAAGCTTTTGACAGTCTCCAGATTGTCCGATTCTGACTTTAAATTTTGCCTCTGAAAACCTTAGGTCGAACCGACGCCTACCGTTCCCTCACCGGAGAATGCATGTTCACCTACTCCTCTCAAGAGAATTTACCTGTTGTCAGACCAGTCCTCCAGACCGACTGGACTTTTGCTCAACGCCCAAGGCTTCCAGTGTTCATGTTGGACGTCCACTCCATGACCCGTTCAGACTTCTACCCAATTCGCGACACCATGATTTCAACCCAGAGTCCTCGACTCTAGGATTTTACCCGAAGCACTCGACCTGTCAAGACTTTCCGCCCAGCGTTACCACCCCCTAGGACCTAGGGTTACCGCCCCTAGGGATTTCCATTTGCCTAACAGTAGCAAGGACTTTTCATCACCTAGGGTTACCACCCCCTAGGACCTAAGGTTACCACCCTCTAGGGTTTTCCACCTGCCTAGAATCCGCTAGGACTTTTGCCTAAAAACACTTAGAACTTTTCTTACAAGCTCAATCAACCTTGTTAGATCACAAGACAACCTAAATTTGAACCCTTTGACATAATCAAAACTCAGATTCGATCGTCTGGTGCTTCCCACACCAACAAGATATGTCTGGCCGCCATTCTTTAGGCCTACTAGATATATAACAGAGTTACGTTGTGTGGGTCATAATTTCAACCAACCTGTGTGCCGACCTATTTCTCACAAGCAAAGCACTAGATCCTTTAAGTACGATCAACTCTTAGGTTGGTCGTCCTTATATCAAAAATCTTAGCACTGAATGAGAAGCTAAGCTCTAATGAAGGTGATGCTCTTAGCATCACCTCACATTGATTTTAATTGTCTCATTATTTATGGGTTCACTCGTAACATTCTGTATGAAGTAGTTTCTCTATAAAATTTGTTTCTTGTTAGTGATGATGTCAAATAAAGCATTTGAGCTTAATACAAAATTTCCGGAGCAAATAAGAGTCTCCGTTAGGTGCACTTGAGGTAGGACCGTCTCAACTATTGTGCAGACCCTAGGCAGGAAAACATATTTAGAATCTTAATATTTTTATTAAAATAAATATTAATTTTTAAAAATAGTTTTTTAGACATTTAATTTTACTAATAAAATTTCAAAGAACAGTAGAATACATTACAAAAGGCTATTTTAGTAATGGAAAGTCGTGACCACTAGGTTAATGAATTTACCTTGCTGTTAAGCCTCTTGTTTTTTATGAGTAAATGTTAAAAATAATTTTTTTTATTAAATTTTCTAACATAATTTGACCATGATAAATTATTATAAATTATTAATATGCATTTTAATTGACTAAGATTTGTACAGTCTTTTATCATGTCGCTTCCCTTCTTACTTTGTGTCTTTCTAAATCACGTTCTTGAGTTGTGCTAATGGAGTCCGTCCGCCCTCCACCATTTCCCCTTTCTCATGTCTCTGCTATATTTTTTTCTTCCAATTTCATGATTTCATATCCTTTTGATCCTATTTCATTTAACTGTTAATTGAGTTCGGGATGAATTCTGAATCAAAGGCATAACCTTTAGGTTTTTTCTACAATCAAGTCTGGATTATCTCCTATTTTCTATTCTTTAGTGATGGTGGGACTTGGGATGGTTGTCCCCTATTGTATTTGGAAGCTCACGATTTAAGTGTAAGTATTATTTTTGCCTGATCGACGTTGTCTTCCTCCGAAAAGATTAGATTTTGCTGCACCTTTTGGAGTTAATTCCAGTCTACAATGACGTCGTGCCTCCGCAGCGACGATGGAGGCTGGATCTAGGGCTTTGACATAGTCAAGTCGATGTCTTCCTCGTGGAGTCGCTCCTTGGAATCTTCGTTGTCCTCCTCCCCTTCCCTCTATGAGTCAACCAATTCGCCGTCGCTTGCAATATCTGTTAATGGATGGCTTATATTTGGATAAAGGTCAATGTAATGGATATCATAGAAGAAAAATTTGTTAAGATTTTTCGTAATAAAATTTTGTTACGATTTTATATAACAGAACTCTGTTACGGTTTCTCATAACAAAATTATATTATGATTTTACTGAGTCTAGGGCTTATGTACTATTTATAGGGATTATTGTAAACTTATTATATAATCACAAGAATCATGGAATATGATTCAATTGTGTAGAGAGAATTCTAATAAAGCGTAGTAGGCACGCTGCCGAATCACGATAACTCTTCTTCTTCTCCTTCCTCGGGTTTGTTATTTTTGTGTGTCTTTGTCTCGTTGCTCTGTGTGATCTCTTTCCCTCTTCCTCCTCTTCCGCATTAGAGATTGAGAGGTGTTACCCCCTCTTTGCGTAACAATTGGTATCAGAGTAATAAGTTTTGGTGAATTTCTTCAACATGTCAAGGATGACTTCTGCAAAGTTTGATATGATGAAGTTTGACAGAACTATAAACTTTGGATTATGGCAGAGACGAGTCAAGGACTTATTGGTGCAACAAGACATGGCGAAGGTGCTAAGAGAAAGAAAATCGGAGAGCATAGAGAGATCAGATTGGGAAGAACTTCAAGCGAAGGCAGTGACAACAATCAGATTTTGTATGATGGATGATGTGATGTATCATGTCATGGACGAGGAGTCATCGGTAGTAGTTTGGTAAAAGCTGGAAAGTTGGTACATGCCAAAGTCATTGACAAATAAGTTGTATCTCAAACAAAAATTATTCAGGTTGAAAATGACAAAAGGAACCTATCTGAGCCAGCACATCAACGTATTCAACTAGATTGTGAGTGATCTGAAGCGGGTTGATGTGAAGATCGAAGATAAAGATAAGGCGCTGATGTTGTTGAATTCTCTACCTTCATCTCCTACGTATGAGAATTTGATTGTTACTTTGATATAGGGTAAGAAAACTCTCAAATTGGAGGAGATCACAGGTGTGTTTCTAGGTTTTCACCAAAGGAAAAAAACAAGCGATGAAGTTTCTCAGGAAGGACTTGTGATAAATAGCAACTAAGAGCGTGATAGAAGTAAATCTCGACATGGATTGGGTAACAACAACAAGGTTTGTTCTAAGTCGAGAAGGAAGAAGATGATCACGTGCTATAAGTGTGGAGGCAAAAGTCATATCAAGAGAGATTGTCCAGAGATAAAGAAATATGTTACAGAGAACAAAGGTAATCCGGCAAAGTCTACAAACATAGTTGAAGAGGAAAATTCAGATAGCAGTGATGGAGATATGCTATCAGTTATGTCGAGTTCGGAGCAGCTAACGGATGCATGTATTTTAGACTTTGCATGTTCATATCACATAAGCCCAAATAAGGATTGGTTTGACACCTATAGGACAATGGATTATGGTTCAGTATTGATGGGAAACGATATGTCATAGAAAGTTATTGGCATAAAAAAATTCAGAATCAAAATGTTTGATGCTGTGATCAGAACCCTATATGATGTCAGATATATACCAAAGCTAAGGAAGAATTTGATCTCGCTAGGCACACTAGATGGAAATAATTGTAGTTACAAATCAGTGAGCGGGAGCGGGGATAAAAGTCAGCAAGGGAGCTCTAATGGTAATGAAAGAACAAAAGTTAACAGGGAATATCTATAAGTTGATAGGGACTACAGTTGTAGGTGGAGTTGCCTCGGTAGAGTTTGAATCAAATAGTACTGTCTTGTGGCATATATAGCTAGGGCATATAGATGAATGTGGGATGCTAGAACTTTACAAGAGAGATTTGTTAAAGGGCATCAAGACATGCAAGCTTGAATTATACAGATTCTGTGTTCTTGGGAAACAGAGTAAAGTATAATTCAATATGGCAACAAGCAAGACGGAGGGGATTCTGCACTATGTACATACAGACCTCTTGAGACCAGCCAGTGTAGCATCTTGTGGAAGACACTTGTATTTTGTAAGTTATACTGATGATTACTCATGAAAGGTCTAGATATACTTTATGTGTCACAAGTCTGAAACTTTTACAATGTTTAAACTGTGGAAAACTGAAGTGGAGAACCAGACCGGAAGGGAGATCAAATGCCTTAAGTCAGACAATGGGACTGAGTACACAGATTCAAAATTTTAGGAATCTTGTGAGCAACATGGGATAATGAGGCATTTCTCGGTTCGCAGGACACCTCAGCAGAACGAGGTGCTGGAAAGCTTGAACAAGACAATCATTGAGAAGGCAAGATGTCTCAGGCTGAATGCAGGGCTAGCAAAGAATTTCTGGACAGAAACAGTTAATATGACATGTTATCTCATTAATATATCGCCAAGGGCAACACTAAAAGGCAAAGTATCAGAAGAAGTATGGATAGAGAATCAAGTAGATTACTCTTATCTTCGAATTTTTGGATATCCAACATATGTGCACATATCTAGTGAGGAAAGATCAAAGTTAGATGCAAAATCAAAGCAGTGCATTTTTTGGGGTATAAGAAAGGAGTTAAAGACTTTAAATTTTGGGATCCTAAAGCAAACAAAGTGATGATCAACAAAGATATGATGTTTAATGAGAAAGCTATGCTACAATATACTCAGGAAGAAGGAAAGAAAATACCACGGAATAACATGAAGTAAGATGTTGTGCAGGTGGAGCTAGTGTAAGATACAACAATTAAATAATAAGAGTAATTAGAGAAATAACCTTACAAAATTTTTTGAAAATTTTTAAAAATTTATTGAGAGTTCAACGGAGTTCGTATGATATGTTAAGAGGATGAATCAAATAGGCTTTGTGAAAGCTGTTTAGAATTTCAATTAAGTGGGAGCTGATTATAATTAATTAACTTAAGTTGGAATATAAAAACCCAACTTTACTTTCTTCCATTCTTATTTTTGCACTTATGCCCTAACATCAATCCACGCCGCCAACCCCTCTCCCTAGCTTCATTGTTGATCGTCGGTGCTGCATCCACAAAGTGTTGTCCATCATCGGAGCAGCCTTGGCGATCGCTGCCATCGCTAGATTACCGTCACACCACCACCCTTTTAGTGGGAATCCAGCGTAGCGACACTGCAATGCTACCCTCTTCGCCCGTTCCGTCTAGTAGCCATTGCTACGAGGTCGTAGCCACAGCCAGCTTCATGGTTACCACGGTTGGTCAATAACCTACCTGAACTTAGTTGCGAATAGTGCCTTCTTGATGCCAACCTCTTCATCGTCGGAAGCCCGATCGACCATCAAGAATCACCGTCATCAACCTTCCTCTGGTGCTAAGTCTAGCCGACTATCTTTGCGACCTTTCCCATTGTCATAACTAGTACAGTCGACTGTCTTGTGTCGAGTCTCGCCATAGTTGATGCCACACTCAACCAACCAGCGCTGCCCAACCTGCCAACGTTGCCCCACGCACATGCGACCACACTGGTTGGAGTTTCTGCCAACAGCTTAGCCACAACCTTATTTTTTCCTACTCAGCCATTGCCGATTGGAGTTTGCTCCGGTTACGTGTAGACACCGATAGCCCTCTCACCGTCGCTGACCACTTGCTGCCAAGAGATGTCGTAGGAATGGGAAGTTGTTTATTGGATCTCTTGGTTGATTTGGATTGATTAATCTATTGCTAAACTTCACTCAATTGAGTATCCGATGAGTTGAATCCCATTACTAATCAAATTTATGATCAAATTGAGCTAAGTACAGATTTATTAGATATGTAGAATGGTAAATGAAATAGTTGGATAATTGAGGCATGTTAACGGAAATGGTTAGTTAATTGGAATTGGATTGTTAAAATAGGTTGATCAACCTTCAAGTAATGGATAGATTGGGTGGATTAATTAGGGTTGATAATGTGGATAACTCTAATTTGATCAATGAAGTAGATTAATTGAAGTTAACCAATTATTAGGGTAAACTAATGATTATTTCGATTAAGGTTTCCTAATTAGATTTGGGATATTGGTTAGTTAATTAATGTATGATAGAAATAGCTAAATTGTACAATTTATTATAGGACTCTAATTCAAGATGAGCACTTCGACATGGAGATTATTTAGCTCGATTTACATTTAAGGCAAGTACTTCCTGCCTTGTTCCTTTAGTACTTTGACCTTAGTATATGATCTATATTTAGATAGTTGCTATATTTATCTTGACTCTATTCATTTTTACTTCTTGAGTTTGATAAAAATCTTGTATGTTGATTTATTTTGATATTCATGCAGTCTTATTGTTATCCATGCTATTTATGACCATTTATACTCGTACTATTATGCTACTGATACGATACCATAGAATAGCTGTAGAATATTGAACTAAGTTACCGGCTTAATATTTATTCATGCGTGTGTATTTGTAAGATCATATTGTAGTGTAGGATATCGAGTATCCTACTTGACCTTATCTGTTATTTAGGCTCATGCCTAAACACTAGTGAGGTTAGGCCCTTCTATGTACTGTTACATTGTTATACCTTGTCGACTATTGTCTCCCACTCTTGGTTGAGAGAGGCATCGACCATTGTTGTTATATCCTATCGACTATTGTTTCCCACTCTTGGTTGAGAGAGTCGTTAGCGATCTTTGGAATATCCTATCGACTATTGTCTCTCACTCTTGATTGCGAGAGTTGTTAGCGATTGTTGGAATATCCTGTCGACCATTATCTCTCACTTATGGTTGAGAGAGTTGTCAACAATCATGATATATAGGACTGCCCATGAGACCATTCGTGGTAGTGAGTTCGTGTGTGGTCCATAGCTAGACAACTACGTATATACCCTGTGTTGAAGCAATCCCAATAGTCCGTGTGACCATGTGTTTTGGTGTTTGGGCAAAGGGTTTAAGTTAGGTTCATCCTTATATTTGATATGTGTACTTGAGTTGTGTAGGACTGCAGGATACACATGAGACTCAGGTTGACGGCTTCGGGTCCGGTGAAGGATGTCATTGGGGATGAGCCGCGGGCTTGTATGCATTTGAGGGACCGTGGACAAGGCAGCAAGGACAAGGGCCGAGGGAAGCAACTTCGAGGTATATGCGAAGGATGACATTGGGGACGAGCCGTGGGCTTGCATGCATCCGAGGGATGAGAGTCAAAGAGGAAGTAGGCTTGAAGGCAAAAGGTCAAGGCTGCGAAGGAAGCGTCAAATGAGTCGTAAGGGTGAGGGTCTGAGTGCTGTGAGAGAATATACTCGGTACCAGTCGATTGCATGTCTCATCTATCAACTGGGCAGTCGACTGGGAGCGAACAAAATACTTCTGTTCGCTTAACCAGTGTGGAGCAGTCGACTGCTAGTTTTAGCAGTCGACTGGTATCGAGCCGTTGAGATGTAACGGTCGAATTTCCACAGAGGGCAGTTAACTGCATGTTTTGGAAGTCGACTGGTAGGCGGGGTTTTCAACCCGCGACCTATATAACCAAAGCTTGAAAGCTTGGTTATAGCTGACGAAATAGAGGTGGTTAATCTCTATTAGTAGTCTACCTGTGCCCTAGCTTGTAAAGAGTCCTTGGTGACGGTTGTGGTGAGGTTTCTCCACCCACAAGGAGCTACGTGAGCTAGCCGGAGGTCTTCCGGGGAGTAATCCACCGACGGATAGGGATCACCCACCTCAAGGACACGCCGTGGAGTAGGAGCTTTATCTCCTAACCACGTAAATAATCGTGTAGCTTGATTTGCATTCTTTCTTGTCTTTAGTTTAATTTCCTTTAGCTTGTTTGTTTTGTATATTCCGCTGCGCATACTAACAAGTGTAGGAAGATCAATCGATTTGGGGGCGCCGTCTATCCAACCCCCCTTCAAGCCGGCCATACGATCCCTTACAAGTGGTATCAGAGCTAAGGTCGCACTTCACCGGACTAATCGCTGAGAAGAGCAAATACAAGAAGATGACCGACTTGATTCAACCTTCAAAGTTTGAAGGAGGAAGCCTTGGGGGCATCACCTATTGAATGATGAAGATGGAGGTCTTCTTCGACACGGATTGGGACACCGTGATGGTGGTAAATGAACCGTTCGAAGTCCCGAAGGATAAGAAAGGAAAGAAACTCCGACCACGATATTGGATGGAAGAGCAAACCTCACGGTGAAAGGCAAATTTAAAGGTAATATCGATTTTAATTGATATTTTGCCTAATAACTTGATGAGTCCTGTATGTGACTATGAGAACACCCACGATTTGTGGAGCAAGATAAAGAAGGTTCCATGGGAAGAACCTTTGTCTACACAAGAGGAGGAAAAATCCGAAGAAACGGATGAAGAAGCTCAAGTAGAGAAGAACCAATCAGATGTGGAGACCAATTTAACATCAAAAGAAGAAGAGGAAGTGAATTTGGTCACATTTGAGGAAAAGGATAAAGAAAAGTCATCCACAAGTGTTGATGAGGAAGATATAGCATCTACATCCTCAAAGGTTGAAGAAGAATCCAAGACAAGTGAAGAAGAATCCAAGACAAGTGAAGAAGAAATCTTGGAAGAAGTCAACCTAGTGAGCACCTCCACCGAAGAAAAGTCAAAAAATCACATTGTGTGATTCAGATGTAATGAAAGGGGGCACTACAAAAGTAGATGTCCAATGGGTAAGAAGGTAACTCCTAAACCTACTCAAATTATTTTAGATACTAATTTGGGTTGTAGGAATGATGGTGACAAGAAGAAGAAGAAGAAGCACATTAGATGCTTCACGTGTGGTGAAATAGGCACTACCACACTAAATGCCCAAGGAAGAGAGAGCTCAAAAAGTTGGGGCATTTAAGGATGTGGGAAAAGAAGTGGAAGAAGAATAGAGGCTCATGTCAAGGGGGAGCTCCAAAGGTAAAGGGTAAGGTAAATCCTAATTTAAATTTGAAGCCAAATTTAAATTCTCCATGCATGTTAGGAAAAATGATGTTAATCATTATACGGCCATGCAAAAATTTTATTTCAAATATCATGATAGGAGTAGGGTAATTGTAGATCAAAACTCTAGGAGACTCATTCATGAAAAATCTAGAAATGGTAGACCTAAGGAGACCCAAGGCATTAATCCCAAGAAGGAGAGATATATGCCTAGAAAGGGTAGGTCTAGGAATGTCCAATTTGGATAAATTAACTCTAGGGTTAGGAACCTAGAGAAGGAGAATCAAGCCTTAAGGGGAAATCTTGATAAGTTAGAACAATTCCTTAAGAGATTCAATGTTTGATCTAAGGAATTAAATATGGTGTTGGGTAGCCAAAGACTCAACCATGATAAATCGGGCTTGGGATACTGATCTAGTCCCTCCAAGGCTAATGAGACATCATATGCTAGGGTGGCAAATGATCATGGCAAGGGAGAGTCCTCTAAAGCTAAGGGACAGTCTTATGCTAGGGTTGCATATGACTATAACAAGGAGAAGCCAATAAATGGCAAGGGAAAGTCATTTAAAGGTAAGAAAAAATTAACCAAGGACAAAGTGTCCAAGGTTAAGAAAGTTAGGTTTGTAGGCCAAGTGTCATCGGAGGTGCACCGATGTGGCCTAGCCATTATGGATGAGACACCTAGGGAGGTGGCTAAGGTTAAGAGCTCTAGGGGAGCTCTAAGAGTCAAGTTGGGACCCATGGAAAATGGATCTCAAGTGGATACTACTTGGGAGTCTAGATTGGGTCATGAAATGTGCCAAGTGATTTGGAGATGGACTTGAGTCTCAAACCTAGGGTTTTGGCACAATTGAGTTGTGTTTCATGCTTGAAAATATGACATTGGGATTATATAGCATGATAATTAGTTTTGGATGTATAGATGTCATATAAGTCAATGCTAGGGATGCATTATGGGTTATATGGGTAAATACATCAAGAGAAAGACAAAACTAGGACTTTAGGTCAAGATTCAATTGAATCATTTAGCTAATTTTAAATTTTGTGTCAATCTTGGGATTGGTAATAAATACATTTTTGAATGTATTTTTCCCAAGTAGAAATGGGTAAAACAGACCTCTCCACAAAATTTGAGGATTTTTGGAGGTCTCTGGATTTAATAGTGTATTTTTGAAATTGGGTCAAAAATGTTGAAAAGGGTCGGAACAGTGTGCCAATCGATTGGTACAGTTACCAGTCGACTGGTAACAGTGAAAATTGAGCACAGAATGGTTCTGTGTGCTGTTTCGATGAGGCCAGTCGACTGGGGCAGTCGATTGATACCAAGCTGATTCTGTTTTCAGCCTTGGTTTCTGACCGAGTCAGCTCATATATGTGTATAAGATTCATGGGGATGAATACACGAGTTTATGGTCAATTTGGATGACAAGTTTTCAACAATTGGGATATTATTAAAGAACCTTTTGGATGTTAGGCAAAAGGGGAGAAGTAAGGTTTAGTTGGGAAAACCTTAGTGCCTTTACGTAGGGGGAGCCTTATAGGTTCTTAAATAGCCCTGTGGTAAAATTCCTAGCTCAATGGGGAGCTTAGATGTAGGGGGAGCCTTGTGATATGTTCAAATACATGTTGCATTGTTTTTGATTCGGCGGTGTAAATCCAAATGTGTAGCCTTGGCAACGTAAGTCCATTCTGTGTTATAAGTCCAAGTGTGTAGCCCTGGCATCGTAAGTCCATTCGGCGTTGTAAGTCCAAGTGTGTAGCCTTGGCATCGTAAGTCCATTCGACAGTGTAAGTCCAAGTGTGTAGCCTTGGCAACGTAAGTCCATTTGCTGTAGCATGTTTATTTGCTATTATGTTTTCCCTAACTTAAACGTATTGCCAAACACCAAAAAGGGGGAGATTGTTGGAGCAATCCCAATGATCCGTGAGATCATGTGTTTTGGTGTTTGGGCAAAGGGTTTAAGTTAGGTTCATCCTTGTATTTGATATGTATACTTGAGTTGTGTAGGACTGCAGGATACACATGAGACTCAAGTTGACGGCTTCGGGTCCGGTGAATGATGACATTGGGGACGAGCCACGGGCTTGTATGCATCTGAGGGACCGTCGACAAGGCAGCAAGGACAAGGACCGAGGGAAGCAACTTCGAGGCATACGCGAAGGATGACATTGGGGACGAGCCGCGAGCTTGCATGCATCTGAGGGACGAGAGCTAAAGAGGAAGTAGGCTTGAAGGCAAAAGGTCAAGGCTGTGAAGGAAGCGTCAAAATGAGTCGTAAGGGTGAGGGTCCGAGTGTTGTGAGAGAATGTACTCGGTACCAGTCGACTGCATGTTTCATCAGTCGACTGGGCAGTCGATTGGGAGCGAACAGAATACTTCTGTTCGCTCAACCAGTGTGGAGTAGTCGACTGCTAGTTTTAGCAGCCAACTAGTATCGAGCCGTTGGGATGTAACGGTCTAATTTTCACAGAGGGCAGTCAACTGCATGTTTTGGCAGTCGACTGGTAGGCGAGGTTTTCAACTCATGGCCTATATAACCAAGCTTGGAAGCTTGGTTATAGTTGATGAAATAGAGGTGGTTAATCTCTATTAGTAGTCTACCTGTACCCTAGCTTGTAAAGAGTCCTTGGTGAGGGTTGTGGTGAGGTTTCTCCACCCACAAGGAGCTACGTAAGCTAGCCGGAGGTCTTCCGGGGAGTAATCCACCGACGGATAGGGATCGTCCACCTCAAGGACACGCCGTGGAGTAGGAGCTTTATCTCCGAACTACATAAATGATCGTGTAGCATGGTTTGCATTATTTCTTGTCTTTAGTTTAATTTCCTTTAGCTTGTTTGTTTTGTATATTCCGCTGCGCATACTAACAAGTGTAGGAAGATCAATCGATTTGGGGCGCCATCTATCCAACCCCCCTTCAAGTCGGCCGTGCGATCCCTTACACCTTGTCTACCCATAAGACCATTTGTGGTAGCGAGTTCACCCGTAGATAGTGACTATTTACTTACCATGTCTGCCCATGAGACTATTCGTGGTAGCGAGTTCGTCCGCAGATAGTGACTATTTACTTACCCTGTTTGCCCACGAGACCATTCGTGGTAGCGAGTTCGCAAGAAGACAGTGACTATTTGTTTACTTTGATTGCCCATGCGACCATCTGTGGTAGAGCATTCTCCTACAGTTAGTGCTTGTTATATACTTGTTATATGCCAATCATGTGTTTATTCATGCAAGTTGGGATGTATTGTATGTACTCCCGATTTATTAGTCACATCTTGCTGAGCAAGTTAGTGGAGGATTATTATTATTATTGGTTATACTTTAGTTAGCAGACGATTATTATAACACACTTACTTTTGTAATAAGTATTTTCCTGACATTGTATACCTTGTTTCTCCTTATATTATTATCATGCACTATCATCTATTACCTGTGGAGTCATTTGGACTCACTATCTGTTGTATTTTTCTTCTTTCAGGTTGCAAGTAGATGATATATGTATAGAGTTGCTTAGAGGATCTTGCCTGCCAGTCCCACATCGCATTGAGAGTTTTGGTTCTTACTTTTTCTCATATTTTGGTTTTTCGAACATGTTCATGTAATAATTAACTTAAGTACGAGTTTTTGTCTTGTGTTGGCCTTTTGTTTGGTTTGATGTTTGTCATGTCAAGCCGGGCTAGCTCGCAATCCGTTATTTTGTTCATATAGTTTACCTTATATCTTTCCTTATAGTTGTTTTCAGCCATCTAGGCTAATGTTATTATTCTTGTGTAGTCGTATGACTTTGTATCCAGATTTTATTTGTTATTGTTACAGGGGAGGTGTTGTCCAATTTTCTTCGGACAACCTTACCCTTGGGGCGTGACAGCTAGAGACTCATGACTCCAATGATTCTAGCTCAGAGCACACAGAGCATCACACTGTAACTAGTGGTAGAACGAGACGAGTCATAAAACCACCCACTAGATACGGATTTGAAGACTTGATATCTTATGTACTTATTACTAGTAGTAGATAGCCTATATTTTTAGAGAGGTGATACATAGTTTTGAGAATGACAAGTGGACGGGTGCTATGGCAGAGGAGATGGAGTCGTTGCATAAGAACCAAACGTGGGATCTAGTGGAACTTCATGAAGAAAAGAAAAGTTATAGGCTGTAAGTAGATATTTAAAAAGAAATAAGCAATGTCAGAGGGAGAAGAAGTGAAGTTCAAGGCTCGGTTAATAGCAAAGAGATATTCACATAAAAAGAGGATTGATTATAAAGAAATTTTCTCTCTAGTAGTAAGATATATATCAATTAGAGCGGTGTTGGCTTTTGTGGTACATCATGATTTATAACTTGAGCAAATGAATGTGAAGACTGTATTTCTTCATGAAAATTTGGAGGAGCAGATTTTTATGTCACAACCTAAGGGATTTAGTCAACCCGGATAAGAGCGGTTGGTTTACAAGTTGAAGAAATCATTCTATGGATTAAAACAATCTCCTAGACAATGGTACAAATGTTTTGATTCATACATGATTCAAAACGGATATAGGAGATGTGAGTAAGATTGTTGCATATATGTGAAGAGTCTTGAAGATAAATCACTAGTTTTCTTACTACCATAAGTAGATGGCATGCTCATTATTGCGAAGAAGATGAAAGAGGTCAACAAATTGAAGAGGCTACTGAGCAAGGAATTTGACATGAAAGATTTGGGAGAGACCAAAATGATTCTTGGGATGGAGATTCATAGAAATAGAACAACAGGGAGTGGTTGTCTCAACGTAGGTATGTGGAGAAAGTGTTGGATAGGTTCAACATGAAGAATACAAAGTCAGTGAGCACACTTTTGGCGCATCACTTAAAGTTATCCAGTACACAATGTCTAAAGATGGATGACGAGATCCAAGAGATGTCAAAGGTTCTTTATGCCAGTGTAGTTGATTGTCTGATATATGTCATGTTTTGCACAATACCAAATTTCGTGCAAGCAGTGAGTAAGTTTCTCCCAAATCCTGGTCGACCGCAATGGGATGCAGTGAAGTGAATTTTCAGATACTTGAGAAATACAACTGATTATGACATCATGTTCAGTAGGCAATCAGAAGATCCTTTAATTGTTGGGTACGTAGATGCAGACTATGGAAGAGATTTAGATGACAGGAGGTCTACTATAGGAGACGCTCTCACTATGAGAGGAGGACCTATTTAGTGGAATTCTATAATCCAATCTATTGTTCCATTGTCTACTACGGAGTCGGAGTACATGGCAGCAACTAAAGTAGCAAAGGAAACTTTATGACTTACAAGGTTGGTCAAAGAACTGGACATTCAGCAAGGTAGAGTCAAGTTGTTATGCAATAGTTAGAATGTTATCTATTTGACGAAGAATCAGGTATATGTGCGAGAACCAAGCACATTGATATTAGATTTCACAAGATCATTGAGCTGATTGTTTCGGGGAAATTCAACTTGAGAAAGTTCATACTATAGACAATGTTGTAGACATACTAATAAAGTCAGTGACCATAGAGAAGTTCAAGCATTGTTTGAATTTGATACATATCTCTAGATGCTAGAGGAAGGAAGCTCAAACCCAAAGATTCAGGTGGAGTTTTGTTTAGATACTCATATTCTTTGAAGGAGATTGTTTTATTAGATTGTTTAGATG
This sequence comes from Zingiber officinale, assembly GCF_018446385.1. NCBI lineage: Eukaryota > Viridiplantae > Streptophyta > Magnoliopsida > Zingiberales > Zingiberaceae > Zingiber > Zingiber officinale. The sequence goes on along the minus strand of NC_056002.1, from coordinate 98,971,453 downwards.
AAGGTCAATGCGATGGATGTCATGGAAGAAAAATATGTTAAGATTTTTCGTAATAAAATTCTGTTACGATTTTATATAATAGAATTTTGTTACAGTTTTTCATAACAAAATTATGTTATGATTTTACCGGGTCTGGGGTTTATGTATTATTTATAGGGATTATTGTAAACCTATTATATAATCACAAGAATCATGGAATATAATTCAATTGTGTAGAGAGAATTCTAATAAAGCTTCCACCATTTTTATGGAGTAGGCAAGTTGTTGAACCACAATAACTCTTCTTCTTTTTCTTTTTATTCTCCTTCCTCGTGTTTGCCCTTTTTGTGTGTCTTTGTCTCGTTGCTCCGTGCGATCTCTTTCTCTCTTCCTTTTCTTCCGCATTAGAGGTTGAGAGGTGTAGCCCCCTCTTTGCGCAACAATATCCATCAAGAGGGTGAGGACTCCTAGGAAGAGGCCCAACTAGACATACAACAAGGCCACCGCCATCCATTCTGCCACATACCCCGTCGTCTTCTTTGTCGGCAAGACTACAAGGCCTTCCTTTTCCATCCCCACTAATCCATTCCATCATTTCTCAAAACCCCGCCATTGTTTCCAAGGATTCCACCAAGAGCCCAACGAGCAAAGTGTCTTGGAAGCTGAATTCATCGATGCACCACATCGGAGAGGAATTCGATGCAGAGTCCATTTCTCGAAGAAGAGCTAAAATGAGGCATTGATAGCATCGTTGGAACCCTGGCCTTCAACACTCCAATCACCAACGTCATCAATTCCTTGTTCCATAGCTTCGTTGAACGTAGAATCCCCAATAGTTTCGAAAGGAGAGGCCCTGATGAAATAGGACCCTAGGCATAAGTCTTATTGGCCTGCCTTGAGTGGGCTAACTTGAGCCCAACAAAATCTTCTTATTTAATTTAGAATAAAAAATAAATGACCACCTCTAGTTTTATCGGAATCATCATCAGAAACACATCCCTCTTTCATTTGTTATATATAAAAAAAAACACTCTATTCCATCATTGTATATTTTTATTTTGAGAAACTATCTTTATTTTTATATTTCTGTAACAATTAGTAGCTTTTTAATTATAATAACTATAATTTTTATAACTTGTGCAAGTAAATAGTTAATAGCTATAACATAATCAAATATTATTTGATTCAACTTAGGTAATATAATAAAAATTTATTTGTTTGAAAGTTTTAATGAATAATCTAATTTAATATTTTACTATATTACCCTTAGTTACAAAATCAATCATTTCTTTTCGTTTTTTATTTTTTTTCCATTTTATTATTTTTTAATTTTTTAAAAAGTTTTTTAGTTTTTTCTATTTTTATTTTTTGATGTTTTTCCTATTTTTTAATATATTTTTTTTTTACGTTTTTTTTTAAATTTTTTATGTTTTTTTTATTTTTTATTTTTTTATTTTATATTATATATATATTTTTTATAATTTCCTTTTTATCACATTTTTCTCTTATTCGAGAGTATTTCTGTTAAAAAATTTTGTTAATCCGAAATCAAGAAAAACGTCAATTTTCCAAGATTTTTCGGTTTCGAATTGCATGCCCCTTTTGCTGACATATAAATATTACTTGAGAATCATCGATTACCTATATAAATTAAACAAGATTTTAGTTGATAACCTTAGATAGATAACCAAGATTATTAAGGATAATCCTTAACCAAACGTACTCTAATAGATATGTAATTACTACATCATCATATTATTAGTGTGGATAAAAAATAAAATATTGATATAATATAATATTAATAAATGTTGATCAAAGATTAAATGTTTATATTGTAATAGATATATATTATAGTTGTTAAAACATAATGTTATTAGTATTGATTAGAATTAAAATATTTATATTATAGTAATTATGAAATCATAATTATTATAATTATATAATAGTTATTATGTCGTAGCTATAATTATATAACCGTTATTACATCGTAGTTGTTATAATACTATAATAATTACGAACTAGTAAGGGTAGTTTTGTAATAAGATATTATTTTAAAAATAATGTTTAATTTTTATACTTAAATTTTATAGTTTGATTAACACGTTCAAAAATTGGAATGTTTTTTTTTAATGTTTTTGTTATATATACATCATTTTAAATTTTATGTTTTTAAAAATATAATATGTAGAAACAATAATAGAAAATGAATGTTCCTTATTTTACTTACATGAAAAGGTATAAAAAATATCTATCATATTCTTTTATTCTTAAAATATTATCATTCAAACATTATTACAATAGTTTTAGTTAAAATTATTTTAATATAAAACTAATTTACGTTAAAATAGTTTTAAATAATATTTAAATAAGTTTGATTGATATTGAAATAATTTTATTTAAAATTAAATCAATATTTTTAATATGTATTTTGGTCAAAAGACCGTGGATGGTAAATTATAAGTCAACGAATGACCTAGCTCACGTATTCCCCAAAAAGTCCTCATTTTGGGAATCGATCGGCTAGGTTTATCACGAGGAAATAAAATCCTCAATTTTTATAGGTAAAAAAAGTCTAAAAGGAGATATAATTCTTCCTAAATCTAGGACATTTAAATTAAAATGTAATATATTTTTAAATTGAGCATGATTTTTTTTATAGTCTAAGGGCTTTTAATTGATTTGTTTAGTGTAAAAAATGATCGTGCTCAATTTGATAGAAAATATATTAAATTTTAATTTATATGATGTTGAATTTAAGAAAAATTATACTTCAATTTAAATTTTTTATATCTATAAAATTGATGGTAATTAAGTAAATTATAGAATATTAGGAGTTAAAATAAAGAAATATATTTTGTTAGGGACTATGGAGTGAGAATAAAGAAAATGATGGAGGAGAAACTCGAGTGTGCGGTTACGAATTTTAGGGTAATTTTGAAATATATATCTATTTTGTAAATCCCCGAAGGAGTCAGGGAGTTACCATTCAAATTGCTACCGCTTTGATTTAAATTTCATTGTAATTCGTCAGGGCCCCGTGTCTTTATACCCAGTCTGAAATAGCTGCGACCATCGGATTAAAAAAGGCCTCGTCTCACCGTCCGTAAAGGCCAAGCCAAGGCGGGTAAATTAGTGGGTGGATAAGACAGTATCAAAAAGAAATCCCACTTGTTTGAACCAGTTGTGAGTGCAGCGGAAGCAGCAGCAGCAGATCTTTTGAAATACACAAATCTCTTTGCTCGAATCTTAAAGTCCTCTCACACCATCCGTCCGCTCCCATTCTCCTTCCCCCTCCTTCCCTCCCCATCGCCCCTCTCCCACCCGCCGATTCCACGGAACAGAAACGAATCGAAAGAGAAGGAAAAAGGAGGCGCTTCTCCCCTCCCGCATCCTCCTCGCCGTCGCGGCTGCCCCGCCCGGCGGTCGGAGAAGGCGCTTCGTTGGGCCACCGATCCCTCGGAAGCTCCCTGCGCCGCCTCTCTTTCCAGGTGCGTCCAACGGTTTTCTCGAATTTGGCCGTCTCTCGATCTCGTGACTGCTGTCGAAGTAGTTGGAAGTGTAGGCAGAGGTGCCTCCGCCGATCTCATCCTTCGTACGCCCTCACTTCTGATCGCATCGCTGAGGTCCTAATTGGTGCCCTACTCGTCTGTTGTTCCTTTCCCCAAACTTCGTTCGATGTTCTTGCTCGCCACTAGTGACCCAAAATTTTGTTTTAATTTGAAAAATATTCTATTTCTCGTAGTGGCTATTTTCGTTTTATACGATTCTAATTTCTCTGGAAATTGTTCTGATAGATCAACGTGACGAAGTTTTGCTCTGAGGTTTTGGATGTTTCGGTTAGAGGAACTGAAGTAGCCGAACCCTTTTCATATGTTCCATACAACCTTGTCTAATTTCTGTTGATGGTGTTCCCGAGCTATTCTTGTGGCATTGCTGGTATTTTAGTTTGATTATGGTTCTCGATGTTGTCGGTGGCATAGTTTGTCGATGTCCTGAAATTTTATTTTTTTCTCTATTTTATCACATTTACCTTGATGGCCCAAATACATCTATCATTTCTTTTCGCTCTTCAATCAGTCTTGGATTGATGAATCCGATTCTATTCATATGTTAAACTGGCCTCTTTAGACATCCTTGACAAAAGGTTTTTGGTTATTGTCACATAGGTAAGTTGACCTACTCCTCCAATTATTCACCTCATTATCCAGCAGTTTCCTTAATCTGAGCCCAGTTTAATTAGAAGCTGTTTTCAGTTTAAAATGCCAGCCTGATATTTTAAATGGAACTTTGTCTACTCTTGGATTATGTACATAAAAATGAACAGGATGTTGTGAATAAGGTTCGGTACTTGCCCGATATGAGTTTGTTTATTATTTTTTTTATAAGTATAAAGTGTACAAAATAAACAAGTTTGAACACCAGGGAACTCATTTCATCAGTATTCATTAACAAAGCTCGTGAGCACTTTATAAGCTTATGTATAACTTGTCTAAATCTTAATTATGACCTTTTTTATTTTTTTTCAAACAAATAAAATGCTCTATAAATTTCTATCAATTTTAATTTATTTATAATATGTTAAAAGTGTAAAAAGATATAAGTGTCTTGAACGAGATCTATATTTTAACAAAATTATGAGGTTAATAATCTCTTCTTAAGCTCAATAGAGAGCTTGAGCTTGGCTCAAGCTTGGTAAAGTTTTTAATGAAGAAGCTTGAACAAGCTCGATAAGAAAATGAATAAGCTTGAATACATATAAGCTCTTGACTTGACTTATTTACCCCCTAATAAAAGCATGTTAGATGAACCTGATTGAATTATCCACTGTGATGCTCAGGCACAATTTTCAATGGCTTCAACTAGAAAATCGAGAAATGTGAACCGACGGTTTAGTAAAGATTTTGAAGAGTGGCCTGAGAAGGATGAGACACTTCTTAAGCAAAGCCGACCACGGGTAAGTTCTTTCCCTTTTTTTGTTCGACAACTCATTGTTTGGTTCAAAAAAACTTTGCTTCATCAAGCCAACTGCTGCGATACTATCTTTTCAAATGATTGCACTCAAAATGCTACTTCGGATGCTTTTGTAAATATAAAAGAAAAACTGGAGCAAGTTATAGAAATGGAATGTGAAGTTGTGAACCAATATGATTAGCCTAATATCATGGCAATTACTGAAAAATCTTATTTCATTTACAAAGTCACTGAAAAATCTTATTTTATCCCTTTATTTGAGTTACATGGTTCTTATTTTACTTGCAAGTGCCAAGTGCATATCTCTTTAGGGAACCTACTCCAAGGGACTTCAAAATTACTTCTTTCACATGTTAAGAGCAACTGAGCAAGACTAGTTCGTTCTCTTCTAGACAGTCTCTTGGAAAGCTTTCCTATATTTTCATGTCCTGTAAATAAAATGGTTCCTGATAATTGTATCATTTTGTGTGAAAAATCATCATGGATCACTGGATTTCATGTTAGAGTTGGAAAACTTAATTTTAACATATAGGAGGCATTCATGTTGCTTGAATCTGAGACCAATTAGTTGAAATTATAGTATTACAATTTAGATTAATGACATTAGCGAAACTGAGTCGATGCAATTGAATGGACACATTTTGCAACCAGAGCATATGAGGAAGCACTTGAATTCTACCAACTCCCACAATATCACCCCTCATCCCTTCAAGTTGGTTGTGGTGGGTGTTGGAGTGTATACTGAAAGCCTAAGCTTTGTAAACATTCATTATGAATAAAGAATCACATTTGGTCAAATTGTCTACATTTAGTTGTAGTTGTTCAATTAATTTATACTGTAGATAACATAGTATGTGGTGCCACATGCAGAAGATGATGTTATTAGTACCTTATAAATTATAAACAGTAGCTCACGACCAAAATGGAAAGGAACAAATCATTAGAAGGTCGTAGTGTAATTAAGTATCAGTTTATCTTGACTGTATAATTACACTAGTACACTTAGAGTGTAATGAGTAGGACCATTTGAGGTCGTTTCTTTTATACTGACTTTATAAAGAAACAAAGATCTCGGTTATTATGGAAGTGTGTGCTCTTAATCCTAATATAATAACAAGCACATATATTTGATATTTATTTCTTTAATTTATCAATGGGTGAGATTTAGTTCGATGAATCAATAAGCCCGATAAGTTGGGAAATGATATCACTTATAGTGTGTTGTTGATTATAGAAGGAAACGTGTCTAGAGATACTAGGTTGATAATGTCCTCAAGAGGAGCTCGTGAGGATTGTTATGTTAAACCCTGCAGTGGATTCGACACGATGATAAGGTTGAGTGGTACTACTCTTGACTAAGATATTAATTAAACGAGTTGTGAACTCACTTAATTAGTGGACATTCGATATCTTAAACACGGAGACTAGACACTCATAATAAGAAGGAGCCCAAAATGTAATTTGGGATTGGTGCGGTAGTTCAATAATAGTTCTCTAGTGGAATGAATTATTATCGATAAAATTAAGTTGTGTGTTCGGGGCGAACACGGGATGCTTAATTTTATCGGGAGACCAAAACCAATTCCTCCTCTCGGTCCCTATCGTAGCCTCTTATTTATAGAGTTCTATACCCACCTATACCCACTTTCTATACCCACCTAATAGGGTCAAGCTAGCTTGGGAACCAAGCTAGGGCCTACCTAGGTATAAAATTTGAACCCAAGCTAGAGGGGCCGGCCATATTAAATTAAAAGGATTTTAATTTTAATTTTATTATGGAAGATATAATTTATTAAAGAGAATTAAAATTAAAATATCTCTCTTGAAAAGATCTAAAAGATTAAAGAAAGAGATTAGATCTCTTTCCTTATTTAGATCGGTGAGATATTTTATTTTCTCTTTAAAAATTATTCACATGTTGTTAAATTAAAATTATAGAAATTTCTTTTATCAACCATGAAGAGATTTTCAAGAGAATTTTATTTTAAAATTTCCGGAAACAAATTAGGAAGTTTTAATTTGTTGATTAAAACTTGTCTAATTTATTTCTTTTGATGTGGCCGGCCAATATTGTTTTAATTGGAAATTTTATTTTATTTTTCTCAATTAAATCATGTCAAGGAAATTAAGGAAATTTTATTGTAATTAAATTTCCTAATTTGCTAAGCTAAGGAATATAAAAGAATGGGTGAGGGTGCCTTCATGAGACACAACCTCTATTATTTCTCTCCCTCTTTTGTTCCTTGTTGTGCGGGCCATCATCCTCTCCCTCTCTTCCTCTTGTGGTGGCCGAACCTCTCTCTCCCCTTGGAGCTCTTGTGGTGGCCGGATACTACTTGGAGAAGAAGAAGAAGGAGAGAAAGCTAGCATCTCTTGGAGCTTGGTTGATGTTTTGATCTTCTTCCTTGGTGAAGCTTCCTTGTTGTGGCCGAATCTAGCCAGGAGGAGAAGAAGGTGGTTGGTGGTTTCTCATCTCGGAAGATCGTTGCCCACACAACGTCCGAGGTTAGAAGAGGAATACGGTAGAAGATCAAGAGGTCTTTCTAGAAGGTATAACTAGTAGTTTTTCCTTTTCCGCATCATACTAGTTATTTATGGAAATAATACCAAATACAAGAGGCTTACGTTCTAGTATTTCGAATATGTTTTTCGAAGTTGTGTTCTTTTGTTTTATTTTTCCTTGTGATTTGATTGTTCTTTTCGGTTAACCTAAAGTTATTTTAGGAAATTAAATATTAGATTTCTATAAAAGGTTTTGTCTAGTCGGTAGTGGTTGCTCCCATATCCAAGAAGGCCATGTGCCTCGCCACGTCAGTACTGGGAACCAATTATGGAAATTAATATTTAATGGAATTAATAACTTAAGGTGATTTGGGTCGAACGTGTTAAGTTCCGTAGGAGATCCAAGTCAAAACCTAAAAGAACAAATAGATTAAGTTTTGGATCAAACGTGATAAGTTCCGCAGGCGATCCAAAATTTAATTTAAAAGAACACATGGTAGCTAGGAAAAGGTTCAGACCTTTGTACAAAATTTTTGTACAGTGGAACCTCTAGGCTTTCCGAGTAGCAACCAACAGTGGGCAAATAAATTAGGTTTGTGCTGATGAAGTTTTTATACTATCCTTCTCAGTGAATATTATAGCCTTTAGTTTCCTCTTGCTATCACTTCAGGCATCAAAGATACCATTGGCCACCCATTTCTAGGAAGGTGCTTGAGTTGAGAGTGTTCTATGTTATGGAGGAATCAAAATCAAAGTTGAGAGGCACTGTTGGAAGTGGAAACAAATTTTCATGGGTCAGGCTTCCCTGCCAGATCTATGTTGCATGAAATAGCAAAGGCGTCAGTGGGTTACAATTATGAATGTTATGGGAAATGGAGAAGGCTACTAAGTAATTGAGGAATATTCTATTCATCCCGTACGAGTCTCAGTTGTAGACTGTAATTTCTAGCAAAACATCAACTATTTCTATTTTTTTAAATAATAATGTTATGGGAAATGGAGATTTCTATTACAAATTTCAGAAATGCTGAATTTTTTGGCAACTCTGTTTGCAATTAATATAATTAGGCACAATTGTTTTAATATCAGTTTTTGTTTTTTGTTTTTTTTGCTTACATGAGTAATATGTAATGCAAAAAATGAAATGTGCTCCTCAAAATTTATGCCAGTTATCAATATTATCATCTGGCATCTGAAATGCAGAAGAGGAAGTTGTCTGATATGCTTGGTTCTCGGTGGAGCAAAGATGAACTTGAACATTTCTATGAAAATTACCGCAAGTATGGGAAAGATTGGAAAAAGGTATGCTTTTTTCCCCTCTCTGAAAAAAAAGTAGAATTGTAATATCATGGGATTGTGATTATCTGAGTTATGATCTCCTTAGATAGTTAAAGTGTGAATGGTTTATATCTCATTTTTTTGATTTCCAGGTCGCTGGCACCTTACGTAACAGAACATCAGATATGACAGAAGCTCTTTACAACATGAACAAAGTAATGCTTCTTGATTTCCTCTTGCTAAAATTGAAAATCCATCTCAATTTTGCACTTCTGTACAATATTTTGCATGCTGAATTTTTCCAACCCCTTAGTCTGTTGGTGTCATTTTTCGTCTATTGTAATTGATTTTCTTGATTTAAGGCACCATTCAGGGGAGAACCAACATAGTATATTTAGGGCTTGCTTTGGTTTCCTAATTTACTCCCTTCCAATAGTGTGGGGCAGTTTTGGGGCGCATCAGGTGATGAATTTCCCCATTTTGCAGAACATAGTATATTTAGGGTGTAGTCTCATTGTTATTGTCTTCTTCACATCCATCTAAACATGAAATTTGGTGTCACACAAGATAAACAAGTTTCTGTTTATCTATCTCAGGCAGCCAAGAGAATTTGGATCCATTTTGACTTCAGTACTGAACTTTCTTTAAGGGACAAAGATCTAAAAAATTATTTTTATTTGTTTTACTAAAATCTAATTATTAGAATTCTTGTCAGTTTAAGAAAAAGAAAAATCAAGTTGTATGGTTGTGCAGAGCAAGATTAAGTACATTGAATCCAACTCTTGTATTTGTTTTTCTAATCTGCTCATGCTTTTGAGGTTCCTTGACACACTGATCTTTTAGTTTTCTGCAATAACTGTGAAAGAAAAAAAACTTAACATCACTCTTATCAGATTTAAAATTTAATAATAAAACTGGTGGAAATTGACCTGAGTATGAAGTTGAAACTAAATTCATTTCAGTGGGCATCTTCCATGCCTGTATCCGTTTTTTCTAGATATTCGACAACTTTTCAGGTTGGTTAGACCTCATAGCACAATTTATCTCTATTGTTCTTATTGAAAACTCAATGCACAAGATGCTTCTGCTCTCTCCATCAATTTTTGCAGGAGAATGCAGGCTATAAACAGCCAATTTTTCAGAAAAAGTGTTTTCTCTTCTTTTTTGTTTAAAAATATTAAGCAGCCAATGCCTTTTGCTGGAGTCAACTACTTATTTATTTTGTTGAAGAGCAATTGATATTCATTTTTGCTATTGTATTTTTTTGATTATGTGTAAAGACAGTGCACAACATGGTTATGCTGGTGAATCTTTAACATTTATTATGGATCAGGCATATTTGTCACTTCCAGAAGGAACAGCAACTGCAGCTGGATTAATTGCAATGATGATTGATCACTACAACAATCTGGTAAGATTCAAAAATTGGTCATGTAATCTTAAATTTGCTGGTAAATTGAGACTGATTTTGTAGGTGATGCTCCCTGGAATTTGTAAACCTGACTGAAGAAGTAACATAACATCCTATTATATTTCAACGTGATGACTAGATACAGAATCTTTAGAATTAAATGTTTTGATCATTCTCTTTCTTAATGTAATGACTGTTAACATTGATCATTTAACTAATTAGCTAATCATCCACAATCTTTCTTGAAATAAAAAAGGCGTAGCTGGTGTACAAAGCTCCTGCCAATGCGGGGTCCCGGGGAAGGGTTGGACCACATTGGGTCAATTGTACGCAGCCTTACCTTGCATTTTGCAAAAGGCTGATTCCGCCATTCGAACCCGTGATCTCAAGGTCACATGGAAACAACTTTACCGTTGCGCTAAGACCCCCATTCGAACTATCTTACTTGAAATATAATCAACAAATTGGTAAAGAACTATTATCTACATTCTTTTATTCATCAGCAGTTGCTTTCATGGGTCAATGTCTAGAAGTGGTATGCTTCTAGCTAAACTCTAGAATCATTGTTCATCCTGGAATACCAGTGATTTTGTTTTTTCAACGACAGATTTTATTTCCTAAAAGATAAGACTGCAATCCTTTCCTGCAACCAGACTACACATAGATGGTTTTCTCCTTTTTCCCTACATAAGACTTTTGAATCATATTCTTGGATTTTTAATAGCCTTATAATTCTTCAATGATAAAACAGTGATCTTGAAAGTGATTTTCTATAGAAATTTTGTTCATAATTGTCATCTTTATCTCCTAACTATTCTCTCTTGAAAGTTGGAACACCTTATATTATTATTATTATTTTGATTTGTAAAGGTGGAAAAGTGGGACCTGGAGGATGTGAGATTCATAATATATATATATATATATATCTCTGTGTCTCGAGTTTTGTTACTTTTTTCTTGTTGCTTAATGAAATATGCTTTGTATTCTTCTTGTCCTGTTTTCTTGTTCGCTATGCAATTAGAATATTGTTATCCTTCCTGTTTGGTTGCTTCCATGATTTTCTTAACTTATAAGTCGTTCTTACTGCTAAGAATCAGTTAATCATTTGTGGATTCTGACAGCTTTTCTTATGACTTCTAAGTTCTTGAAGTTTGCTCTTTTGAACCCACCCACATTCAGTTTGTTGGTATCTAATTATCTAAAGCTGATAATCATCAATGAGCAGGAAGGAAGCCATAGTGATCGGGAAAGTAATGATGTAGCAAGAACATCTCAAAAGCCTCAGAAGCGTGGCCGGGGGAAATTTCAGCTTAGCTCCAAAGGTTCTGATGGATACTCTCCTGATAGGTTGCAAAATCAATCAGGGTCATCAAGATACGGATGCCTATCTTTGCTGAAGAAGAAACGTTCTGGAGGTAAATGTCATGCTTTTGAAATGGTTATATATTATCTCACTGTGCTTTTTTTTCCCACCATGTGGCCAGAAGCAATTTAATTGAATTGAAGTTTCAGCATGCTGCTTTCCCCTCAAAAAGATAGTTGAGTGAGTAAATATTTGCCAAGGTTTTCCTAACCAGGAATTTTACTCCCTCCAGTCATCTCTGAAATTCTTATCCACTGACTGAGTGGTTGTTGCTTTCATTTTTCTTTAAACTTTAATGGTGTTGTTGTTCTTCCTTTTCTTCTGTTGCAAGAATTCACAAGCACTCAGGCGGTGATGAGTGTTTCTTATTTGCTTTATTGGTGGTGCAATACCAAACTCTCAGGGGTTGGTCTCTACCTTGCATTCATTTTTCTGTTGCAAGAACCTTGGATGCTAGCACCTAGGGCGTTAATTATCTGATTTATTTTATCTGAGGGCTGTGTGAGAGTAGGTATTTAGTGTCAAGTATAACCCTTCTTCAAATTGAGATAGGAGGGGGAGTGGGGTGGGGGGGATCTTTGTTTAACTTGGCTTGTGCTTCTTGTTTGTCAATGCATTTTGTAGAAGATAGAGTTGTGAAGGAAGAAGAGTGGAGGACTGGGGTTCTCGAGTGTTCAATGGAGATTTTCTATATAGAGACTGGCATGCTGAATAGCGTTGTCTTGCACCCTTGATAGCGGTCTTTCTTACTTTTTTCATTTTAATAAATTTGGAAAAAAATTGAAGCCAAATGTTCTTGTTCTTAGTATACATTTTCTCCATCTGTGAGCTAGAACATAACTGAAATTCATAATAAATTCAAAAATTGACACATTATGGATTGAAACTTGTCTAACCTAAACTTATCAAGTATAATGTAATTGAATAATTTGGCTTTGCTTAATGTTCCAAAATTTTTGCTCTTATGTTTCTTTTATTAAATTTACCACTATCACAAATAGGTGTTTTGGGGTCTCAGCGCTTTCTTCATAAATATGGGCATATCAGAAATTATCCTTCTGAACGTACTAAATAAGGTTTTCTTTATTATATCCCATGGATTATGGCACCCAAAACAAATGTTTCTATCATGGAACACTTGATGAAAATTGTACCCTTGAGGAAGCTTCTATAAACAGAAACTCACTTGTGATGCAGCAGCTTTCTTGTTTTCTACCTTGTGCTTGATTTTTCATGTCATTATGTGTGGTTGATTCCTTTCAATATTCATATGGTCTTTTTTCCCATCTGATGAATTAAATTGATTTGAAATATTGTAGATCTGTTTTCTGCAAATCAGCCTCGAGCTGTTGGAAAAAGGACTCCTCGTTTCCCTGTTTCAAATCTGTACAACAAAGATGATAAGGAAAGACCAACATATATGAGTAAACAGTCTTCGATGACAGCAGTTGATTCTGTTGATGATGAAGGTGCTCATGTTGCAGCCATGGCTTTGACAGAGGTTCTGCAAAGAGGAGGCTATGGCTCACCACAAGTTTCTCTAACACCTGGAAGGAGGATCAACCATTCAAATTGTTCTATTATTAAAAGTAGTGAACAAAGGGTAGTTGTGTGTGCTTGTATTATCCATCTTGTTGCTTTAGTTTCTATGTATGTTGAACCGTTTTCCTTTATGATTCTAGAGTGCTGAAATGGAGACAGACAGGTCAAAATTAATCAATGCTCAAACGGATGGTGATTTTCATGAAGCTAGTTTAGGTAGTAGGGAAGCTGAGAATTTGTATTTTACTAGAGACGAAAAAGAAGGTGAAGGAGCAGTTGAAGCTCCAAGAAGGTTGAAGAAGCATCAAGGAAAAGGACCGAGAAACCTAGACACTGAAAACTTTCAAATCGATGATGATAGGGAAGCGTGCAGTGGTACTGAAGAAGGATCAAGTGTCAAAAAAATTAAAAATGAACAAGACATTGAGATTAGAGACAGTAAATCCAGTCATGGATCTTCGAAGAAAAGAAGCCGGCAACTCTTTTTTGGAGGTTTGGTTCAAACTACCCTTGTTTATCTCTCTATTCTGTGATTATTGTTAGATACAGTTGTTATTTTCTTTAGTTGGGCTCATGAGTCTGAGCATTTTTGAAATTAACATCGACATGGGCATTTTCTAGGTTGACATAGTAGAAATTGGAACCAATATGTTGTACTTTGTATTTTGATTATTGTTGTACTGATGCACTTGCTAAAATAAAGTGAATATTAAGATATATATGTTGATATGATTAAATTGGTTTGAATATGAATGGTAAAATAGTTTTGCAAATAGCTCACCAAATGAACAAGATTTGTGTAACCAACCCCAAAATGTTGGAACAAACACGGTATCATGATAGTGATGAATCAAAATGGTGCTGATGATTATGATACATGCATGGCTACCTTCCTCACCCAAGAATGTCTTTAATGTTTGCTTGATACTTCTTCCATGCATGGAAGTCTGGGTCCATTCCTGACTTAAATGTATGCCATTTACTGATTAGAACCCATGTTGAGTGATAGTGTTAAATCAATAGTACGAGAGTTCTTGCATTTTTTATGACAATTTCCTCTGGATGGGTCAGCAGCAGAGAGTATTACATGGTCTTTTCTAAATGAAGCTGACAGAATATTGAGAAAATACATTTTTTCCATATTGCAAACTCGATCAATTTTTTTTTGGTTTGAATGTTTATTTTTAAAGTAAACCTAGATTTCATGCTACAAAGTCATCAAGTAAAATCCTTTTGTTGCTATGGGTATGGTAGCCATCCCATTATTTCAGTTCCTGTTTTTTCTCCAAATTTCTTATCATTTGATGCTTTGCTAATTAGACGTGGAAAATTCACCCAAATGGTTTTTGTTAGCAGATGAGAACACTGCCCTCGATGCTTTGCAGACACTAGCAGATTTGTCTGTTAACATTTTGCTGCCATCATCTGTTGTTCAGGCTGGTTAGTTTCGAAACTTTCTCACCCTCTTTATTTTCTCTCTATCAAACTGCATGATCACCTTAACAATTTAATATACTATGCTCAAATTAGTTGAAAATAATTATCTATAGAATGAATTGAACAAGGTTCAAACTCTTGAGTCATGCCGGTGTTTCTTTGATTGGAGCAATACTGTTTTGGTACCGCGCTGGTGATTTTGATACCATGCCAGTGTTCCGACATTCAAATCTAGACTGCTGTGTGCTTCTAGGGATATGGGATATGGGCAAATATTTAAGTTATCCAATAGTAGTATTTGACAATCCATTCAAAGAAAGATGGAGGACATGATTCGTTTTAGGTAGGCTGGCTGTGTCTCTAGGTCCAAGTGGTCCGTGGCCAAAAGGCACTTCATAATGCTATAAGGCATCTTCTCTATGGAAGATATAGAAGGGGAAAAGAATAATATAAGTGCACCTTCTGTTATATCTTGGTGGTCTTGTGAGTTATGAAAGAGGCCAGGGCATGTAGATGGGAAGTTTTCCATGAATTGGGTCAAGGTTTGAAATTTTGTTCCTAACTAGGCTCTCAGTTTCCAACTAAAACTAGATGTTTCAATGTTGTGCTGACACACAATGTTAAAGACACCAACTAGAGGAAGGAATTGGTTCAGAGGAAAGAGGAAGAAGATTGGAGGAGAAAAAAGAAAGAACTCTAACCTCATTGTGTGGTTGTCACAGAGCTTGTGTCATCATCTCGTGTTGTAGTGGTTATCATCGTCGCACCTGCCCAATGGTTGAGTGGCTTTGTCACTTGGACAACAAAAGCCTTAAGTGGCTTCATCTCAGATATTGAAAGCTTCGAACAGCTTCATCTTCAATAGAAGAAGCCTTGAGTGGCTTCATATTTGCTGTGGTTCATCTTGTAAAGTGGAAGCATCGAGCAACTTTGTCTTCTCAGACAATGAAAGCCTCATGTGGCTTTATCGTCTCACAATGCTTGTAGAAGCTTCATTAGATGAGTCTACTCTTCTTTAAAGTTTATGCATAATCCATTAATATAGAAAAAAGGGGTAGGCAATTTTGAATCACCCAATTCAATCCAAATGGTCTTAGTAGAAGATGATGCCCAAACAGCTATATTGGATGGATTAGATACCATTAGGGATGGTGTCATCCACAATGTCATGAAGTAGGGTCCATTTAGGTAAATGTTAACACTGAGCTGACATGGGACGATAACAACTTTTAGTCCTTGCTCATTCGGTTCTTACCAATTCTTGATTTCTGATATTATAAGCTTTCTAAGTATAATATTAAACATGGTGACCCATCCTTTTAGTGTCCTGCTTTGCACACACATGAAATCTTGCATCTGGCCCATACTGAATTAGTCTAATCTAATCCAAATGTATGTATACCTATATATCTAGGAGGATTCATCTGTTCTATGTTTCTTGTGTGTTGTCTTTGATTTCATTTTCATTACCGGAGCATTATGTTTCTTGTGTGTTGTCTTTGATTTCATTTCCATTACCGGAGCATTATGCTTCTTGTGCTATCTTGTCATGTGTAGAATCATCAGCCAGGGTCAAAGAAGAACAAAAAAATATGGATATGGATGTGAAGCCTAATATATCTGAATCATTATCCTTAAATTGCCCTAGAGATAAGACTAAAGTTTTGGGAAAAAGGGAGCGACGGAATCCTTCAAGTGTTGGTTCTGATATGCTTTCCAGGAAAAGCTCTAAAGCTGTGAAGGGCTCACAGCTTGATGCAAAAGCTATTGCTGACATGAATCTTCAAGCCCAACAATGCATAGATCTGACAGAGAAAAGAAAAACAAAAATGTTTTCTTCAAAAGTATGAGATCTGTCATCATTTAAGTATTTTCAGCTTCATCTGATATATGCAGTTATAGTAGTTTTTTTTAAAGTTCCAATTTGATGCAGAAGTTGTTATTCTCTTCCCCTGTTTATTTATTGTTCACAGATTCTACGCATGGACTTCTTCAATGATCCTCATAAAAGTGAATCACAGAGGATGGAGGTAATTTATGTTTTGTCAGTTTTTATATTTTATTTGAGGCAAAAGATTATCCAATAATTATAAATTAAGCAATATATGCACACAAGGGCAGCCTTTCCTTGAAATTCTAATATTTTGGCCGTTGATACCATTTTACTAAAGCTTTAAAGATTTCATATTTTGTGGCTTCAGCAACATACGTTATATATCACCTGTATAATCATTATCATTGTCATCATCCTTCATCAAAAAAAAAAAAAAAAAATCATTGTCATCATCAAAGAGCCATGTTTTTCACAATTATTTGAGGTTGACTACATGGATCTTATCTCTTCCCTGACTCCCCTGACATATTTTTGTTGAAATTGTATGATTTTTATTCATACTGTTATATTCATGTTCATTAGGCTTCTGCTGAAGAAGGAAAAAGATTCACTGCTAAGGGTAAACGAGCAAGTCAAGTTACTCCATTGGTTAGGCAAGACAAGTTTGTTAAAGCACCAGAGAATTCTTCTCCTGTTGATGCTGGAAGAACAGCTATACACTCAAGTGAAACAACTGTTCATGTTGGCACTGAAAATCAAGGTAAACTGCTTGCCTCAAATAGAAATCGTCGCAAAATAAGCCTGATAAAGGCATTGGACTGGAAGGACTTTAAACCTAGCAGCGTATCTGATCATCCTGATAGACTCTCTCATTCGATCAGCAGCACATTTGAGCTTAAGGTGCTTGTATACTCGTGTGGTCAATATTTTCTTTAGAAAAATATCACAACTACTAATAATGTTCTATTCACTTCATTTCAGGGAAAACTTTCTCATTGTCTGTCATCTAAACTGCTTC
The DNA here is from genome assembly GCF_018446385.1 of Zingiber officinale. Lineage (NCBI taxonomy): Eukaryota > Viridiplantae > Streptophyta > Magnoliopsida > Zingiberales > Zingiberaceae > Zingiber > Zingiber officinale. The sequence continues at coordinate 98,954,118 of NC_056002.1, read as the reverse complement.
GTAGATGGTGTATGTTTGAGTGGTTTTACAGTGCCATTGACTATCCATGGTTTGCTAAAAGTGAGTTTGTGGAGTATTTGAATCATGTGAGGTTAGGACACATACCTAGGCTAACTCGTGTGGAGTGGGGTGTCATACGAAGGTATGTCTTAAACTAAAACTCTTAATTTGACTTGCAGTCTATAACCTTGTTGGTTCCAATTTCAGTTCTCTTGGAAAACCACGGCGATTCTCTAAACAATTTTTGAAGGAAGAAAGAGAGAAGGTTGAGCAGTATAGAGAATCAGTTAGGACACACTATGCTGAACTTCGTGCTGGCCTTAGAGAAGGTCTTCCACCAGACCTAGCTCGCCCTTTATCAGTCGGCCAAAGGGTCATCGCTTGTCACCCTAAAACAAGAGAACTTCATGATGGAAGTGTTTTGACTGCTGACCGTAGTAGATGCAGGGTTCAATTTGATCGTCCTGAATTAGGGGTTGAGTTTGTTATGGTAATCCTTTACTTCACTGTATTTTCTATTGGTTAATTAATATTGATTATCTAGTCTGTTTTGACAGATTGTCAAATTGTTTTCTTTACTTTTACTGTGATTGGCTTGCATTATGAACTATATAAATTGTAAAATTATTTATTGATTACTGCAAAATAACTTTCCAGTTTCCTGTTTTGACAGCTTAAACTGATGGATAAGGTTCTTTTGCTTCTGAAAACTATTGCGTTGAGTCTTTTCATCCTGTTATTAAACATTCTCGAAGTTGGTAGTAGGTGAATTAATATAACTATACATACATTATTATTTACAACTATTTGCTATTTACTCACAAATCTCAAATAAAGATGTCAATTCACTATCTTGCTGTATCAGAGCATCATAGAACATCATATGTTTGTGATTTGTATTGTTCCAGTCAAGCACTATATGGCATTTACCACTCTAGTGTAACCTGTGGTTAATTCATTGCAAGTGACTATCAGCCACATTTCATCTACGTCTAGCTCAACATCAGTTTCAAGGCAATACTCACCAGTTGACCTCATCTTTTATCCCTTTCAATTGTCTTAATTGAATGAATTTTCTCCCTTGTACATGTTAATTCTTTTTCCTCTCAATTTCTTTTTTTTCCCATTGGTTCTGTCATTATTTATCTAATTGTTTCATTAAGAATATTCTGTGCGATATAGCTGTTAGATCTGTACCTTTTCCTCACACAAGTTGATATATGTTTTCAATGAGAATTATTATTTTTTAGAACTTTATTTGAGATGGCTGTGTGATTTGTGCTTGGTATCAGAAATTGGTTGCTTCACTAACCTCAGGCTCATAGTCTACTGCTCAACCATTACAGCACCAAATTATTAGCTATGAGTTTCTGAGAAGTTTAATTATTAGCTACAACATTCACTAGCTGATAACAGTTATAAGAATCGATCCTGTATAGGAGATGTATAGGAGATAATTATATAATTATCTATCAATAACTCATCATTACAAATCATTAAATCACTCATCACTAGAATTCTTGCTTTCCTTATTCTTCATTGTATTGGGCTACATGCTAGTTTGATCAAATCACTTTTGTGACTAATATTAACTCAAGCTATTTGATTTGGGTACATATCTGAATATTATTGACCTGCCTAGATGCCTTATGTGGTTAGATACCGAGCATTATTTTATATCGAGTATGCAACATGGTCTTTTCATCCATATATTTAATTGGCTGCATGCTGTTTTTATTTAAAATTTTCTTCTCAAATGATTTGACTCTTTATCCACAATAGGGATAATCCTGACTCTTGAATGTCATGCATTTATTATTACTTATTTTTCAGGATATTGACTGCATGCCACTGAATCCCTTTGAAAACATTCCTGAAGCATTGAGAAGGAATATTGGTCTCGGCAGACACAGCAACAGTTTGAAGGATTTAAAACTAGAAGATTGCACCAAGGATTGGCGAATTGGAAATTCTATGAGACTTACTCCGAATGAGAGTTTTGACATTGGTGGTGGGAGTTCCCCTACTACTACTAGTTATCAAATGAATACATTAATGAAACATGCCAAGGTTACTCCTTTTCACTGTATAGTATAATCTGAAGCATTCTAGGAGGCTAGTGAGTCATGTGATACAATGAACTTTTGGCAGGGGGACACATTAGATGCCATTGTGCAAGCTAAAGCTACGGTAAATCAAGCTGCTGTTGCAGCACAGCAGGCAATGTATAATCAACCCTGTTCTCTATCACAAATTCAGGAGAGAGAAGCTGATATAAGAGCTCTTGCTGAGTTATCACGTGCTCTTGATAAAAAGGTAATGTTTGCATGTTTGTCCAGTCCAATAATATAATTTCTATAATGACCTCTCATTATATTCTAAATGTGAAGACACTGTTGAGTACTTTGAGTCATCACCAAGCAACTAATTTTGGTTGAATCAAACATAGTTTTATAGTTTGCATCAAGGTTTAAAATTTCGAACCGTGCCGAGGTTTCGGTCTCAAACCGGAACGATACAGTTTTGATATCGTATCGTACCGTGCCGATACAGTTTCGGTATTTTTTTATTTATCTATAGTAATTGTAAGATAAATATGTTTATGGTGTATATAAAAATAAATTGTATATTGATTTATTATAAGTTCTCAACTATTGAATAATTTAATATTGTTAGAAAAAATAATTAAAAATAGTTTTATTTAAATAGAATTGATATATCAATAATTTAAATTAAAATGGAAGTATCTATAATAATAATAATAATAATAATAAGTATATAAATTAATACAAGATATTACTTTATATTAATAATAATTATATAAATTAATTATTTATTCATTTAATTAATTATTAATTAAATAATATATATTTTAAATAGCAAAAAAATATCAAGTAAAAAAATCTAAAAAAAATATCAGAATATAAATATAATTTATGAGAATTCTTTTAAAAAAAATTAGATTTTTAAAATTTTTTTTAGAATTTTTAATTTTTTTAAAAAAATTTAAATGAAATTTAAAATAATAAAGAAAATATTAGAATATAAATAAGAATTATTATATTTTTTAAAAATTTTTAATTAAATTTACAATATTATTTTTTTCAGAATATTAATTAATAAAATTTATTAAATTTATTTTAATTTTAAATACATTTTTTATATATTTTATTAGGATAATTTAATTAGGGTTTATAAAAGTCTCTTCGAAATAACCCACGCCCTCCTTAGGAATTGTTTAATTTAATTAATTAAATAAAATAAATATTAAAAAAAAAAGAAAAAAAATCGTGCGTACGCGAGATTGCCCGCGATCTTGTGGGCGGTGTCCGGCGGCGCCAGAAGGGTCGCCGGAAGAGTCCGGCGACGCCGAGACGCCACCGGAGGCGTCCCGCGTCTCCTCCGGCGCCGACGGAGGCGTCCCGCGTCTCCTCCGACGCTGCCGAGACGGGGACACCTCCCGTGCCGGTTTCGGCCGCTCGGCGGAACGGTAAAAACCGCCCGTGCCGGGTGGCATGGAACGACATTTCATACACTGGTTTGCATGTTTTTTGCTGCAATCAATGATTCCTTAGATGCTAAGATGCATTGAAGTAGGGATGATGTTGTATGTGTTGCTTGGCCTATATGAGGTTCCTGTCCAGTAATCACTGCAGTAGCAATGATTATTTCTCCTCCCAACACTTGTCTTGGGCATTTTTCTGCATTGTCCATCTCTAATCAAAACACACCAGGCTCCTCTCGTCTCCATTCATCCTTCCTTTCATTCTAATACCTCTAAACTCTCTAAACGATGACATGAAGAGTTCAGTTAATGAGATTTTGAAGCATCTTGCTATTTTGCTATGTTGAATTTGAAGGTTGTCGCAATAATACAAAAATGGTCCAGAAATTGTGGGACGATATATCTTGTAGTCGTGACATGACTGGTGCTAATGAAGTGGCTCGACTATTGTACCAACATTGGGTAAAGGTGTGAGTGTTTGAGTTGTCTCATCACAAGGTAATCTTTGTTTCTTTCCTTTCATGGGACAAAGGTATCTTATAAATATTGTTGTTGACATCAACATGATAGGCTTTCCAAACCATGCTAGTGACGTTGGACAAGATAACGATTATCCTGCGGACTACCGAGAAAGGAAGATTGAGGAGAAAATAAGAAGAAGATCCTCCTAAAACGAAGAGAAATACACTATTCTCTGAGATTTACCACAATAAGAAATTTTTATTATGAATAAAGGACAATTCCTTAATATCTAAATACGACTCTTATATAAACCACAACCTAAGATCCAAATAAAGGAAAGAAATTATAATTAACATATTTTAATTTCAATCTAGTAAAGAAAGGAAATAAATTTTTTACTCGAAAAGGAAAACGCATAACTGAACGATCTTAATTCAAAACAGAATGCGGATCAAGACAAATCCTCTCCTACAAATACCTGAAATACTAAAATTATCCTAAATACCCTAAAAACAAAAATTACCAAAAATAGCAAAAAGGCTCTGAAAAGGTTTTAAACGGTGAAATTTGGAGCCAAAATTTGGTGGTTACGATTTTATCGGTAACAAACGTAGGTTTTTCAAATTTTGTACGTCTGATAGAGCCCTATTTCGAGTCCCGAGTCAAAATTTATGTCCTTTTAAAATTTAAAGGGTTATATTGGGCTTCATCATGGGTTGGGCTTGCATCAGTCTCGCCGGGTTGAAAATAACTCACCCTCGAGTTCATATTAGCTTCATTAGCATCCGTTGAATAAGGAGTTAAGTGCTTCATATTGAAGACATCGAAAGTCTTCAGATGACTAGAAAGGCGTAACTTGTAGATATTGTCGTTAATCTTTTGTAATATCTCACATGATCCGATTTTCCGATCCTTTAGCTTGTTATACTCTACAGGGAAAGATTGCGAGTAAATACAACCCAGATAAAATTTCCAGTCTCAAAAAATATATGTCGACGATGACTATCGACCCGAGCCGTATACTTGGTATTTTCACCTGCTCATGAATACCTTAAAGATGCTCTGCCATTTCATTCGCTTTAGGACTAATTCGCCCTACATGTGGAATAGGGGCTAAGTCCAGAACCCCCAATGAATTCCGCCTATAGATAATCTCAAAAGGACTTAATCTTGTGGTCCTGTTTCTCAATCTGTTGTAGGCAAATTCTGCTTGAGGTAATACCAATTGACTTTGATTTGGTTCAGGCATCTCAAAAGATTGCCCAAACTCTGATTCACCATCTCAGTTTGTCCATTTGTTTGAGGGTGGTAGGCATTGCTAAAGTTCAACCGTGTGTCCAATTTTCCCCATAAGCTCTTCCAGAAGTGACTAATGAACTTGATATCTCGATCTAAAGTCATGAACTGAGGAACACCATGTAAACACACGATCTCCTTGAAATAAAGATGGGCAATCTGGGAAGCATCCATAGTCTTCCTGCAAGCTACGAAATGTGCCATCTTTGAGAATCTGTCAACCACAACAAGAACTGAATCTGAGGTTCATTGGGTGCGGGGTAATCCCAACACAAAATCCATACTGACATCGAATTAAGGAATTTCAGGAACAGGTAGGGGAGTGTACAAGCCTGCATTTGTGAGAACCCCTTCGACCTCTAGCATATAGAACATCGGTCAACCAAGTGAGCCATATTGTTGGTCAACTTGGGCCAATAGAAATTGGCAGAGATGAGGGTCAACGTCTTATCACGTTTGAAGTTCCCCTCATTATGAAGCTCGCTCATAATCTGTTGCCTTAAAGAGCAGTCTGAAATGCACAATTGCAACCCACGAAACAGATAACCATTATGCAAAATAAAATTATGTCAGTGACCATCATGTACCTCCTGGAATATTCTTCCGAATGATGGGTTAGTTGTATACATATTTGGAAAAATCTCAAAGCCTGCAATACTAGTACTTATGGTGGTGAGTAATGAAGAATGCCGACTCAGGGCATCTGTGACATGGTTCAGACTTCCAGCTTGGTGCCTTAGCGTAAAAGTAAACTCTTGTAAGTAAGCCATCCACTTGGCATGTCGCCTGCTCAGCTTGTGTTGACCATTAATGTACTTTAATGCTTTATGATCATTGAACAGGATGAACTCCTTCTATATTAGGTAGTGTCACCAATGCTTTAAGGATTGCACAATGACATAAAACTCCAAGTCGTAGGTAGAATAATTTTTTTAGATCCGGAGAGCTTCTAAGAAAACAACTGGTCGCCCAAATTGACTCAGAATACCTCCTATACCTATGTCGGATGTGCATTATAGTTGACCTCGAATAATTTGTCAAAATCATGAAGGGCCAGAACTGGTGCTTTGGTCATCCTCTGTTTGACCAATTGAAAGTTAGCCTCTACTTCTTAAGATCAATTGAAATCCCTTCCCTTGAGACACTCAGTGATAGGAGCAATCAGAGTGCTGAAATTGCTGATAAATCGATGGTAGAAAGAAGCCAAGGCATGAAAACTTCTCATATCATGCAAAGTCCTCTGTTGAGGCCACTCCAAGACTGCATCTATCTTTGTTTGATCTGCGTGTACACCATCAGTAGATACAATAAAGCTGAGAAAGTTACAGATGTAGTAAAGAAATAACACTCCTTGTTTACAAATAAGCACTCTGTTTCAGCTTTTCGCACATGTTAGACCGTAAACAAGGATGTCGTCAAAGTATACCACCACAAACTTTCCATAACGGCCCGCAAGATCTGATGCATAAACCTCATGAAGGTGTTGGGCGCATTGGACAGTCCAAAAGATATGACCATCTACTTATATATCCCATGTTGAGTCTTGCATGTTGTCTTTCATTCATCACCAGACCTTATTCTGATCCGATATTTGCTTTTAAGGTCAATTTTTGAGAAAACCTTAGAACTGAATAGTTGATCTAACATGTCGTCAAAGTGGGGAATTGGAAACCGGTACTTCACTATAATCTTGTAATCATGTTAATGATGCTACTATCAACACATATACGCCACAAGCTATCCTTTTTCAACACTAGTAGGGCAGGAACTATATAGGGGCTCATGCTCTCTCAGATGTTTCCTTTTTCCGGCAACTCCACCTAATGTTGTAATTCTTTAGCTTCCTTAGGGCTAAGGCGATAAGTTGGCCGATTAGGCAAACTCGACCTCGGAATAAGGTCAATCTGATGTTGGACATCTCGCATAAGTGGTAGCCTAGAAGGAAGATCCTCTAGCATCAACTCATCAAAATCCACTAGTAGCTGTTGTACTTCGGCTGGTATGCATCCATGGAAGGAGCAACGCTCTGGCATGTAGCAAAGCATATACAACTCTATGCTCCACTTCATCTAAAAACTTGGTTATAGAAAACAGATTAGTATTTTTAGCTATCGGAATTGGAGTAGTTCCTTTACACCGCGGCGCCAACAAATTTTGTTTTTCCGTTGATGTGAAAGGTATATGTATTCTTCCACCCATCATGAACAACATTATGATTATACTGCCAAGGTCGCCTCAACAATACATGACACATATCCATGGCCACCACATCACACCTTTAAAAAGCACTATTAAAATATTTGTCAATGGAAAAGGAAACGTGCTATCATCGGTCTACTATTACCTCTCTTTATTCATCCAGGATAAAGGCATCGATGGTCTACTATTACCTCACTTTCATTATTAAGCCAGGATAACTTGTAGGGTTTAGGATGACAATCTATCTTCATTTGTAATTTCCGAACAGCCTCAGCGGATATTATGTTCTCACAACTGCTGTTGTCGATGATCATCTTGCAGATTTTATCTGTGATGGTGCAGGTAGTGTGAAAAATATTAGTTCTCAACCAATCATCTCCCGAATCATCTTTGGGAGTTAGCAAACTCTTACAAATGACCAAAGTCTTATGACCATCACTATAAATCACTTCGTCAGATGCATCATACATTGGATCGCCAATTGTTGTTGTATCTTCTATCACATCTTCCTCGATCGACAAGTTTTTTTCCCTTCGGATCAGTAAAAGAGGCTTCCAACATTGGTGCTCCATATGTCACTATTCACTATATTGATAACATTTGATAGGGGTCTTAAAGTAAATTTGTGGCGACCACTGCAGTGGCCGTTGCGATGGCTGTTGTGATGGTTGCTGCTATGAAGGACGAGAATTTTGAGAGCGAGCTGGCCGATTGTTCTGGTCGCTTCTCCCTGCTTGTTTCCAATTTTGTTTCTTTTCAGTCACCAATGCACGCTGAAAGGCCTCTAACACCGTCGAAAATAAATGAAGTTTGAGGCATCTTGCAAGGCTAAGCGCAGACCCCCCAAGTAATGTGCCACCTTCTGCTCCTCCGTTTTGGATAGATCGTTTCGGTCCACCAGCTGGAAAAACTCATCTGTATATTCATCGACTGATCTTGCACCCGTCTCAATGAGTGAAGTCACTAGAATAGAGTTTGGGTGTAAGCGAAAGGAAGGAAGTGTTCTTTAATTTTTTCCTTTATATTCTCCCAGTCTGTTATTTGGGATTTACCTTGTTTGTCTTGAGAGCACCGCATCTGTTTCCACCATGCTGATGCTCCCCTGTTGAGTCTGATGACAATTAACTTCACCTTCATTCGATCTAGAACTTGCTTGTAGTCGAAGATCCGCTCTACTTCGTTGATCTAGTCAATCAAGTCCTCTGCTCGCAACGAACCAGAAAATTCGGGGAGATCTTGAAATCCGAAGTCTTCGGCAGGCTCCTCTTGCCCATGGCATTCCTAAGGTGTATTCTGTCGATGATATTGGTTCTCGAAGAAAGACTCGGATCCATGATTAGAAATCTCACGATCACCGAAATCCTATGCCGCTAGACGCTGGGTTAACTCTATAACTTGCCTCCGTAAATCCTTAATCACCATTATGTTCTGGACATTATGACCACTGTGCTTGGCTTCCTCCATCGAAGCCTGCGACCGCGACTACGACCATGACGACCCGCCATTGGATCTGACGATGACCTTCACATGACTCTGATAACAATGACGCGGGGTAGGATAGCGATTATCCCACGGGCTGCTGAGAAAGGAAGATTGAGGAGAAAACCTAAAACGAAGAGAAATATGTCGTTCTCTAAGTTTTACCACAATAAGAATTTTTTATTATGAATAAAGGATAATTTCTCAACATCTAAGCATGACTCGTATATAGACTATAACCTATGACCCAAAATAAGGAAAGAATTACAATTAACAGATCTTAATTCTAATCATGTAAAGAAAGGAAAAAGATCTTTTACCCGAAAAGGAAAGTACATAACTGAACGATCTTAACTCAAAATAGGACGTGGATCAAGACAAATTATCTCCTACAAATATAAGGAATACCAAAATTATCCTAAATCCTCTAAAAACGAAAATTACCAAAAATAGAAAAAAAAACTCTAAAAAGGGTTTAAACGATGGAATTTGGGGCCAAAACTTGACGGTTACCGTTTCACTAGTAACAAACGTAGGTTTTCGAATTCTACACGCGTCGCCACCGACAGAGTTTGATTCCGAGACCCAAGTCAAATGTTATGCCCTTTTGAAATTTGAAGTGTCATATTGGGCTTCATCATAGGTTGGGTCTGCATCAGCTAGCAAGCAATCCTCTTCATTGAAACCCTGCCTAATAGTAAATAGTATAATAGTGTAGCAAGCTATTCAATATTCAAAAATCCATTCATGGTTTCCTACACCCAATTTTGTTTTGTATGAAGTCGTTGGTATGTATCTAGACAAACAAGTATTAGAGATCAAGATATATCTTTTTTGTGCAAGAAGTAATAAGACTATATAGGTTTCATCATTCAAAAGTCCAGTCATGGTATCCTACCCCCAATTTTGTTTTATAAAATATTTGGTAATGTATCTAGACAAACGAGTAGAAGTGATGGATCTTTTTTGTGCAAAAAGCAATAGGGACTATATAGGTTGCATCATTCTACAATAGCCAGCCAATATCAATACGGATAAGCTTCATCAACTTTCTACTTTAGTATAATAGTAAGGTGAAATTTCACAAGCTTATAGGTTCAATTGCAGAATATGCTGATGCTTACATATAGGGCTTAATAAATAGTTTAGTGTGAGAATTGGTGAAGAACACAGTGCATAGTACAAACAGTCACTGACAATGATGCTAAGTGCCAACTTCAAGAAAGCTTAGAAGCTACTAGAGTAAGAGCATCACACAACATTGATCTAATGCTGATGAAGTTTGAGAAATTTGATATTGTAAAGAAGGTAGTGAAAATGAGACAATTGTTGACTAATTCCTCTATAACCTTATGGATTAATGGGAAAACTGGTTTGATGGGGGATCCTACGACCTTGAGGTATTGGGTTTCTAAATTTTCTCTTATTAAAGTCATTGTCCTAGAAAAGGTCATATTAAAGGCATATTTACTTCAAAGGATTGGGATACTTCTTGATATGTTAGCATCATTTTAGTGTACGGATACCAAAAAGATTGTTTATCTATTGGTTGAAATTTCATGCCATGCCACTCAATGTGGCAGAAAATTTCTATTCTGGTATTGAAACCCAATATTGGTTTGGATTAGTCATTTTTTCTGTGTTGTGTGTCTCATATTGTGCCAACAATAGACATGCTTTGACAAACCACAGTGTGAAGATGAATTGAAATGAATTTAATGGTAATTTAGATGTTTGTTATATTTTTATATTTATTTCTTCAATTAGAGAGTATTAATTCAAATTATATACATCTAACAACAGTGAAGTTGAATAATTACATTGGATTGCAAAGTTTCAATGCGATTCTGGCTTGTAAGCTTTCACCATTCCTGTACTAGAAGGTCATCAAGTCCATGTTCTTAATGTATCCTAGCTTTTAGTAATTATGTAGTTAATGTGTTCTGATGCATTTACAGGAAGCTCTTTTGAAGGAATTGAGGAATATGAACGAAGAAGTATCTGAAAAGCAACAGGATGGTGATACCATAAAAGATCTGGAGCATTTCAGAAGGCAGTATGCCATGGTGCTTGTTCAGCTACGTGATGCTAATGATCAGGTCTGATTTTTGCAAAATTTTAACCAATTAGCATGTTGATTCAGGGAATTTCTTCAAACTAAATCCTGGCAGTTTTGGGCTTTAGGTTGCTGCTGCTCTGCTCTCTCTAAGACAGCGTAACACGTACCATGGTAACTCAACACCTTCATGGAATAGGCCATCAGAAAATTTTGAAGTTCTTGGACTTCCAGAAACGTTCAACTCATCTGCTCTTCTCAATCTGGAATTTGGATCTAATGTAGTGGAAATTGTTGAAACTTCAAAGCGAAAAGCAAGGGCAATGGTTGATGCAGCAGTCAAGGTATTTTGATGCTTTAACATGTCAATGTTCCTTCATTACTCCTTTTACTGCCAAATAACATGGCTTCATTACATACATTATTATCCACTGTCCAACTTCATTGGAAGTATTTATCTGTGGCCTAGTACTAGTTTCCCCTTTCAAGTTTCTATTGATAGCTGCTAGTTTCCCCTCTCAAGTTTCAATTTCTTCTTTTATGTTCTGTGTATTTGACTATAGACCAATTCTTCTTATTTTTGATTTGTTTGTCAGGCAATGTGCACACTTAAGGAAGGAGAAGATGCCTTTAATAAAATTGGGGTGGCTTTAGATTTAGCAAATAATTCTGTTTCTAGTAAAGGAGTGGCACAAGGGCCTCCTAATTCTGGACATGGCAATACAGCAAATCCAGAGCACACAGGAAGGATATTTGATTCAGCAACAGTTAGTCCAAAGTCTAATAATCCATCTGATGCTGATCTTCAAATTCCTTCTGAGCTAATATCATCATGTGTATCTACCTTGCTTATGATTCAGGTAAATTTTGTTGGCAGTATCTAAAAGATATTGCCTTTTTAGTATTACCACTTGTTCACCTAGATTGTAGAATATATCGTGTTCACCTTATGCAAGCAAAGCGAAAAAAAATATACCCTTTTTGAAAGAATAAATCTGCATGATACAATTTTCAAGTTTCTTTCATTTCTAGTTTAGGATAATTTTATTATTCTTACTTTGATTGTTTCTAGCAAATTCAGTTGATTTTAAAACAAGTTCTGGGAGATTGGTTTATTTTAAGATATCTAAAAGATCACCTCCCGTTGTTTTATTCATTGAATCTTTAATGATAAATTTTCCTCCCCTACTATTCTATTCTTTCTTGAGAAGTCACTGATTGAGGTATGCACTCATTTGATATTGCTGACAAATGTACTTGGTTCCTGCTCGTATTGAATTAAGTTATATCAGTGCCCAACTTCAATCTTCCACCTCACAACCACACTCCATCCTTCTCTCCACTCAAACTCATCTAACTGTAAAACTGTTACTCCTCTCACTTCTCCCATTTCACTCATGACATTGTTTGCCTCGTCTCCCACTGTGTGCGTTGACTCGGTCCATCATTCTTTCCTCCCTTAAACTGTGATTCTCCCTTCCATATGACCCAGTTGGAGCCTTTTTCTGCCCTACCTCTCGACACATCTGAATAAACAAAAAACTCATCTAATCCTGCCCTCGTAATTTTGAGAATATTTAACCCTCAGTTGATCATATGATCACTCATTTATGCAACAATCATATGACAATCCACACCGTCATCAAAATATTTCCTTGTATTAAACTTGATAGCACCACCCTCAACATTAATATTTCACAGACCTAGCAAAATTGTGTAGACAATTGATAAGAAACACAACAGTGAACACTTTTTGAAGCAAACCCATAGTTTTTGCTAAATTTTCATACCACACTCAACTATTAAATATTTTCTTCTCCCCTTCAAAATAAACATTCTCCTATTGATTTTCATAATGCTTAATCTGGATCGATTGTGCAGGTCTGCACAGAGAGACAGTATCCACCTTCTGAGATTACGCAGATTCTTGATTCTGCTCTCGCAAGTTTGCAACCATGTTCTCCACATAACCTTCCAATCTACAGGGAAATTGAGACTTGCATGGGTATTATTAAAAACCAAATGTTGGCTTTGATACCAACCCCAAGTAATATTGCCCCAGAAATTTCCACAGCTTAGAAGTTTCTCACTTCTGCCTGTTTCCCATTTGTGTAGCTAAGCAAAATGATTTAATTTTTGCTTGTTCATGTTTCTCATTTCCTTTTTTCTTCTTAATTGTTTCTCAAGCAAACAAATTTTCTTTACCTGATTGGTTGGGTACTCAAGTTGATTCATCTTATTTATAAATATGCTTCATAATTTTCTTCTGTCTAAACTAGCAAATAATCCAGTTTTCCAATTTATTGTATATCAATTTTTTTTTTGTTGTCAATTGATCATGAATTATATATTTTATTGTGATTTATGAAAGATTAGGTCAGGAGGGTTTAAATCTTCTGAGCTTACATTTGATTAACACACATAATTAATTATCTTTAAGAAAATTAAATCTCAAGTGATCTAATGCTTAATGTACAAAGGAGGTTTAGATTATTGGATGTTGGTTTAATATGTAGATCCGTTAATTTGATTCATTACTGTTAATGGACGATTAATGATGAATGAATTTTAAGGTAGAAGCTAATGGGTTTGGTCTTGTATGATGGACTTGTATATAAGGAAGAAGTTTCCTATGATTTGGACATCTTGAATCAAAAGGGTTTTGGAAAGTTTATTTTTTGTTAGACCCTTTCCGATTGAGATCATGCTTTGGTTATCACCCAATTTTATAGAAAATCATTTCGTGCTTATAGAAATTCTAACAAGTAAGAAATAATGACTTTGCGATGCATTCAGGTTAGTTTTTATTTGTCGTTGTATTCGGATTTCAATTTTACCTTATTCATTGATTGATAGTTTTTATTTGTCATTGTATTTGGATTTTAATTTTACCTTATTCATGGATGATAATTACATTATGTATTCTTTAATTTATTATTGATATTATAGATGTATCTTTCAATTTAATCCAACAAAAAAGGGAACATATTAATTGAATCTTTAATTTCATGCAGATTTAATTACATTTCTTAAAATGCTTTTACATTTTTGTAATGTATAAATTACCAAAAAAGTCTTAAAAACTAAGGTTAGGGTTTGTTTGTCTCTTAAAAACTAAGTTATCTGTTGAATCGATTCATTTATCATAGATAAATATGTTAGGGTATGTTTGGTTGAGAGTTATCTTTGATAATCTTGATCATTCATCCAAGGTTATCAACGAAAATCTTGTTTGGTTTAGGTAATCGATGATTCCGAAGTAATATTCTATGCTCGACACGTCAGCAAAAGGAACATGCAATTCAGAATCAGACAATTTCAAAAAACTAAGGGTGCGTTTGGTTTGTCCCATTTTTATTTTCATTTTCTGAAAAACGTGCGTTTTTTGTTTTTTTAGAAAATGACTTTTCTGCGTTTTTTATTTTCTTAGAAAACACTCTCTCATTTCTTAAAAATGAACGTGGAAAACGCAAACCAAACGCATTTCCCATTTTCTCAGAAAATGAAAATAGAAAACAGCGTGGAAAACGCAAACCAAACACCCCTAAGATTTTTTTTGATTCTCAAGTTAATAAAATTTTTTTATCTAAAATACTCTCAAATAAGAAAAAAATGTAAAAAATAAAAATAAAAAAACTTTTTAAAAATAAAAAAAATTAAAAAAAAATATTAAAAAAATATAAAATATAAAAATATAAAAAATTAGAAAAAACATTAAAAAATAGAAACATAGAAAAAACGTAAATTTTTTTAAAAAAATAATAAAAAAACGTAAAAATATATATAAAAATAAAAAATTAGAAAAAAAATACATTAAAAGTTAAAAAACATAAAAAATGGAAAATAGAAAAAAACGTTAAAAAATTAAAAAACATAAAAAAATTAAAAAACTTTAAAAAATAAAAAAAAATTAAAAAAATGGAAAAATGAAAAATGAAAAATGATAAAAATAAAAATAAAAAAAATAAAAAATAAAAAATAAAAAATAAAAAATAAAGCAAACTGTGAAAAATAAAAAAAATAAAAAAAGTAGAGTTAAAATAATAATAATATATATATATATATATATATATATAGTTGGTTTTATAAGTAAGGGTAATATGGTAAATATATTAAACTAGGTTATTCATTAAAATCTTCAAACAAATAAATTTTTGTTGCATTCTCTACGTTAAACAAAATAACATTTGTTTATATTTTATTCTCCATAATTTTGATTATGTGATTATTAGGTTATAAATAATAACTTGAATTAAACACATCTTTATTGTCATGTAAATCTAATTAAAATTTTATTTTATTTTAGTTGCTATAGATATCTAATTTAGATAATAAAAATTTCCCATTTATTATGGGGATAAATAAAAAAATATTTACAACGGAATGATTTATAGTTCAATACAAGGGTAGATCTAGGGGTGGCATCGACGATCGCCCCCCTTCTTTACCGGCGGAGATTTTACCGGTGGAGATAGAGGATATCATCTCTTATTTCACGTAAAAATTATTCCTCCATATTTGAATTGCTGGATCCGTCACTTAGTTCAATATTTTTATGTCAATTATTTATTAACAAAAATTTATTATTAATTTGTTAAAATTCAAATTCGATTCTTAGAAAAAGGTAATAGCTGCTGCATTATTATTCCGAGGCAATGAGGTTGAGATTTTGAAAAAACCGAGAGCTTTTGGGACGAGTCGTCCAAATGGAAACCAAACTGAGATGACCGTAATGCCCTCTTGCATCACAGAAATGGCGGGAGAGCCATCCTCTATAAAAGCTGATCCATCCGATTCCAGTCGACGCCTTCGATCGATTAGGGCGCGGGAGCCCATCGAATCGGCCATGCATCTCCACGGGTGGGAATCGCTCAAACGCCTCATCGGGAAGCGGCGGAGAACCATCTCCCTTGATCTCTCTCGCCTCCTTTCTCCGTCGGTCAGGCTCCTTCCGAATCTAGTGTTCATTTCTCGCCTTCCGATTGTTTCAGGTTCTGAAAAGGTATCTGCTTGTCTGTGCTCTCAGAACTCTCAGAGCAACTCGACGCATGACGGTATTCACCACGGAGAGACGCAAGCCTCCACGTCGTCGGATGAGAAAGACTGGGCACCGAAATCAGAACTACATGGAGCATTTGACAAGGAGTGGGTTTCTTGTCCGGTCTGTGGTAGATTGATTCGTGGAATTGATTACAATGTGAACTCCCATCTAGGTAGGTTTTGTTTTGTTTTGCTTTTATTTTCCTCCAGTCGTCGGAACAGTTCCTTATCTGTGAGGTCTAACACCAGCTCGTTCTGCCTAATAGCGATTTTTTCAACTCAAATTTGAGTTTTTCCCCCCGCAATCAAGTCCTGCCATTTTTAAAGCACAGGGAATTTAAAGTTTCTAAAAGGTTAGACCGGTTGTTGGTGCAAGTGTTAGTATTTCTAAATGGCAGTGAGCGTGAATGAGCTGTAGTCAACTCAATACCTGAGTTTTTTTTTTTTTTTTTGCAGGCAAAGCCTGCCAGTTTAGAAAGGCAAAAATATTAGATTGGTTATCATTGCAAGTGTTAGACCCTAGATTTGTTGTTTTGACTTTAAATAAGGAACACCAAGGAGTCAGAGTGGATGGGAGAGTTTTCTTTAAGCTCCTAGTCATCTAGTATAGTCATTAAATTGAATTGTATACAATGTACTAGTAACTACAAGTGATGATCTGTCAGTATTATACTGTACGTCAGTGAGGCCTCAGGCCAGTAAATCATCAATTCACCCAAGTATCCTCTAAGTGGCTGCTTTTAGCTTGATGCATGGGTTTAACTCATTTCACACATTGAGATGCTCACCAAATGTGAAGACACTCATTCAGCTTGCTAGTTGATAACTAATCTGTTCCCTAGAAAAATAGGAAGTTAGGCTAAAATGTTACGTTATTGATTAAAATATATTTATTTTATAGAACTACTTGTCCTTTATGCCCAACCCTGTCTGAGTATGCTATTGGTTTATAAGGGTATTTGAGGTTTCTTGTACTTGGTCACTTTTTATTGTGTATGTATATGCTAAAGTACTTTGAACTTTTGAGCCATATGTTATAACAATGTAAATCAGATAAATACTTGTAAAACTTGAGATATTTATAAATCTACATGGCTTACAGATGCCTGCCTAACAAGAGGAACAAAGAGGAAACTAACACAAAGCAATCTTCTTCAGTTTCAGTTCTCAAAAAGAAATAGAACAGAACCAATTCTGGATGATATATACAGTGAGGAAGCAGATAATGCATGTACAGAATATAATCATGAAAACGAATGTGGTAATGCTTTTGCATTGCCAAAAGATCTCTCTGGAATTAGACATGGGAACATATGTGAATCAGATCCCTCTGACAATTTTCCAAGCCATCTAGGAAACTTTACAAAGACTCTTCCTCCAGAGAACACTTTCCTTGGTGATTCCATTAATCAGGTGGTGGATTCATGTGATCCCTATATATGTCCTCATTTAAATAAGGATGAGTTGGATGAAACTAAAGATGCTAACTGTGTGATGACGTTCGTAAGTTATATTGTGGGCCGGAGATTCCATGCAAGTGTTGAATTGCAACAAGGTGCAAGAATTTTGTTGGCTAGAAACTCCAAAAATGTTAAGGACAGGAACGCTATCATGGTAATAGATTAGCATTACTTGATTTTCAGTATTTTTTGTTTTTCCAAACATGTTTTGATTTCTTCCAATAGGTACTCGGTGCAGATTCTGATTGTAGGGTGATGCTTGGATATCTGCCTCGGGAGCTATCAAAGTATTTGTCTCCATTAATTGATAACCATTACATAGAATGTGAGGCAAGGCTTATATGATCAGAAGTTTTTTCTGTCTTTCTCCTGAAAGCAAATGCATTGTACATGGCTTTGTAGTAAAGAGTGACAGCAACCATGCTCCATTGTCATTCATAGCCTTGTTAAAACAATATAAATTTGATTTAACTGTATTATACCTTGTAAAGGTTAACTTGATTAATGATATATTCCACGTATCAAATCTCTTATATGTTTCTCTCACTAGTGGGGAGTGGGGATGAAGTATTTGCATTCTCTAGTTCTCAGTTTATTGTAGCTAGAACATGTTTCTTTCACTTCATCACCTAGATCTGTCTTTGGTTCTTGTGCAACTTCATTTCTTTCTATGCCTCTTTATATTCTTCTTCTGATGCCATCTTATGCATTCTAAAGCATGGTGAAGTATTTTTGGTATGACATTATTAATGCCTAGGTAGATGTTTCTCCAGGACAGGTCGTATGAATCTTTTTCTGTTTTAGCATTCTTTTTTGGAACACCAAGGAGTCAGAGTGGATGGGAGAGTTTTCTTTAAGCTCCTAGTCATCTAGTATAGTCATTAAATTGAATTGTATACAATGTACTAGTAACTACAAGTGATGATCTGTCAGTATTATACTGTAGGTCAGTGAGGCATGTAAAGCATCAATTCACCCAAGTATCCTCCTTAAAGTGGCTGCTTTTAGCTTGATCTGATGCATGAGTTTAACTCGTTTCACACACTGAGATGCTCACCAAATGCAAAGACACTCATTCAGCTTGCTAATTGATAACTAATCTGTTCCCTAGAAAAATAGGAAATTAGGCTAAAATGTTACGTTATTGATTAAAATATATTTATTTTATAGAACTATTTGTCCTTTATGCCCAACCCTGTCTGAGTATGCTATTGGTTTATAGGGGTATTTGAGGTTTCTTGTACTTGGTCACTTTTTATTGTGTATATAGTATATACATGCTAAAGTACTTTGAATTTTTGAGCCATATGTTATAACAATGTAAATCAGATAAATACTTGTAAAACTTGAGATATTTATAAATCTACATGGCTTACAGATGCCTGCCTAACAAGAGGAACAAAGAGGAAACTAACACAAAGCAATCTTCTTCAGTTTCAGTTCTCAAAAAGAAATAGAACAGAACCAATTCTGGATGATATATACAGTGAGGAAGCAGATAATGCATGTACAGAATATAATCATGAAAACGAATGTGGTACTGCTTTTGCATTGCCAAAAGATCTCTCTGGAATTAGAAATGGGAACATATGTGAATCAGATCACTCTGACAATTTTCCAAGCCATCTAGGAAACTTTACAAAGACTCTTCCTCCAGAGAACACTTTCCTTGGTGATTCCATTAATCAGGTGGTGGATTCATGTGATCCCTATATATGTCCTCATTTAAATAAGGATGAGTTGGATGAACAAGGTACTAAAGATGCTAACTGTGTGATGACGTTCGTAAGTTATATTGTGGGCCGGAGATTCCATGCAAGTGTTGAGTTGCAACAAGGTGCAAGAATTTTGTTGGCTAGAGACTCCAAAAATGTTAAGGACAGGAACGCTATCATGGTAATAGATTAGCATTACTTGATTTTCAGTATTTTTTGTTTTTCCAAACATGTTTTGATTTCTTCCAATAGGTACTCGGTGCAGATTCTGATTGTAGGGTGATGCTTGGATATCTGCCTCGGGAGCTATCAAAGTATTTGTCTCCATTAATTGATAACCATTACATAGAATGTGAGGCAAGGCTTATATGATCAGAAGTTTTTTCTGTCTTTCTCCTGAAAGCAAATGCATTGTACATGGCTTTGTAGTAAAGAGTGACAGCAACCATGCTCCATTGTCATTCATAGCCTTGTTAAAACAATATAAATTTGATTTAACTGTATTATACCTTGTAAAGGTTAACTTGATAAATGATATATTCCACGTATCAAATCTCTTATATGTTTCTCTCACTAGTGGGGAGTGGGGATGAAGTATTTGCATTCTCTAGTTCTCAGTTTATTGTAGCTAGAACATGTTTCTTTCACTTCATCACCTAGATCTGTCTTTGGTTCTTGTGCAACTTCATTTCTTTCTATGCCTCTTTATATTCTTCTTCTGATGCCATCTTATGCATTCTAAAGCATGGTGAAGTATTTTTGGTATGACATTATTAATGCCTAGGTAGATGTTTCTCCAGGACAGGTCGTATGAATCTTTTTCTGTTTTAGCATTCTTTTTTCTGTAAAAAGAATATTTCAAGTTATTCTTGTGCCTTGGTGGATATTTTTTGATATGTTTGTTTGACTTTTGCTCAATTCAAAAGTAATAAGCGGAACTGGGAAGTAAACCTTGTTTTTCATCTAGGTTATAGGCAGTGTTTGTACTTTTTCAGCCTATTCATTGAAAGTGATCTTAGCGAATGCTTGCTTTAACATTTTCAGGGGTTTGTAGACTCTCTTCCTCATCGCGCTCATGATCATGTTCCCATTAAACTGGTTTGCCGAAAAAGTTTAGATTGCGCCGAAAGCAAGGAAACATGTACTGATTGTGATTTTCCTGAATCCCTATGGGACAATCTGGTGGTTGCTATTGAAAATATTAAGGTGCATCAACCTAAAATGATAAAGTACCAGAATAACTTTTCTTTGATGATTGAAGAGGTTATAAGCCATCATTCACACCTTTTTACTATCGAAGAAAAAACATTTATAGGTACTTGTTAGTATTTTGTACTTGATTAGTTGCCAGTTTTTATTTCTTTATTTCATTTTCAATTAGAGTTTCATGTGATGTAAATTGCAAGCAGGGTATTTTACATCACTATCAGATGAAGGTCAAAGGCTTTTTATACGAATATACACTCGTAAAGGTTCTTCCATATCTTAAGACTTATGTTTCAAGTTTTTGATTCATTAAATGTCTAAATTACTTGGTATGATTTATCATTTATGTACCAAGAATTTAACAATATTTTGCTACATTTCTTTTTGATGTCAATATATGTCTTTTTATGTTAGATTTTAGTTATGATATTTGTTTCATGCTTGTGACAACTAATAAGTGATTTGTAAGTCTATGTTTACCAAATTATGATCTTGAAAAGAGATTTGAAAAATGTTGACGAAATTTTTATCAAACAAATAGTTGTTTTGAAGTTATGCACTTAATTTCCAAGTGTTGGAGCTTAATGCACTTTGTAATGCTAAAGCAACATGGAACTCACTCTTCATATGTATCTAATGCGGGGAATATTTTACTAGCGCTTGGAGGAACCTTGCCTGAATTCTCAGGACTAAGAATCATGCCCTTGAAGGAGTTTTATTAGTTGCCTGATATTTTGTTCTCCATTTTGTTGGGTGGGTATATATATATATTTTTAACTAAAATACAGTTGTGGAGATTAGTGGCCATGAGTATGAACTTTCCATGCCACTCCCTTTTCAAGTTGCAATTTTATTAATCGCTTTACGTTTGTAATAGGACCATGGTTCAGGGTAAGCAACATCTCCTACTCTGAGATTCAAGATGTACAAAAAGCCATTGCGGAACTACAGTGTATATCTCGAACCCTCTTAGTTAATGTTTTCCACTTTATTTTTCTAAAGGTAATGACTAAAGTCTACTGACCATGAAGTGGCAGGTTTCATTTACTCATTTCATTCATGTGATGATTCGTTTACATACAACATGAAAGAGGTTCTTGACTTGCTAAATGTTTCTGAAATGCGTCAAATCATAAGTTCAGAAGTTCATAAGGTTTGGTTGGAAACTCATTTAAGTTTTTCTATATTGCTAACCCAATTTCACTCTCTCTCTAGATATTTGTGTTTGCTTGAATATGTTCTGAATAACAAATTCCATCCTAATTCTCTGATATATTGAATTGCTTGCAACTATTGTGCTGAAAAATGCCAGTCATTACTTGTAATTGAACTTGCAGTTTGGGCAAAACATAGGAGGGACAAAGGTTTTCAATCATCCAATAGAATGAGGATGATGTTGCTGGAACACAATTATGTTTGCTAGCTGATCTGAACCAGTAGTGCATGCACAAGGACATTGTTTGACATGATTGCTGGATGTGATCCATTAGTTACATGTAGCACAATACATTTGCACCACCTTATTGCTTAACATTGATTTATTAATTGACATGTGCTAATTCTAGTACCATTGATCAATAGATTATTGTTCTCTGATTAAATATTACACTGCATAATCAGTTTTTACTTAGAAGAACACGGTTATCATCATCTATTGGTGCTAGGAATGCTTATAAATGTTAAGGCCTACTTGGAGCAGAGTATTAGGCCCGTTGGGAAATTATGAGGAAATTTTGCAGAAGAATAGTCATGTACACGTAATAGGAAAAAAAGACAACTGATGAACTTGTGGGTTTAGCAGGCATGGAGATTGCTGGTAAATATGATTGTATGTTACCTAATTTTTTTTCTCTTCCTAGCAGATAACCACCTATATCCAACATTTCTTGACTATTACTTCAAAAAAATCTTGATCAGTCACTGTAATCTATGAGCTCCAGTATTTGTCCAGGACAGTCTATCTTACGTAAAGGCTGGAGTACTGTTGGATGGTTTTTCCTAATTATGGATTTTACCATAGTTGTGCTCCTAAATTAACACATGGGCTTCTGGTGACTACGTACTAAGAGTTAGTATGTGGACAGATACGGGTCCGACATATGTACATTTTTGCAACTTACATATTCCTTTTCTCACTTCATTTTGCAAGCTAGTTTATTTCGTGATAGTATCTTTTGATTTTTCCCATTGCCAATTTACATATACTTCCGTATTGATATATTTCAAAATATAACCTCAGCAATCTCTCTCAACAATAATGTAAGATCCTTCTAATAAAAGAAGCATTACAAACTAATAAGAGAAGCAATCATTTTTTGGCCTATACTTTTTCCCTGATGTACTGGTAATTTTACTGTCTTTTCAATAACATTGGATTAAAATCAATATGTATGACAACTTAATTGTCACAGCAGAAGTTCTACCAAATTTGTCATCAATTGTTAATCAAATAGGAACACGTGCCTTGAACTGTGACCTTGCATTTTGCCTTAGCACTTGTTCTGGCCATTATAATTTGATTGTTGTTCTTTAAACATATCAGATCACCTCCTAGAAGAATGTAATAAATTAATGTGGATGGATCCCTTATTGCTGGGACTACAAGTCTAATCCAATAGGTGGTTATAGTCATGATAGGAAATCTTTTCTTGGACTATTCTTGAAGTATAGCTCCCTTTAAAACCGCCTCTTAATAATCTTAAGATAGGGTTAGAAGTTGACTCTTGATACTACTAAAAAATAAGATGACAACAATAATATAGTTCAAATTTGCAACTAATCTCCAATATTTCCTTCAACGAATAATGACTCGTTGTTTTATGATCTATCTGTCATTTTTATCTAGCGGAGCATCAACAGGCTTAGCTCCTAGCATACCGACTTCCTTCAACCATACCAAGAATTATTTTAATTATAAAAATATAAATGTCTTCCCCTAATTAAGCAATCTCTATGCCAAAATATTATTTAGAGCACCTAAGTCTTTTTATCTGACAAGGTTAATGGAAATATGATTTTTAGTCTTGTCTAAACACTAAGGGAATCATAGATGGAGATAGTGCATTCTAAGTAAACTACCACGGGAGAAGATGGTAGCTGCTACTGAAGGAAAAACAGTAGCAAAATATGGGAAACCAAGTCATCTAAACACCAAAAGAACTTCCTGATTTCACTAGTTGGAGTGCTTAATGGAAGATGCAGGAGATGATGAGGTTAGAACTTGATCTTCCACACAGGTTTTATGATGTTGGACCTGAGGAGCACACAAGGAGAAAGAGATCCTAGGAAGCTCTGATGTTGAGGAAAGCACAACAACTAAGAAGATGCAGATTGGACACAAGAGTTTCATGAAGAGAGGCTTCAGCTATCTTGTGAATTTGGGAACTCAAGCAGAATTGAGACTACCTTGTGATAAGTTTGAAAACGAGTCCAGTGCATGATCACTGAGTGGTTGGACCTTTGCGAACGAGTTCAGCGATAGGAAGATGAAGATGTCTTTTCTTTGAGCCTAGTGAGTGTGCATGTTTGTTCTTGAGATAATGAAGGGTGGAGTGAATGATGAGTCCAAGAATAGGATTTGGTTACTCCTATGATAAAATGTTGATATCGAGGAAACTATTAGGCTACTAAATTCAATTGAAGTTTAACTTGCATAAAAGTGCTTTCAGAATGCAAAGAATGTTTGTTTTTGTATCCACTGTATGATATATGCGAAAGACTCCAATGTTTAGGCTTTAAAGGCTTGTGCTTATGGCTTATATGTGTATGTATGTTAGTGTCATGTGTATTTGTTTATACTCCACACTGTGTATGTAATAAGATGCAAATAAAATGCTGCTAAAGTACAGGAAAATTCCCTTGTACTTTAGCAGATACCCATTCTGCATTCAACTTTGTTTTGCTTCTTCAAAAATATTGACTCTTTGGCAATTACTCTAGCTAAATATCCTTTTTTATTTTTTGGTTATGTTTCCTGTTTCGGTTGTTCTTCAGAAAGGAATCAACTGCAGTCGCCGAAATGAACTTGTAAATATCCTCTGCTCTGCTTATGCCAGTGGAGCATGGTATCATCACTTCAACTGTTGTGGTTTTTAGATTTATTCTTGTTTATAGGTTTAACTGTTAGCATACAACAGCCCACTGCTACCAAAGATGATTCTCGAACAAACAGGAACCTGCATCAGAATTTCTTCTTTAGCTGATGTTTTCTGGCGCATTCAGGTTACTCAACCATTTAATTGTGCTGCATTTAGCTTCTTAATATTTCCCCCCCTAATAGAATGTTATTTCATTAGGAATTTGGATTTGCCATCTGACTTCAGTACTATCTGTTGTTGTTTATCCAGAGGCTCTTTTTCCTTAATGGTGATCAGGACCTTTCAGAATTTCTTTTAGTTGATCTTGGGATTATCAAATTTCCAGATTATGTCTGCAATGTTTCTCACCAAATTTTTGAAGATCGTTCTGATCTTACTGATTATGAAGAGGTAAGCTTTTTGTCTACTTTTCAATTGAAGAGGTAATAAGTTTGTCCTTTCATCTGCCTATTGAAAACCTCTTTTCAAAATAGGCCATTGAAGTGGCTCAGATAGTGGATGAATCTCTTGAAGCAAATAATGTGGAAATGGTGACAAGATGCATTGACATAGCTGATGTCCGTATGTGCACTGGCTTCACAAGAAAACATGACTTCACCACTGATCCTCCGCCGCATTTTTATTCATGTTTTTCAGCATCATTTGTATACTCAAAGGTGCTATCATTGGGTGTTTCCTTCTTTGAGCGCGAGCATAGGTAAAATCAATTCTCTCTTTCACAAAATAATGCATAGATACAAAAACAATAATTCTGTAAATGCTTTTTGGGCTCTTCAATCAAATCAAATTTACTTTGTTTTTCAATGTTGCCTTTTCACGATTGGTCTAACCATCTACAGGTGTAGCCACTAGACATGTACCATCTCACAGATCAGTTGGTCTAGAATGGGTAAACAGAACCTTAATCATTGTACTTGTTTTCTTGGCCATAGAAGCTTGTGATCTACTTGCAAACTCAAAGCCTTCTTTCCAGAATAGAGTGTATTCAGATTAAATCTAAAGCTTAAGTTATAGAAACTTTAGAAACCATAAGTTTTTAAGTTAAATAGAGTTAAGAGTTTTAGATTCTTTAAGATTTACTATTCAACAAAATGTTGTATTCTATCATTAATAGGATAAAGAGAATGACTGAAATGAAGAGAAACTTCTAGAGTTGTGTGATGTTATGTGCTCCTTAGGCTAAAAAATTTGTAAAACTATCCTACAATTTTCCATACTTTATGGATAAGAGCTATAGGCATTTTAGAAGTGCCAAATGGATCAGTGCTGTAGACATTTGGAAATTAGAATGCTTAGATGAATGTTTGACATTACTAAAATAGAAAATAAAATATATTACTAACCTGGAGTAACTAGGTGGAATTTTAGAAGATGGTAAAATTACAAAAAAAAAAAAAAAAGATTAAGATGTGAGCATGCTAAAGAATGACCAATACATTTTGTAGTTAGATAAATTGAATATTTGAAAGATAGTGAGAGAACAAAAAAAATTCCAATAAAGTAATTAAAATGAACCAAGAGATTTGAATATTCTGAATTGAGGACATTTTGAATTTCCCAGGTATGAAGATGCAATAAGGATTCTGAAGGGACTCCTCACAAGAGTCACTCGTGACAGTAGGAGAGGATACTGGACCTTGAGGCTTTCTGTTAATTTGGAACACATGAATTATTTCAATGAGAGTCTCTCTGTGGCTGAAGAAGGAATTTTAGATCCCTGGGTTCGTGCTGGTTCAAAAATGGCATTGCAAAGGCGCGTTCTCCGTTTAGGCAAACCACCTCGCCGGTGGAGGGTACCTGATTATGCCGATTCTGTTAAGCGAAAAATCAAAGAGGTGGGTTATAAACTTTGCACGCTGATAAATTATGTAAAATTTCTAAAAAAATAGTCTGCATCCTCCTGCGTTCTCTTAAAGGTTTTGTTCCTGACATGACTAGATTTGCATAACTGGAAGACCTTTGACTAATGAGACAGCATCCAAGAATATGTATTATGGGTATGATGATGAACTGTGTGGAGTCGAGCAGCTGGCCTTGCAATACTATGCAGAAGAAGGTGGATGGAGCGGCATCCACTCGGAAGGCGGGATCTGGATGACGATCTATGGCCTTCTCATGTGGGACGTTATATTCAGCAATGTCCCGGACGTTTTCATATCAAGATTTCAGGTACGTCGTTTACTTGAGCAGTTGTGCAGTGAGACAATGGATCCACTTTTGTCATTTGACTGTTTGTTCTTTGAAACAGACTGCTCCGCTAGATTTCGATACGGACGACTTTTACACGAGCAGGGAGCATCTCATAGAATGCCAGTTGCAGAAGATTGAAGATGGCATGGCTGAGGAGATTTTGATCTGCTCCTGGGAGTCCCACATGGGGGTGGCTTGCCGCGGCGTGAACTGGGAACGGCATTCACTTCCAGATCTACGAGCTGCTGTCTCATGCATCGGAGGCTGCCCGTTGGCTTCGCTCTGCCGGCATCTGGCAGTCGATTACCGGAGTTGGTCCAGCGGCATGCCGGATCTGTTGCTGTGGCGCTTCCATGGAGATAGCAGTCGAGGCGAAGCAAAGCTTGTAGAAGTAAAAGGCCCGAGCGATAGGCTTTCGGAGCAGCAACGAGCATGGCTGCTCATCCTCATGGATTGTGGGTTTGATGCTGAAGTGTGCAAAGTCAGGCCATTATCCAAATGAAACGACCGTGATAAGATTCTCATGTGTTTAAGCAAATTTCATTAGCTTGTTGGCTTTGTGCTACGGCCAAAATCTTCTCATTCAATGCAATTTGATGTTTAAATTTAATTTCATCCTGCACGCACGATTTGGAGAAACACAATTCGACATGATTTTAACAAAAACCTTTATTACAGCTCGAAGGTAAAGAAAGCATCATGAAATGTCTTTGGTTAAAATTGTTTTAAAATAATTGTGGTAGATCATGAGATAGTTACTATACAATTTATAATTAAATTTTAAAATTTAAAATCTTAAATTTTAAATTTAATATTATTATATTATTTAAAAAAAATAATTTAATTAAAAATGTTTTAGATTATCATGATTATCATTTTTTCATAGGTCTTGAAACATAAGGTTGTAAATAAATCGAACCTTTATGAATGAGCTACGTGTTTGTTTTGATAAAAATTTATTTATGAATGAGCTAGGTGTTTGTCTTAATAAAAATTTATTTATGTTCCTTCAATATATGCAAGATTAATTAAATGAACAACTTAACAATTCATTTAACTAAATGAACAAGTTTTAATATATATGTGCTCAGTTTGTGAATAATGTCAATAAACTACGTTCATCTATAAAACTCTTATCAACTTGCTAAATAAATAAATAAATAATTTAAATGAAAAAATAAATTTATATTATTAAGCTCAAAAACTAATTAGGCTTAAGCTAAGCTCAAACTAAACTATCTCATAAAAAAGAAATCAAATCAAGCTTGCACAATAATTTTAACAGCTTGATTCATTTTAGACTCGATTTGACTTGACTCTTTACCTTATCAAAGAAAATTAAAAACCTCAAAGCTTAACTCGGCTTAACTTATTTACAATCCTATTGAAATGGACCATAGAAGAATACTTAAAATGAAGATTATCATCTTTTGTAATACATCATACATGATAAAGATATTTTGATGATTTTTAAAAAAAGAATACCCATTTAATTAATTAAATAGAAACGTCTTTTGATTTTTGTTTGTTATTACAGGAGGGAAGGCCGATATATATTCTTAATTTAAAAAGTGATTGATTGTGTCTATAAATTTTTTTTATCGATCATCAGAGTAAATCAAAAAGTACAGATGAATCTTTACAGATGATCCAGTATCATAAATTTTTCAAACTCATTGCTCTGAGTGTAATATGTCCTAGTTGAGATTTAAATTTCATCGTAAGGAAAACATGTCTCATTTTTTATCATCATTGTAGTAAAAGGATGATTACGCTCATTTCAGGTGTCCCTTACTGTAACGCCCACCCTTCAGGTATGACGGGGTTACGGGAACATACATGCATATTAATCTATTTCTAAGCAGCGGAAGTATTTATTTCTATATTCTTTTATGTTTTTAATTTACTTTCCTTTTTAAACACCAATAACTAATTATCTAAACATTTATAATCATATGAGCATGTTAAACATAATTTTAAATTTAAAAAGTCATGATATCAATTTCCAACATAAGCATGAATAAGTATTAAGTAATCATGCAAAACATTAACATAAAATAGGCATAGTTCATATCAAGCATAAATTAACATAAGCAGGTCTTTTTCCTTAGCCGAGCCACCACCACACACATCTCTTGCCCCTCCTGCTGCTCCCTTAGTTTATCCATCCTTTATCTTTATCTGCGGTACAAGGAAAGTAAACTATAAGCACACAGGCTTAGTAAGATCCTTTCCTACTCACAAAAATCATATATCATAGCATAATCACATAAGCATATAGCATGGAGACATAATCATCTAAAACATCATATCATGTAAAAGAGCATCATAACATATCATATCATATCATTCTATATAAAAGCATCATGTCATATCATATCATAAAGAGAGCATCACGTCATATCATATCATATCATAAAAGAACATCATGTCATATCATATCATAAAAAGAGCATCATGTCATATCATATCATATCATAACCTATCATATCATAAAAGTATATGCAAGATGTCTTTCAAAAACATGCGTCATGTCATGTGTAAGATGTCTTTTAAAAAAAAATCATATAATACTTAAATATAATCTCAACATGAGGGTCTGACTATGTACCACATAACATAAATACGTGCAATCCCTAGGACGGGGTAGCTAGTCCCGAACCTACTAGGGAACTAGGTCTGTACTACGTCCGTCGACCTAGGGGCGAACTAAGGAGCCCATCCCTTGGACACTAAGGTCCGGTACAAGCCACATAAAAAGTAAAGTAACATGTTATATTTACTTATCATATCATGAAGAGTGCTCTTAGTCCCAACTAATAGGGAAGCAACTCTTAGGCCTTTACTTGTCATTGTTAGGACCAAAAGTAGCTAGAGGGGGGGGGGGGGTGAATAGCTCGTCGCGTTCGCTCGGTGCTCGGCGGTGCTTGTTCCTTCAAAGATGTGCAGCGGAAATACAAAGAAACAATCACACAACGCTAACACGGTTGGTTTACTTGGTATCCACGTCACAAGAGGTGACTAATCCAAGGATCCACACCAACACACACACCCTCTACTATGAATAACACTCCTTTATGGTAACTACCAAAGGCGGAGAAGCCCTACAACCCTCTCAATACAAGAAGAAGAAAGGGAAATACAAGATAAGCAAAAGCTTACAAGATGTGCAATAAAAACCTTAACCCTAACTTCTTCCTCTTGCAATAGATCCGCCTCTTGACTTGGAGAACTTCCAAGATCCTTCAAGAACTGGTGATCTCGAGCTTGGAGAGAGCTGTGGAGGAGCTGGTGAAGATCTGAGTTGAATCGGTGAAGAGGTCATCAAAGAAATGAACGCCTGCGGCCTTTATCGACGCCAACGGTCGGATCCCGATCGATTCGAATGTTCCCAATCGATCGGGGAGGCTTCGGATCGATCCACGGATCGATCCAGAGTGCCTCTGTGCTCTGGGAAAAACGCCTGGATCGATCCACGGATCGATCCAGCACTTATCGCGCAAAGCAGTCGCGTCCCAATCGATCCACTGATCGATCCACGGATCGATCCAGAGGCTCTCTGTTCGCTTAGGAGAAGCCTGGATCGATCCACTGATCGATCTAGATCCTGGATCGATCCACTGATCGATCCAACACTTGATTTTTGCCCAAAACCAAGTTCCAAGCCTCTCAAACCAACATCCGGTCAACCTTGACCTGTTGGTACATCATGCCTAGCATCTGGTCACTCCTTTGACCTGCTAGGACTTCCCACCAAGTGTCTGGTCAATCCCTTTGACCCACTTGGACTTTTCTATTCATGCCAAGTATCTGGTCACTCCCTTGACCTACTTGGACTTCCATCAGATGTCTGGTCAATCCCTTTGACCTATCTGTATTTCCTCGTGCCAAGTATCCAGTCAATCCTTTGACCTACTTGGACTTCCCAACACCAGATGTCCGATCATCCTTGATCCATCTGGATTTTCCCTTGTCTGGCTTCACTCACCAGGACTTTCACCTAGCTTCACTCACTAGGGTTTTCCATCTGCCTAGCTTCACTCACTAGGGCTTTCACCTGGCTTCACTCATCAGGACTTTCACCTAGCTTCACTCACTAGGGTTTTCCATCCGCCTAGCTTCACTCACTAGGGCTTTCCTTCTGCCTGGCTTCACTCACCAGGACTTTCACCTGGCTTCACTCACCAAGACTTTCATTCTGCCTGGCTTCACTCACCAGGACTTTCATTCTACCTAACATCCCAGTTAGGACTTCCCTGTCAAGTATCCGGTCAACCTTGACCTACTTGACTCTTCTTCAATCAATTTCTTATTGTCAAACATCTAAACTCAAACCAAGACTCAAGCTTGGTCAACCAGGTCAACCTTGACCTGAGGGATGTTGCACCAACAATCTCCCCCTTTTTGATGTTTGACAATACCAACACTATCACTTACAATACCACATGTAAGTTAGGCTAATCCCATAGCCTAAACCTTCTTCATGCCACTAGGTAATGAATACATAAGTTAAGCCCTTCATTCTCCCCCTAAGAGGGCAAACTCCCTCTAGGTAATGAAAGCCTAACTTACTCCCTTTCATTCTCCCCCTATTGGCACACATCAAACCATCTTTGAGCACACATCAACCCGTGACTCAATTTTGGGCACTCTTCAACAAATGCCCCATTGTTGAAAACTCTCCCCCTGAAGAGTTGCTCATCGTTGTTCACAACTTCACTCGTTGTGACCAACACGATAATAAAGGTCCCATACCCTTCATTAACCTTAACCCTACATTCTCCCCCAATGTAGGCCAATGCCCATCCTTGAGCATTATCCACTTGAAGCCACTTGAACAATGAGGATATCCACTCCCCATTAAAGTTCAAACGCTCAACCTTGAGCATGTTCTTAACGGAAGGTTGACCACCTTCCAAGATTCATGAAGAATAATTTTCATGTCTTTAAAGAGTCCCTCCCCCTAAAGACATGGTGGTAACTTCTGTCATTGCACCAACAATGACTTGGAATCCCCAAAACTTTAGGAAACCTAAATTTAGAAGTTTTGAGGTTCAAATATTCAAAATTTGAAACAAACCTCAACCTAAACTTCAACTTAGCCTTCCTTAACCAATCCATCCTTGTTTTCCACACGAAAACACCCTTTGTATGTATACAAATGTATTCTCAGGGGTTTAGAATGGTTACCTAGACTAAAATAGGTTTAGAGTGCTGAAATCAGGCCTTCCCAGTCAAAATCAGCATCCTGGATCGATTGGAGTTGGGTTCCAATCGATTCAACCTATTTGAATCGATCCACTGATCGATTCAGGATGTGTGGATCAATCGGCTGATCGATCCAGCGAGCTTCTGCTCGCGAGAATTGCCTTATGAATCGATCCACGGATCGATTCTGGCACTCCAATCGATTCATGGATCGATTGGAGCTCTGATAGTTGCTGAATTTCAAATTCAGCCAACTTCAGAAATCCCTAGAAAATTCTACAAAAATCTAAAAATCATGAAATTTCATGTAGACATTATTTAGGGCATACTTTATCATGGAAAAATAGTTTTCTATGAAAATACTTCATATTTTCAAATATTGACACAAACTTGAAAACATGCTAAAACTTTAGCGTTTTCTTCAAGTTTGTGTCTAACTATTCAATGGTGATTACTATCAAAAGATAGCCTTCACCAAGGTTTTCCAAAAGTCTTTTAAAATAATTTTCAAAACCAATATCCCATCACATTCCTTGGGCTTAATGCACATGACTTGTACATTAGCTTTCCCAATGATGGGAAACACATAACTATGTGTTTTGATGAAACTAAAACTCAAAAGAATGCACTAAATCAACATGTTGAGTTTTGTTCATCATCCTAACATCTCACTTGTATCTATTGTGGACAAAACACATACAAGTCATCTTATAGGTCTTTGTGAGATGTGAGATTTTGGTTTTGTCCTATTCTAGGAATCATGCATATCTATCTAGGCATTTTAGAGATATTAGACATCCACCTAGGATGTCACTTGTTAACAAGTGTTGTTAAATGCCATTTGTCCTTAATTACAAGGAATTAAACTAATGCATGATAATGTTATGGCATACATCAAAATAAAATAACTTTCAAAGGAAAGATTCCTATAACTACATGATGTATGAATGTCATGACATGGAATTTTTGGATTTTGCATAATAAAACATGAATGCAAAAATAGACATGATGTCATGGCATATGATGGGCAAACAATCATGGCAAGATTTAGCATAAATAAAATATACCTAGATTAATTATCTAAGTACCCTTAAGATCTTAGCTAAACTTACAACTTAAACCTAGATTGCCCTAAAGTGCTTCAAGAAAATGCCAAAACCTAAATTGGCATTTCTAATTCCCTTGATTAATGCATGCCAATTGAAAATAAGCATATCCTCAAATGTTGACATATTTCATTTTTCCACAAGAGTAGCACCTTTAAATTAAGGCCTGGATCGCCTTAAATTTCCTAAGAACATACCAAAATCCCAACTTGGTAGTTCTTATGAATTTCCCAATATGTGCTATTTAAGATTAAAATCAACTCTTCCACCATTAGGCACATTTTACTCTTTCAAGGAGTAAATAATAATTCCATTTCATTTTCAAAGGTTAACAAAACCTTGAAAATACTCCTTGAGTGTCAATTTCCTCAAAGTTGGGTTAACTACCCTTCTAATCGGAGTTGACACTCTCTAACCCATTTATGGGGTAGAGAAAATGCTCCTAGGAACCCAACACCTATTGGTGCTCCTTGGATGTTCTAGGTACTCACTAGGAATAACTTCCCTAGATACCTTCCTAGTGACCTTGTTGGGCTTCTTAGAAGCCTTGGTCACATTTTCTAGGTCAACTCTAGGGATAGCCTCCCTTGTGACCTTGTTAGTGACTTTCTTAGACTTCTTAGAAGTCTTAGTCACTTTGGTTGCAAAGATACTTCTAGAGATATCTTCCCTTGTATCTTTGACTTGACCTCTAGACTTAGGGTTTGTTCCATAGCTATATGGAACCCTGTGATAACTAGGCATATCCCTTTTAGCTTTGGGTTTGTATCCCAAACCTCTATGGCCATTGGATGGCTGTTGTACCCCTAAACCTAGGTTCTGCTCATTTTGTCTTTTTAGGATATTTTCCATCCTTTTTAGGGTCTTTTCCATTTTATCAAGTCTTGATTTCAAGACTTGATTTTCTATTATTAAATCCTTAGATTTTGATTTTTCATTACTCCCATGAACATTTTTGTTTTTGGGTTTGTATCTATTATCCTTAGTGTTCTTGCCCAAGTGTCCATCTACCTTCCTAACCTTAGGTTGGGTAGTTTTGGCATGTAGGGCCACATGCTTTTCTTTAAAGCCCTCATGCTTCCTATTCTTATGGTAAATCGCATTAAAATGATAAAAATTAGAACTATCATGTTTTTTACCATAATGTAAAGGGGTAGGCTCAATAAAAGATACCTTCTT
Organism: Zingiber officinale; assembly: GCF_018446385.1. Lineage (NCBI taxonomy): Eukaryota > Viridiplantae > Streptophyta > Magnoliopsida > Zingiberales > Zingiberaceae > Zingiber > Zingiber officinale. Next base: position 98,919,920 of record NC_056002.1, on the reverse strand, counting down.
CTTTACCTTGGAGGCTCCCCCTTGACTAGTGCCTCCTTGAACCTTGACCATCTTCTTCCCCTTAGGGCATTGACTTCGGTAATGCCCCTTTTGATTGCAAGAGAAGCATATAATATGCTCCTTGCTCTTCTTTGTGTTGGGGATAATCTCCTTGGGCTTCACTTTGCCTTTGAGTGCCACTTGGCCCTTCTTCCTGGCCAATTTAGAGCACTTGCTCTTGTAGTGCCCATGTTCCATACACTCAAAGCATATAATATGATTTTTATTATTAATTGAAATATTTATACCTTTGCTTGTAGGGGTGGCAGCTTTTCCTTTGGATCCGGAGGTAGAAGCTTCCTCTTGATCGAACCTTGATTCCCCTCCATTTGATTTTTCTTGACTTGTGGAGGTAGAAGCTTCTTCCTCCCCTTCTTCTCTTGACCCGGATGTAGAAGCTTCTCCTTCTTCTTGATCCGGTGTCACCAAGAATTGCTCCCCCTCAATCCTAGAGGTGGAGGCTTCATCATCTTGAATATGAAACAAGGAGTATGCTCTCTCCTTGTTCCCTTCGTTGCATTCCCTTGAGGATGAAGCTTCTTGGATTTCTTCTTCTTCGGAGGTTGAGCATCTCTCAACCTTGGAGTCCTCCTCTTGATCTTGCTCCAAAGAGTCACCCTCTCCGGATTCTTCATGATCTTGTACAGTGGAGGGGATCTCTTCATGAAACTTGGCCAATTTGCTCCATAGTTCCTTTGCATCTTCAAATTCTCCAATTTTGCAAAGGATGGTGCTTGGCAATAAATTGACCAAAAGCTTGGTCACTTTGTCATTTGCCTCGCACCTTTGGACTTGCTCCGAGCTCCATTTGCTTTTCTTGAGAAGCTTGCCCTTGGAGTTTGTTGGCGCTTCAAATCCTTCCATTAGAGCAAACCATTGCTCTATCTCCATCATAAGAAAATTTTCGATTCTTGATTTCCAAGAATCGAAGCTCGTGGAAGTGTATGGTGGAGCCACCCTTGTGTCAAATCCAAGTCCATCTTGGAATTGCATCTTGAAGTTGAGCTTCTTGAAATCTTTAACTTTTGATGAATTTGCTTCAACTTCTTCACCCTCTAGCTTTTCTTGTTATGCTTGACCCTTCCGGCGATGATTCCGGTGAAGAGCGGCCTCGCTCTGATACCACTTGTTAGGACCAAAAGTAGCTAGAGGGGGGGGGGGTGAATAGCTCGTCGCGTTCGCTCGGTGCTCGGCGGTGCTTGTTCCTTCAAAGATGTACAGCGGAAATACAAAGAAACAATCACACAACGCTAACACGGTTGGTTTACTTGGTATCCACGTCACAAGAGGTGACTAATCCAAGGATCCACACCAACACACACACCCTCTACTATGAATAACACTCCTTTATGGTAACTACCAAAGGCGGAGAAGCCCTACAACCCTCTCAATACAAGAAGAAGAAAGGGAAATACAAGATAAGCAAAAGCTTACAAGATGTGCAATAAAAACCTTAACCCTAACTTCTTCCTCTTGCAATAGATCCGCCTCTTGACTTGGAGAACTTCCAAGATCCTTCAAGAACTGGTGATATCGAGCTTGGAGAGAGCTGTGGAGGAGCTGGTGAAGATCTGAGTTGAATCGGTGAAGAGGTCATCAAAGAAATGAACGTCTGCGGCCTTTATCGACGCCAACGGTCGGATCCCGATCGATTCGAATGTTCCCAATCGATCGGGGAGGCTTCGGATCGATCCACGGATCGATCCAGAGTGCCTCTGTGCTCTGGGAAAAACGCCTGGATCGATCCACGGATTGATCCAGCGCTTATCGCGCAAAGCAACCGCATCCCAATCGATCCACTGATCGATTGGAACATCTGGATCGATCCACGGATCGATCCAGAGGCTCCCTGTTCGCTTAGGAGAAGCCTGGATCGATCCACTGATCGATCTAGATCCTGGATCGATCCACTGATCGATCCAACACTTGGTTTTTGCCCAAAACCAAGTTCCAAGCCTCTCAAACCAACATCCGGTCAACCTTGACCTGTTGGTATATCATGCCTAGCATCTGGTCACTCCTTTGACCTGCTAGGACTTCCCACCAAGTGTCTGGTCAATCCCTTTAACCCACTTGGACTTTTCTATTAATGCCAAGTATCTGGTCACTCCCTTGACCTACTTGGACTTCCATTAGATGTCTGGTCAATCCCTTTGACCTATCTGTATTTCTTCGTGCCAAGTATCCAGTCAATCCTTTGACCTACTTGGACTTCCCAACACCAGATGTCCGATCATCCTTGATCCATCTGGATTTTCCCTTGCCTGGCTTCACTCACCAGGACTTTCACCTAGCTTTACTCACTAGGGTTTTCCATCTGCCTAGCTTCACTCACTAGGGCTTTCACCTGGCTTCACTCACCAGGACTTTCACCTAGCTTCACTCACTAGGGTTTTCCATCCGCCTAGCTTCACTCACTAGGACTTTCCTTCTGCCTGGCTTCACTCACCAGGACTTTCACCTGGCTTCACTCACCAGGACTTTCATTCTGCCTGGCTTCACTCACCAGGACTTTCATTCTACCTAACATCCCAGTTAGGGCTTCCCTGTCAAGTATCCGGTCAACCTTGACCTACTTGACTTTTCTTCAATCAATTTCTTATTGTCAAACATCTAAACTCAAACCAAGACTCAAGCTTGGTCAACCAGGTCAACCTTGACCTGAGGGATGTTGCACCAACAGTCATATCATAAAGAGTGCTCTTAGTCCCAACTAATAGGGAAGCATCTCTTAGGCCTTTACTTGTTATATCATAAAGCATGCATACTTGAGCATATAGCCCATCATAAGAGTAATTATCATGCATGGTTCATAAGCATACATAAATGAGCATATGACATATCATAGGGAAACATAATCATGCATGGAAAACATTAACTAGCATCTCCTAATTCATACCATAGCATGTGAAACACATAGTAAATCATAATTGGGTCTCTAACCCTAATTCCATGGAGTGGTCGAAACATGCAAGGTATTGTCCTAGGTTACAAGTAACATAAAATTATTTGAACCCTAAACCAACTTCATAACACTTATCATAAAGAACATCATGAGCATGGTTAGTTTAGGTTCTAAGCTTCCTAGGTCTTTTAATCTTGTTATGGCCGAAACATGCAATGTATGAATCTAGGTTACAAGCAACATAAAAACATGTGAACCCTAAACCAATTTCATATCATATATCATAAGGAACATTATGAGCATTTAGTTTAGGTTCCAAGCTTCCTAGGTCCTTTAATCTTGTTATGGCCGAAACTTGTCAAGCATGAATCTAGGTTACAAGCAACATAAAAACATGTGAACCCTAAATCAATTTCATATCATATATCATAAGGAACATTATGAGCATGTTTAGTTTAGGTTCCAAGCTTCCTAGGTCCTTTAATCTTGTTATGGCCGAAACTTGCCAAGCATGAATCTAGGTTACAAGCAACATAAAAACATGTGAACCCTAAACCAATTTCATATCATATATCACAGGGAACATTATGAGCATGTTTAGTTTAGGTTCTAAGCTTCCTAGGTGTTTTAATTTTGTTATGGCCAAATGTTTAAGGAGCATGAAACTAAGTCTAAGCAACATACAAGCATAAGAATATCAAGCTAACTTCATATCATATCATAAGGAAAATCATGAGCATGTTAGATTTGATTTTTAAGCTTTCTTAGACCCTTAATCTCATCATGGCCGAAACCCTAAAGTGGGATGCATCTAGGTTCCAAGCAACATGCAAGCATGAAAACACTAAGAAATCTTCATACCATATCATAAGGAAAGTCATGAGCATGATAGATTAAATTTTACACTCTCCTAGGCCTTCATTTATATCATGGTCGAAACCCTAAAACCCTAAAGTGGCATGGATTTAGGTTTCAAGCAACATGCAAGCATGAAAACACTAAGAAATCTTCATACCATATCATAAAGAAAGTCATGAGCATGATAGATTTTAAACTCTCCTAGGCCTTTATTTCTATCATGCCCGAAACCTACTAGGCACAGATCTAGGTTACAAGCAACATAAAGAAGGAAAAAAAATATTAGAATTCTAAACAGAACTCATATCGTAAGTTACATATCATAAGGGACATCGTGATCATGTTTAGTTAGGTCTTAAGCTTTCCTAGGTCTTCTTTTCATACCTTGGCCGAAAGTTTAAATAACATAAATCTAAGTTCTAAGCAAGGTACAAGCATAAGAATACTAAACTAATCTCCTATCATAGGGTATATATCATAAGAAACATAGTGAGCATGTTTAGTTTAGGTCTTAAGCTTCCTTAAGTTTTTTTTTTGTACTTTGGTGGCCGAAAGTTTCAAGAAGCAACCCTAGATTTTTAAGCAATCTAAACTCATGGAAAAACACATAAACTACTTGTACCACAGGTGAGGGGATACTTACTTCTTCTTGCTCGGTTTTTTTTTCTTAAAAGAAGGTACCCTTGTAAAGAGGAAGAAGGAAGCTTCTCCTTCTAATTTTCCCTTTTGCTTCTCTTGCTTGTAAGAAGTAGATCTTAAGGACTCCTTCTTCTGAATTAGTTTTCTTAGGGAGAAAACCTTAGCTTGGATTCGGAAATGGGAGAGGGAAGAGTTTTAGATCTCGGTGGAGGAGGAAAAAGGAGAAAGAAGGATGAGGAAGAAGAAGGAGGAAGAAGTAGTCAACCTTTCTTTCCCTTCTCTTCTCTCATTCCTATTTATTCTCAATGAGGAAAAATGTCCCAATTCATCCCCTTGATTCCTCTATTCCCTCACCCCCATTCATTCCCACGAAAATAGAAAGAAGAAAGAAGAAAAAAAATAACTTGTCTTTGTCTTTTGCTTGCTTCTTCTCTTAACCAAGAGAAAGAGGAGGAAAGCTACTTGACATTTTCTTGCTTCCTTACTTAATCATACTCTTACTTTTAACTACAATTTCCATTCCTTGCTAATCATATATCATTCATGACTCTATTGGTTATCATACACCAATTTAGCTTTATCTTTTGTAAGGGGTTCAAGGTTCAAGCCTTAACTTCTCTCTCTTTTTATTTTTTATTTTTTGTTCTATTTCCTTTTTCCCTTTTTATTCTAAAAGAGAATACCCATATGTATAGCTAAAAATTTTGCCGGTGTTACACTTACATCCCGTCCCAGGTTATGTGGAAGGAGATAAATCATGGGGTAGACTTATAGCCGACCTTCAAGTGGCTAGGGGTGGAAGGAGTTCTTTCTTCAAGGGCATCTGCCTATCGAGAATTAATCAACTCATTTTTTATACTTGCACTGTAGTCCCGGGGCATGATGCTACTGTTGTTTTTTTTTTTAATTCAGCTATCCAACTATTTGAATTGATTAATCCTGTTGTTGACTGACCTAACTTAATCTATAGAAATTTTTCATCGGTCATCAAACTAAATCAAGAAACACTAATGAAGATCCATCTAAATGACCAAGATTCTTAGACTCAAATTTTAAATTCCATGATTGTTCATTTAACCATATCATTACCCCGCAACGATGCTACTCTTGTTGTTTGTGCATCGGAAGTGAAATTGAGATCCCACCGAAACAATGTGAATATTATTAGTCATTATAATTCTGCAGGGCTTATATTGAAAATTAGATTACACAATCCTCATTAATTCAACTAGTATGGGATCCACATGTCATATACTCATTATATCACCACTTTTTTTCCCCTTGGGAGGGTACGATGATTAAAACATGGAGTGTTACACATGAGGACTTGGGGTCGAAACTAAGTGTGTCCGAGCTTACCTTCCCCCATACATTGTCACCTGCACTAATGGCTAGTAGTCACCTCCTCCATGTTACCATAGGGATGGGTTGGTGGGGGCGCTGGGGCGAGGGAATCGCCTATGCCACATTATATCAACACTTTTCCATTAGTAATGAACACCCATATTCATTTAATAACAATAATTATTTATAGGTGACGCTCAAGAATTCCAACAACAAACTACTGTAACAAACTCACCCTTTAATAAAAGAAATTTAATATATCATACTTGATCTTAGTTAAAAAGATAAGAAAAGTATGTTTTTTTAAAAAATTAGATCAAGGTAATTATAGAAGATTCTCTACTCACTGGGTTATCAATCTTAAGATGTGGGGCTAAGAAACTCTAAATTACTATTTAATTAATGATAAAATTTCTCAATAATGAGCCGTAACTAAGTCTCGAATTCTAGATCCTGATTGATTAATGAAAAAAATTCTCAATAATATATCACAATTGAATCTTGAACAATAGATCCCTAATTATGTGAAAATTACTAATAAACTTTAAAATTATCTTTTATACGAATAAAAAAAATGAGTAATTTCATTTAAATTTCATCAAAGTTAAAGGGTTTAGAATTTTAATAAAATAGTAAGATTAAATAAATATTTTTAAACTTTAATTTTTTATTTTAAAATTAATATTATTTAAAGTAAATAATAATATTTTTAAAATTAATTTAATTTAATTTTTGTTTAAAATATTATTTAAAAAATTTAAAATTATAAAAGGCACGAATTGATGTTATGGAAATATACGCATCCATATTGGTGCACACATATTATTTAGTGTTATAAATCATCCAATAATGCGGTGATATATATATATATATATATATATTCCTAAATATGGTAAAATCTAACCGTAATGAACCTGAAATCAGTGTCTCGGTGAGATCGTTCCGCTCCACCAATGGAGTCTTGGAGCCGATCCACATTCCTGTACTCTTCCTTCTTCCTTCCTCGTCTCCTATGGCAGAAGTAGCGCGATCGACATGCAAGTAGATGATCTGATCGGAGATGGCGACGGCGGCGACGACGACGACGACGACGTCCGAAAGCACTCCGAAGCTGATCATGTGCTTCGAACCCATGGTGATCTCCAATAGCACGATCTGGCAGGGCATCAGCCCCCTCTCCTTCGGCCTCCCTGTCTTCCTCCTCCAGCTCGTCCTTGTCGTCCTCACCACCCGCGCCCTCGTCCTCCTCCTCCGCCCCCTCAACCAACCTCGCGTGCTCGCCGAGATCCTCGTAATTTTTTTTCCCCCTCCAATTTGATATATATTATATATATCCTTCTTTGATGATCTGCATGCGCTGCTGCAGGGTGGCATCGTTCTTGGGCCGTCGGTGATGGGTCGGATGGAGATCTTCGGCGTCTATATCTTCCCGGCGCGGAGCCTGTTGGTCATGGAGACGATCGCCCACTTCGGGCTCCTCTGTTTCCTCTTCCTCGTCGGCGTGGAGATGGACGTGACGATGGTGCGGCAGACGGGGCGGAAGGCGTTGGCCGTGGCGGCGGCCGGCATGATCCTGCCTTTCGCCACCGGCGCCGTCGCCTCCTTCATGCTCCAGAGCTTCGCCGGCAAGAACATCCACCAGAGCGAGTTCCTCGTCTTCCTCGGCCTCGCGCTCTCCGTCACCGCCTTCCCTGTCCTCGCCCGCATCCTCGCCGAGATCAAGTTGCTCAACTCCGACATCGGCCGCCTCTCCATGTCCGCCGCCATCATCAGCGACACCTTCACGTGGGTAATCCTGGCCTTGACCATCGCGGTGACGCAGAGCAGAGGCACCGCGTGGGCCTCCCTCTGGATCCTCGCGTGGGGCGTCGCCTTCGTCCTCCTATGCTTCTACGGCGCCCGACGGGGCATGCGGTGGCTCATGCGGCGGCGGATTTCGGAGGGCCAGTCCGTGGGTGACTTCCACGTCTGCCTCATGATAACCGGCATGATGGCGGCGGCCACTGTCACCGACGCCATCGGCCTCCACTCCGCCTTCGGGGCATTCATGTTCGGCCTCGCCGTGCCCAACAAAGGCCCCCTCGGGGTGGCGCTGCTGGAGAAGCTGGAGGACCTCGTCACCGGACTGCTGCTGCCGCTCTACTTCGCCAACAGCGGCCTCAGAACCAATCTGTCCACCGTCACAGAAGGCCGGACGGCGGCGCTCCTCTTCGTAGTGTTCGTGATCGCCAGCATCGGCAAAGTCGCCGGTACCGTTATTATTTCCCTCTTCTACTTGATCCCATTGCGCGAGGGCCTCTCTCTTGGCTTCTTGATGAACACCAGAGGCGTGGTGGAGATGATCATTCTTGAGATCGGAAGAGATCGAAGGGTAAGAATCAATCAAGAACAGAGCAAACAATTTGTGATTTAGTTATTACGTTGATCACTCCGCCGCGCTCAGGTTCTGGACGATGAAGCCTTTGCGGTGATTGTGATGACCTCGTTGGTGTTAACGTCGCTGGTGACGCCGGCGGTGAGGTACCTCCACCGTCCGGTGCGGCGGCGCTTGGGGTACAAGCGCCGGACCTTGCAACGCTCGAGCGCCGACGCCGAGCTCCGGGTGCTGGCCTGCGTCCACAACACCCGCAACGTCCCGTCCATCCTCAGCCTCCTCAGGCTCTCCAGCCCCACCAAGCGCTCCCCCATCTTCGTCTACGCCCTCCACCTCATCGAGCTCACCGGCCGCGCTTCCTCCCTGCTCATCGTCCACAACGCCGCCACGAGCGGCGGCAGCCGCAAGCACGCCGCCGCAGCGAACGAGCATCCTTCCGACCACATCTCCCACGCCTTCCAGAGCTACGAGCAGCAGGCCACCAGCATCTCTGTTCAAACCCTCACCATCATCTCGCCCTACGCCACGATGCACGAGGACGTGTGCGGCCTCGCCGAGGAGAAGCACGTCGTCCTCATCCTCCTCCCCTTCCACAAGCAGCAAACCGTCGACGGCGGCATGGAGCCTATCGATCCCTCCATCAAAGCCCTAAACGAGAACATGCTCTTGGGTTCGCCTTGCTCCGTCGGCGTCCTCGTCGACCGCGGCCTCAGCAGCAAAAGCCGCTCTGGTCGCAACTCCTACAGCGTCGCCCAGCTCTTCTTCGGCGGGCCCGACGATCGCGAGGCGCTGGCCTACACAGCGCGCATGGCGGAGAACACCTGCGTCAATCTCACCGTCGTGCGGTTCGTCCACGGCGAGGCGGCGGCCTCCGCTGCAAGATCAGCCGAGGGCCTCCAAGACGAGCAACTGGACAACTCGTTCCTGACCGAGTTCCGGCTGAGAAAGGTGGGCGAAGAGTTGGCGACCTACTCCGAGAACGCGGTGAACAACGCGGAGGAGATGATGGAGGTGATCCGGACGATTGATAGCGGGAGGTACGACTTGATCGTGGTGGGGCGGAGGCAGTGCGAGGCGGCGCTGGAGCTGATGGCCGGGTTGGCGGATTGGACAGAGTGCCCGGAGCTCGGGACGCTGGGGGACTTTCTGGCGTCGGCCGACTCCGCCACGACGACGGCGTCGGTGCTGGTTGTGCAACAATACTTGGGGGAACCGGTGGGGGGATGCGGGCCGAGCATGACGGAGGAGGAGTTGGAACGGGGGTTGCGGCATCACCTGAACAAAGGGGACCGTCGAACGGCGGACGGTAACGGCGCGGCGGCGCAACCGCTCAACGCCGTCCACTGGTATTGAAAGCAAATTACGGTTTTAATTCTTTTCTTTATTTTTTTTTTAATTTTAAGATAGAAAAAAATTACACTGTTTACAGAGATTAGAAATTTTCACTCCACCCCCCTTAATTTATCTTTTTTTGTACATTTTACAGTTCACTACTTAAAAAAAAATCCTTTTAACAAAATACAAAAAACCACTTAAAGTTCTCAAATTCTTCTCATTGGATCCATGTTAGTGTTAGATCATGTCCAATGCTCCTCAATGAAACCGAGCAACCTTTTTAGAGAACAAAGGCAATTCTATTCCAAATTTATCGCATTGTCATCTCACCTAAAGGTCACTTTCCGTTGGAGCTTCTCTCGTTCATTTTATCGAGCATAATGATCGATGGAACCGGATTAGAACATCGACGGGCTTTATTACCTTATGCATTAGAAACATCACAGAATGCCTAAGCACTTCAAGATAAAAGAGATGGTAACGTAATCACTAATTAACGACAACTAAGCATCCCCTAATTGCTTAATTAACAATTCTCTGGTGCCTTGAGGCCACACTTGGGAGGCAGCTTCATGGCCAGTGCAGGGTCAATTCCCAGAGCCGGCAGCAGCGGTGAGCTCTTGTAGGAGCAGAAGCACTGCAGGTCAGCGACGGCCAACGCCTTGCAGCACTCCGCCGATGGCCGCGGTGGGTTCGGAGGTGTCACCGACGGCCTACACGCGTCGAAACCATGCTGCGACATGTTGCATATGGCCTGGCTGCTGCTGGTCTCCAGTAGCAGCAGCATGAGCACAACAGCAGCCACTCTTCTCATGAACAACATGAACTCCATTATATTGACACTAACTAGCAAGTCAAGTAGAAGTTTGAGCAATGCAGCTCCCTAACGATGAGTATTTATAGTGGTTTTGAGATGATCAATCAGACTAATTATGTTGTTTAACTATTTCATAATTGATCATAGGAATAATGACCCGTGAAAGGGTGGTGGGTGATATGTCATTGGATTGAATAGATGGATTTGGAAGGATGTTTAGTTTGGGGAGAGATTAGCAAATTAATTAAGTAGGTTTTCTCGTCGATGATTTGGATCTTAATGTGGCTTTATAGGGTTGGTTAGAGAGCAACAATCAGGTTAGGAAGTGGTCGAGACAACAACGACGAGCCTATATACTTATATTAGAGGCCCTAAGCATTGATGTGTACATTTGAATGATTACTAATAATCAATTAGGTGCTATGTACTGCATTGTCATTGTAAGTGCTATCAAATTATATTGTAAGCGATAATTAACAAATTGCATTATTCGTAAAGACTAGAGTAAAGGCGAAGGAAGAAGAAGTGATCCAACAAGAACATGAAGAAGAGAGATGAAGAGATCAAGGAGAGAACGAAGAGAAGCCACTAAAAGAGCAAGAGCAGTGACGGTCAAAGTATTATAATTCAACTTCATAAAAATTAACTTTTATCTTATCTCCTAATAGGAAACACAACCAAGCTAATAAAATTATTCGCAACACAATCAAGGACATAATAGTTTGTTATTGGACATTTGGTGTCCATGCCAACTTAGACTCATGCAAATCTCTAAGCTTATTCTTTATATGTAATTATGTTTACAATTGAGGATAAGCGAGCACGAACATGTGAAAATCTCACATGTTTTTTGGTGGATGAAGAAGATGAATGGATGAAGGAAGCATTTCTATGATATCATAGCAACAAATCAATATCCACAGCTTGCAGATCCTGAATGATTTAAGTTTATTACCTTGTGTCCGATCATGGATGCTTACCTTGTAAATCTAAAGGAATGTATGCATCTCCATGGACCAATTCAGCACGAAGGAAAACAGTTCACATACGTCGAGAGAAGTTGCATAAGGCAGCTGTAGAACACAACTGATGGATTTGTTCTACGGTTCTACCTGTGGTCAGAGATGTCCTACTGGGAGACAATCAAGATTAAGTCAGAGTTTGAAGAATTGGCCGCCAAGTCAAAACCCCAAAGCCGCCTTAGATTTTGCTTTAATCTGTGGCATGTCTGACGTCGACTCCCAAAGCTTTAATTACGCCAACTTTGACTTGCAGAAAACAACTGATTTGAATATGTCAGAGACGTCCTTTTCTTCATCTTTAACAACCTTAGTTATGACTGGGAAATCCAAAGTCAAATCGAGGCATTTGGTTTCAGCTCAGCAACTGTTATGGTCCACCAACAGAGTAACTGAACATGGCACAGCTTGTAAGCATTCCATGTGAATTATTACCACTATCTGTACAGTTTGAATACCAACAAATTTTTCCCCCCTTATTCCGCAATCAGATCTCTTCAATCTACAGGACGGGTGAGAACTTGTGTATGAACTTCAGTTATGGTCTCCGGTTCAGATGAGTAATTCAACAAGGCAAACTTTACATGCAATGCGATCTTTCCGCCTTCTCTGGCAAGCTTGGCTGCTGTTGCAAGCCAATGGCCAGGTACATTGTGAGGACCACGTACCACCTCAGTCATATCCACAAACTTTAAGAGCTTTCTTGACTGGACTGGCACAGGTGGGCCATCGGGATACACGGCTGAGTTCAGCTGTGCTGGTTCGTTTTTTGGAGGAGGATGTGCATCCCTTGTTGTGAATGGTGCGCTAAGTGTGGTGCTCAGGTTTGTCAAGAAGCTCCCCTTCTGAGAAGTTGCTGGAGCACGAGCCCACTCAGTCTTTTGAACTGTGCAATTTGGAATGTGCATGTATTGGAGGCGAAGATGAAGCACTTTCTTCGACCAATTTCCTTTTGTGACAAGTTGTGCGCCGGTTATGACAAACACACCATTGGGCACTCTCTGGAGCCAAGCAGGATTGTGCTTCACAGCTGACGTGCAAATAGATGAGTAGCTCTTCCATTGGACAGATTCGAAATATCCCGACTCTGAGTCTTCCGATCCTTGCCACTCGGACTTCCAGGATGAATCAGAGTTTCTGAGAATGCCAGGGATACTGGAAAGGTGCTGCAAATGTATGGCTAATCGATTACAGTTGGGACCCTCCAAGTATAACCGCATACCAATCACTGGCTTTTGATTACTTAAAACCTGAAAAGGAAAATAAGCCTACTTATCAAACTACAGAAGAATCAACTAGCGTGCTCTAGTGTTGCAATGAATCTAGGAATCGGCAGTTTATTTAAAAATTTGCATTTGCCAACCAATGCAGAAAATTTATTAAACTGTCTCAGCTTAATACAAAATAATATTATTAACAATAAAAATTTTAAGAAAAAAAAAATAAAGAAGGATAGGAAAAGAGAATATACCACCAGAGTCATTGCAGTTTAATGTCACATGCTTATGTTGCATAGTGTTTAATGCACTTAGGTGCGAACTCCATTGATATTTAAGTATATTTTACGAATCTTCATTTGGAGGGTAGAGTTTAGAGTTTACCATCTGTATCACTTCCTACTCCTTTTAACACATAGTACATATGGATTGCAACGACTTGCAAACCATTTAAATTACCACCATGCCAGTGTGCTAGAACTGTGGTCTAACTTGTAAGGCATCACATTAAATAAAACGGCATAGTATCCATGGAGATGCATGAAATGAAAATAATAATAATGGGGTAAAAAGTGGAATGCATGAACTAACTAGTTCTATCTCAAAGTTTGTTAACTGTGAAAATGACAATAACCAAAAATTAGGGATGTAAGGAAACAGAAAAAGGTTGATTTACGATTAGCAGAAAACAATTTGCATAGACACTACCAGTTACACCCTTCTGCATTTAGCACCTAGAAAATCAAGAAAATATAAGTTGCAGCTTTAGGATACAATCAGAAATTGTACCTGGTCAGTATTAACATGAAGTTTTGGACCGAAAAATCTAAACTGCAGCTGCGAATAGGAGGCTTTTCTTCTTTGAGGTCCAAGAGCTAGTTCACTGAACATTGGTGCCCATTGATTAGGGACTTGAAATTCCAAGAAGTACTGTAACTCTTCAGGATCCGGTTTGTCTGGCAAGTGGCAAATATAAAAGAAAATGTGATCAAAATAACAGAGCATAGCATTATTAACTCAATCTCAACTAAGGTTGCAAATGCATTTTTTTACGAGTAATTTACACATGAAGATTCCATTAGTATATATGAAAGATTGATAAATGAAACACCTTAAATGTTCTAGGATCTGAACAATGAGATCATGATGCATTGTAAGTTTTGCTGGCATGAAATCTTTTACTTATTCTATTTTATGCAGATTCATTAGAGCAAATAAATATTCAACCAGATAGAGCCTATTGAGAAAATAATATAGTAATAAATTTTGTTCGTATCAACTTACAACGAAGATATAAATTTATAGCATGGCTAAGATATCCGCTTCCCTGGATGCCAGTTAGAAGAGATGTGATGGGAACAAACTTGAAGAGAATTGCATCAGGATTATTTTGTATCGTTTGTAGCCAATTGGAATGACTTGAAGCATATACATCACCTCCTCTTTTTGAGCATATGACCGTGAGCCCCTATTATAAAGGAACATATCTAGTTCAAAATCATCCAATTCATGTAGAAATCCAAGGCAACATCTATCACAAGGAAATGTCTGTAAACATACTTCCTTGGTTGAAGCTTCTGAACGGACAGCCAGTCTCAAGGTGTTAGGTTGCAAAATTTTTGTGAAGACCTCAGGCACCTATGTTAATGGAAAGCATTAATAAACTTTTTTGATAGAGATAAGCTAACATCAGAAAAATAGATATACCTTGTTCTTGCCTTCTTTGGTTTTCTGATGTAAAGGAGAAAAACTACCGTCAGAAAATAAAAAATCTCCAAGATCCTCAAGATGTATCTTTAATTCGGTAGGTGAGATTGTTGAAGAAGGACTTTGCCTAACACAAACTATATCTTGACCTCCTATAGCTACCTCTACGATTATATGTGTTCCAAACGTCTTGATGAACCTAAGAGAAAAAAGAAATATGTTTATTAATTCAAGAAAATATTACTTGGTGGGGTATAATAGTGCCACCTCATAGTGAGAAGGAACCATGTCTTTAAACTGCTAGAATTATTATCATCATGCATGATTCTACACTGCTAGTCAATAAGATGGCAGATTTTTCAATATAGAGCATTGTAACAAATAACTCATCTATTTACATCTAAAAGAAGACATTATATCATTAACCACTTCGTTATAACTCACATGAGAGCACAATATTTGCTAACTTCTAATGTTACAAACTAACTTCATTGTCCTACGCAATGCAATAGTACTCACCAACTGAGGGCCACAGGATCCCACTTTGAGGGAACTGCCTTCTTAACCTCATCATGAAGAACCAAATGAGAGGCTTTTAGGTGTAAATTATACAAGGAAATGAAGTATCCATCAAAGGCAAGATACTTTGTCTCCTTAGAATCTTCCAGCCATGACCCGGTTAGATCAAAAAGTGCATTGAAATAACCTGAAGGCACTTTTCCTTGGACTGAAGATTTCTGATTGAGTAATTCAGACATCTGTTGCAAAGAAAATGCTATTATGGTATGAAAACCACAATTTCAATATTAAATAATCAAGTTGAAGAATATTAGAAAGCAAAGTTAATATCCTAAATCCTGTGCAAGTCAACTAAAAGTTGCTAGATGGAATACAATCACCCTCTTCAAAAGATAGATATACACACACCACCCTGCTTTAATATTAATAGAACAATAAAAGATCCTTATTTCTACTTGGCAGTTTACAGAAATTCAAGATGTTTAGGATACTCAACAGGCAAGACAGTCTCTTCAAAAGATAGATGTGACCACCCTGCTCTAATGCTAATAGATCAACAAAAAATTCCAATACAAAGAACTTGAATTGCTTCTACTTGGCTGTTTAGAGAAATTCAAGATGTTTGACGTACTCAACAGGCAAGATGCCATGCATTAAATTTACTAGAATTGAAACTGCAATATCTAGTATATTTGTCAGACATTCTGCAACCTGGAGGGAACTAAGAAAAACTATCTTAGTTCATGCTTAGGTTAGGAATGCCCCCCAATCGATCGAATGAGAAATTACCAAACTTCTCATTATGCTACACTCCTGCAATTCTAATACCGAAAAATGAAGACCCGTTTTAGTATCCAAAATCACCTGGTTGAACTCGAACACATCAGAGCGGAACCGAATCCTATCGCCCTTGTCCAACCCGATGTCCTCGGAGACGCCGCGGACTACCTGCCCCCCGGGGAACACTACGTCCCGCGTGCGGCCGTCATCGAGCTGCACGATGCGGCCACCGCCAGGGAGCTCCTTGGAGAAGCGGAGCCTGAAGTCGCAGGTTAGGTCGAATCCGTGCCCCAGCGAGAGCAGCGCCCGATGATCCACCGTCTCCTCCTCCATCCCTCTTCCCGGGTCTTCGTCAGTCTCCAAGGCCCACAGATTCAAGAAGCAGGGTCATAGAAGTAAGCAAACAAAGGGGCGGAAGCGACAGAATAGCGGTCATGCGGTAGTCCGAGGAGATTTGACCATTCTCGTCGCGAGGATCGAGGGGAGCGGCGAAGACGACGGAGTCGGAGTCGGAGTCGGAGTCGAAGTGGAAGAGTGCACGCGCAGCTTCCAGCGCAAAGGCGTCGTCTTTCTTTGAGGAGCCAAGGAAGAAGCAAAAAAGAGGAAGCAACTGAGAAATTAGCAGGCGAGTCTCTGAGCTGGCGTGGGACCCACTGGGTGGTGGGTCCTACCCGAACCGAGGAACGATGGTCGCATAACACACTTCATTGCACCCATAAACCTCTAACTAACTATTTAATCCATTTTCATTCTGTTTTGTACGGCAACTTTAACCGGGTCGGATCTTGAACGACGGTGATGACAATTGCCATCCTACCGGGTCGGATCTTTAATGACGCCGACGCAAAAACGGCTACTCGGTTCCTCCTATCTCGATCCCATCCGAAGCTTCTCGCTCTCTCCTCCTCCTCCAACTCCGCGATCCTCTGCAGGATCTCTGCCGCCGCTGCGCCACCCAGGGGCGATGGCAATGGCCTCTTCCCATCTCGCTGAACGTAGTCTCACTCCCGGCGGAGACGCCTCGGCGGCCAACGTGCTTGAACCCCAGCTCGCTGAGTCTGCTTCTTGTTTCACTTTCGTAAGTTTGGATTGGCTTACCTAGTTGCTGTTTCTCATCGCATGTTTGGGAATTTTTTGCTATCCGTGTTGAATGGGAAGTTTTTTTTTTAGCAGAATGACTAATTTTGTGCTGTAGGTGAGATGTAATGTTGGGGCTTAGCTATGAAAAATGTGGTCGTTCGGATTGGATCGGGCATTGCCTTGTTATGCTCCTTGTTTAAGAACGATGACTCTGAGGTACTGAAACTCTAGAAAGCAGAACGATGCCTTTTGAACTTGCTAGATGGAGTTCGGTCTTTTTGAGTTAGCTCACTTCTTTTGTTTTTGGGTGAATTATTAAATGTTTATGGAGTTGGGATACTAGGTACTGCGCTTTTATCAAATTCCTGTTTTGTCGAAACAAAAAGATTTGCAATTGGTAATAATGATTTCAACATCCCAAAATTTCAGTTTGGGGATTTTTTGATTTTAGTTCAAGGTGGGTGGTCCTAAGTTATTGTGGTTAAAATGCTTCAATGATAAAATACCAGCTACCAAAAATTTTGGTTTCTTGTAGTTAGAGGTGACAATTCGGATTGTGTTAATGGTGTCATAAATTAGTCATCTTACTCAGGCCAATAAAAAAGTAAATGAGATAACTTAAAATTATTATAGTTTTTGTTAAGAATGATTTTAAAAGGTGTAAGACCGACTCACTTCTCTAAAGAATTAAGTTATATGACATAAATTATGTTATTTCTAAAAGTGAATTATTCTCATAAATAAGTTAGTAATATGTCTGGGATGTCTCATGTTACTTTTGGGTTTTATCTCTCTTAACTGTTTTTCATGTCAACTTGAGGTGTGTTAACTGGCTGTGTCTAATATCTTTGGCTATAACTATAGTTACAAACATGAGAAATTAAATTTCAACTATCATTTTTACATCTAAATTCATGCCTCAGAATTGGAGTAGCATAAAGTTTAATGGAAAATAGCTAATTTAAATTTGCATCTACTGCAATATATCAAATTAATTAACCCAAGCAATCCAAATAAGGAATATTTGATATGTATAATATAACATATCGAATTAATCAAGATTTTCCCTGGTTCCTTGATAAAAATATTGTTTTTGTTGTATTTAATCTTAAATAATCAACTTAAGTCATCCTTATACTCTAAAGTACAATATGACAATGCATATTAATCAAGCTAAGTAGGTTAAAGGCTTTTGTTATTTTGATTGAATTATGTTTGATTAGAGCGTTCAAAGTTGGACATAATCTTTTTTCTGCCGTGACTCCTTTGCAGCATCCACATGCATTGACACTTTTTAGAATATTTGTCTCTGTTAAAGGTTTAGTTTTGTTTTTTGTTTTTTGAGAGTTGATTCTAAAGAAATTGTTTAGGGATGCATTTAGGTAATATGAGGAAGGAGATACTATGCTAGAAGTCATTTCTATTACTGTCTGTTGGAATGCTGCCTTTCCCGTTGTGTATGAAAAATAAACATTTAGTTCATAATAAGATGTTTAAAACTTCTTGGTTGTGAAAGACAGACCAAGAATAAATGTTATCCTAACATGAAAAAACCGGTTCCCTCTTTGATTAAATGGTACATGTAGGAAGTTTATAATATACATCAAATTGTGTGTATGTCTGCACGCGAGTGCCTGCATGCACATGATTGCAGATAGTTCAGACTGAAGGAATAAGAAAATAAAGGCCCTTTATATTCCTAAAAAACTATATTCTGCACAGGTACAATACCAAAGCTAGATTTATTTGTAGTGTAGAGGAGTTGCTGAATGAAAACTACAACTGTTTGCAAGGAACTGATTTTGTTGCTATCATTAATGGTTCCTCCAATCATCATCCATTCGTTCAAGCCTGAATCGCTCTTGAACATAGGCGATAAAGTTTGCAGCTCGCCTGTCTACCTCACTGATGGTGTTCACGTTGTTGGCAGCAACCTCATAGGTGCCCAAGTTACTGATCCCTTCCTTTTTGATCAAGGAAGGTTTTGGCTTGGGCGAAGGCACAACAGCTTCATCTTCCACATGTATGCTTACTACTGTGGTAGCCGGAGGAGTTGGAGCCGGCACAATCTTGTTTGTGTATTGCACTGAGGGCTTTGGTGCTCGATAGAAGGCCACAGCCATCTTACCTTTGGATCCTCTACGCTTGCGGTTGGTCTCCATTATGTCTCTAAGCTCTTGTTTTTCGATAATGGTTTGTGTGGATGTTCTGTTCTAGTGCTATTTATAGTAGTAGGACAGCATGTCTGTTAAAGAAAGATAAGAATGCTGTACGGATCAGCACATAATAGAGGGGTAAAATATCCAAATCTGATCAAGAATATTCTTCTTTTTACACAGAGAAGTCGATGCAACTTATCTCACTTTTATGCACTAAAGTAGCTTTGGATTCTTTTGGGGGCACTCTCTCTTCAGAAAGGCAATCTTGTGCTTTATCAGATTCATTTATCCTGCTTCATTAACTGTAAGCTATTTAACCATATTTCCAAGTTAAGATATTTCTCGGTGTTTAGATAGTTGAAATAGATAAGATTGATGTCTTTTTCCAGTTGAATATTCCTACCAAGACGTGCACTTTCAGTTTTTGATCCAGTGGTTCTGTAGCATCCAAGTCAGGGGTATCGTATTAGTGCAACTTTTCAAATCTTCTTTCTTGAATGATATCTTTCCTTATGCAAGCTGATATTTTGTTCTTCGGTTTACAACTGAGAGGACTATGTTGCCTGTCATAATTCTTATCTTTTGCTTTTGAAGGGATGTTACCTACCTTTTGATGGGTGAAGAATGAAGCTTTTAATGATGATGAAGTCCTTCCACTTGCCTCCCCAAATTCTTAGACGACAACAGGCTTGCAATATGTTGATACTTTCTACTTGTTTCTGGGTTCTACCATATATTTCCAGAGCAAATTCTTCAAAAGGCAACCAGTCTCCACATGTAAAGCTCTAATGTTTAGACTTCGCAATTTTGCTTCAGTGGAGGAAACCCCTAACATAAGAGCCTTGGTGACATGGGTTCGGTGCCCATTTTTCGCTGCTAGAGTCGGGAATGTTTGGCAATAAGCACCTCTAACCACTTCAAAATGGTGAGGCTAAAGAGAAATCAGCCTGTAATCTCTCTCTACTTACCATTATAATTCTTCCTCTCTTTCAAAGTTTACAGCAAGTGGCAGCAAAAATCTCACACACGCACACACACATCAACTTAGGGTTTAGGGCACTAAATACTAATTTAGATAGATTTCATTGATTTTTTTTTAAGTTTTATGCAGTCATTTTTTCACAGAAGCTTCATTCTTATCTTGACCAGGAAGTGTCTTGATGTTCTACTGAATGTCATATATATATATATATATAGAGAGAGAGAGAGAGAGAGAGAGAGATTTGATATGTTAAGCGATGTTTTGTGCGCGATCGTGAGCGAAATCCGAGTTGGGTTATCTGACGCGGTCAAAATTTAATTTTTTAATCTTTCTGTCATCTGTATGCAACAATTTTTCTCTCTTTCTTTTAAAATTAAAATGAAATTTTATCTTCTCTCTCCTATTATTACACACAAAAATTTATTGTGATAGTGATAATACAACGTTGTAGCAGCTATTATGTAGTAGCAGCTACAACTTGTAGCAGTTAGTATGCAGTAGCTGTTACAATGGTGCAGTAGCTGCTACAACGATGCAGTAGTCGTTACAACGGTGCAGAGGTCGCTACAACGGTGCAAAGGCCACTACAACGGTGCAGAAGCCGTTATAATGGTACAGTAGTTGTTACAACGATGTTGTAGCTGCTACAACATAGTAGCTACACACTAACACTGTTACATGTTATAACAGCTATTGTACAGAAGCTGCTACAATGTGTAGCAGCTATTGTGTAGTAGCTGCTACAACATTGTAGCAGTTACATCACCTTTAAAAATTAGCAGCACAGTGATTATTGTATGCAATCAGATGAGAGAGAAATGAAAATTTTATAGTTTTTGCATGCAGATGAGAGAAAAAAGTTATTGTATGCAGATGAGAGAGAGATTAAAAAAATTGAGTTTTGGTCGTGTCAGATAGCCCACATCGGATTTCGTTCACGGTCCTGCACAAAGCGTTGCTTAGCATATCAAATATATATATATATATATATATATATATATATATATATATATATTTGATATGTTGAGCGACACTTTGTGCGTGACCGTGAGCGACGCGCAGACATGGCGTTGCCAGCTCGATTTCGCTTAAAAAAAAATATGTCCTTTATTCTCTCTCCCCTTCTGCCTTCTATTCAAAACTTCTGCGTGGGAAAATTTTCAAATTAAAATCTCCCTCGTCACTCTCTCTCTCTCGCTCCCTCCATCTCCATCGTCCGTCGAACCTCGCGCTCCCGTCGAGAAAGTTTCATCGGTGTCTTCAATCTTACAGCTGCTGTGAGAGCTTACCACCTCTCTCCATTCCCAATGGTATTTCGTTTCATTTTAATTTATTATTTTCCGTCGTTATAACATACATATATTAGAAGGGTTAATGCTATAATGTGCAGGGACGACACTGGCTACAAATGCCTGCAGGCTACAGCCACGTCTGCGCGTTAGCTGCTATACGTTGTAGCAGCTACAAACGTGAAGCAACCACTTGGTAAGTCTTTTTTTTTTGTAGCTACATTTTCTAGCATATATTACCCCTACAAATATTTAAGTTCATGTATATCAACTTTATAAAAAAATTATTTGAAATGATTTTTTACTGATGCAGCGCCTTTGCTTCGCTTCTAAACGTTGCAACAATTACTATTGATGCGGGAAGCATCCGACGATCGAACCTTAGTTTTGATAATGACAAAAGGGATTCAAAGTTAAGTTTAATTGTTATCTAATGTGATTGAATGAGTTTTTTTAGGAAAGTCCTAACTGCGGTTAGGCAGGTAGAAAACCCTAGAGGGTGGTAACCCTAGGGCATAGGAGGTGGTAACCTTATGTGGAAAGTCTTGGTAGGTCAAGGTCTTTGGGCAAAAGTCCTAGAGTCGAGGACTCTAGGTGAAAATCCTGGTGGCGCGGATCGGGTGGAAAGACTGGGCGGGTCGTGGAGCGGACGTCCAGCAGAAAGTCCTGAAGACTCGGGCACTGAGCAAAAGTCCAGTCGATCTGGAGGATCGTGTTGGAGCAATATGTTGGGACCTTAGATGGCTAGAGGGGGGGGGGGGGGGGGAATAGCCTCTTTGAAAAACACTAAACGCAAATTTCTTCAAGAACTTTGTTAGCACAGCACAGCGGAAACAGAAAACTAAAGCGAAGGAAAAACAAACACACAGCAGACACAAGGATATACGAGGTTCGGGGATAACTTGCCCCTACTCCTCGGCGTGTCCGTAAGGAGGACAACTCCTTGATCTTTCGGTAGATCACACCCCGGACAAGATCCGGCTAAAGATGTCTCCTTCTCGGTGGAGCAACCTCTCAACAAAGTCTCAGTTGATTATAGATTTAAGCACAAGACTTACAGTGGTGGCTGAGAAAAATATTAAGATGAGCTTACAGCCACGCGGAGAAGAGAACAGAGCAGAGAGCGCACAATCAACCTTCTCAGCAAGGAGCTCACAGCTTCACCAACTTGCTCTCTCGAAGGCTTGATCACAAAAGACAGAGAATTCAGAATACCCTTTCTGAACTCCTCTTCTTCCTTCTTATGTCTCTCTGCTTTACTGGCTCGAATCACCGCCGTCTGCAGAATCGCTGCTGCCAGCAAGGCGTAGCCAATCACCTCTCCTCCTCTTCTGATTCTCTGAACACATGCCAATGGAAATCACTGGCGTCTCTGGATACCAACCAATGGGTAGAAGTCAAACTGAGCAGCCCAATCGTAATCGGATTTCGCCAGTGAACGTTGATGCCCCAAATGTATCTGTTGCAGCAAATTACAATGAAAAGGGTACTTGTCTCCTTCTCTTAATGAAGCTTAATTTGAATCCAAACATGAGAATGTGACCTGCAACCTGCAAGCTAGAAAGACTCACAGTAGATGGTTAAAAACAGATGGTGAAGACAAATACGGCAATCAGAAAAAGTATATGCAAAACAAACAATACTGTGGATCGGTCTGCAGACCGATCCATGATTTCTGGATCATCTCTGATCGGTCTGCGGACCGATCAGGAACTAATCTGATCGGTCCCTAGACCGATCAGATAGCGCTGTTTGAAAATACGCACAGCTCCTGATCGGTCTGCGGACCGATCAGGAACTAATCTGATCGGTCCCCAGACCGATCAGATAGCGTTCTTCCCAAACGCTTACAGCTTCCTGATCGGTCTCCAGACCGATCAGTAAAAACATAGTAGGCTACTGATCGATTTCTGATCGGTCTGCAGACCGATCAGTAAACGTTCAGTAGCCACTGATCAATTCCTGATCGGTCGGCAGACCGATCCAGACACACCTGGATCGGTCTGGCCGACCGATCCAGCCTCTGCTGGATCGGTCAGCCGATCTCTGACCTAGTCCGGAGAAACGAGCTCCCTAGCTCTCTCCGACTTCATCCGGTCCTAGAGAACGAGCTACCGAGCCCTCTCTGACTTCGCATGCCAAGCTTCCTTCTTGGACTTTTCAACACCAGATGTCCGATCACCCTTGATCCATCTGGATTTTCCCTTGCCTGGCTTCACTCACCAGGACTTTCCAACTGCCTAACATCCCAGTTAGGACTTCCTCAATCAGGTCAACCTAGTCACCAGGACTTTCCAACCGCCTAACATCCCAGTTAGGACTTTCTCAATCAGGTCAACCTAGTCAACCTAGATTAGTAATTAATCTGAGTTAAATATCGATACAAACTTAAATCGGTGTCAACAACAAAACAACATCCAGGTCAGACTGTCTCCCCCTTTTTGTTGTTTGACAACACGATTTAAGTTTAGATCAGAAATGCTCATCTACCCATAATTTTAGGGAAATCAGGATCCTCCCCTAAGACGGATACACCACCAAGTCAATGACGGGAATCAAGATCCTTCCCGTTATCCTCTCCCCTAAAATCAAGCTTCCATACATTTCTAAACTTAGGTATCCTCTCCCCCTTTGTCAAACACCGAAAAGGTGCAAATGAGGTGACAAAAACTCAAAAGGCTCCCCCTAAATCCATACTGCCTTCTCTTAACTGACCTAGAGTTCCCTCTAAGGTCACAATATGACAGTAAGAAAGACAAAAGATACAATCAAATCATGGCATAGGAACAACATAATAATAATTAAAAAAAAAAAACATAGAAAATGAAGCATAATAAGGAGCAAGCAAATATAAAACCGAGTAGCATAAATATAGGAGTAGCATCAGAAGTGCAAACATCCAGGTCCGACATAAAGACTAACAAATAACATCCAAAATGCAGACAGCCAACAAACAAACTGTATCAATCAACATCCTCACACTGAGGAACACCGCCATCATCGGCAGGAGGGGTGAAATCCTGAGGCGGCACGCTGGAGGATGAATAGCCTGGGTAAGATTGCGGAGGCGGGTAGCGTGCCATCCATCCGAGTAGCAACTGCTGTGTCACCACCTGATGACTGCGCATATCATCGAAGCGCTGGTCTATCCGAATACGTAGTCCATCGAACTCAGCAGCCACCATCTCCTCGTGTCGATCAAAGCGACTCTCCAGCTCGGCGATCTGCCAGCGCAGATCAGGATCGGCCTCCCCATCGTCAGCAGCAGGAGGAGCAGCAACAGGAGCAACCTGTCGTCGAGGTAACTCACTAAGTGCCCTCCCATCCTTCCACCTAACTGTCCCATCCTGTCCTAAGATTCCAGACTTGGAAAACGCACGTTTCCCAAGTCGACAATCCTGCTTAACCATCTTTACTATCCTCCCCTTAGAGACATCAATACCCAGGGTCTCAAGCCAGTCAGTAATTACATGCCCAAAAGGCATATAGATGGTGTAACCGCTTGGCTCGCTATGGGATATGATAGAAGTATAGACACTCGACATGACATCAAAGTCAAGACGCCTACGCAACCCGTAAAGCATCAGACAATGATACGGTCGAATCTCTGCCAATGGTTTAGAAGTAATAGGGAGAAGACAGTTTGTAACAATTTTGAAAAGAATGTAATCAGGAGCAGAAAGGCCAAGGGCTGCAAATGTAGGAAAGTCGACATCTAACTCATCTAATCCATCTGGTCTTGGATGTCCAAAGAAGTACTCATAAATCGAATCAGATGAGACATCAAGAGGATGAGGCACGGGTTCAGGCAAAGAAGGATAGAATGAGAACACCGTCCCCGAACACATACGACAGTCTAAATAACCAAAGAAGGCAATTAAGCTGAAATCAATGTTTTGCTTAGCCACTCTTGATCTATAACTACCATCAATAGTCTGATGAAGGTTGTTATAGAATTCAGAGACTAGGTCAAAATTGATATCTCTCTCTAAATAGACCAAGGAATCAAGTTTATAGTAGGCTATGGTTTCCGTAATGGCTGGACAAAACTCATTCATGTATTTTCTATCGACTGATCTACATGAGAGCAATTTGAAGGTCCTTTCCTTAAAGGATTGTTCAAACTGTTGGTTGGGAAATCTTCCCGAACTGGATGGTTGAGGTCGGGAAGGAGCAGCAGGAGCTTTGGATTTATCTTTGGACTTGGAAGTACCCTCACCTACTGATTTCTTCCTAAGGGGACACAATGGGGTAAAATGGGGCAATGAGTGAGCACCGGAGCCATCAACAATTAAGAACCGAGACAACAAAACAACAGAAGATTCAGTGAGAAATGAAAACACAATGCCAAGTTCTTAGAGAGGCAAGAAGTTACCTTGGTGCCATTTGAACTAGGGCTTCCGAGGGCTAGAGCTTCGGCTAGGTTTGGCGTGCAAAGAGAAGAGAAAGGGTGGTCTGTGGGAAGAGTCGGCTAGGGTTTCGCGTGAATGACGAAAAGGAGGGATCGGGAGGTTTTAAGGGTTTAGATGGGTGTACAGTGAAGAAATGATCAGACGGTTGTCCGATCAGAAGGTATCCGAAGCCCCCTGATCGGTCACCAGACCGATCAGGGAACCTCCTGATCGGTCTGTAGACCGATCAGAAAGTGATCAGTAGCATTCAGCGAAGCTGATCGGTCCCCAGACCGATCAGGGAACTTCCTGATCGGTCCGTAGACCGATCAGAGATCGATCAGTAGCCCAGTGAACTTCTTGATCGGTCCGTAGACCGATCAGAGATTGATCAATAAGCCCCTAAGTCACAGACTTAACCAATGGAACCACTGATTGGTCTATGGACCGATCAGAAGAGCCCTATGCGTATCAGATTATCCTGATCGGTCCCTGGACCGATCAGTGAGGCGCACAAAAATAACCTGATCGGTCCTTGGACCGATCAGATTACAGACAGAAAGGTTGGGAAGTTTTTGGATCGGTCTGTCGACCGATCCATCTTCTCCTGATCGGGCTGTAGCCCGATCAGTGTCTGATACTGAAATTTTCAGTGATTTCAGTAACCGAAATCCTTAGATATGTTTGATAGTTCGTAGAAGTTTCTCCAGTAAAACTTTCAAAATCAATATCTAGAACCCTGAGAATCTACAAGCATAACTATGTCCTAACGATGGGCTCTTATGGTGTGAATTTGTTTATAACTTGAGACTTTCAAATTCGACCACAAACACTGAGATTTCAGACAAGTTTCAAGTTTGTCAAAATAGACAACTCAAGGTTAAAGACTGAAATCTTCAACCTTGCTATGTTCAGTCCCAAATTTGGCAAAATATGTCCAAATTTCTATCATTATTTCAATGACTTATCCTAGTTTCAATCAAAATCACGAAAGGTATCGATCAAAGGTATCAAACATTCCAACAATCAAGGTTACATGATTTATAAGGAAAAGTCCAACCAAGTTTCCTTGGTTGGAATATATGAGTAAGATCTAGGAACCAAATACACATGAATTATGTAATGGTCTTCCCCATACTCAATTAATGTCTCTTCAACCTAATTATTTAAGGGATGCATGATACATTTTGAATAATTTGGTTGTTCCTAGCATCTCACCCCATTTCTAGCAAACAAAAATATTTTGTTAAACCTTATAGTTTGTGTGAGATGTTCCCAAGTTGCCCAAAATATTGTCCCAATTACTCTTGTCATTTTAATAGTCCTTATTGATCATGGTGAAGTTCTAATGACCTAAGGAGCCAAACACATTCCCAACTCCCTCCTTAAATGACTAAATTCATTCTCCGGAAGGGGTTTGGTAAAAATATCAGCTAGGTTTGACTTTGACTCAACATATGTGAGTGCAATGTCTCCCCTAGCTACGTGATCTCTTATGAAGTGATGACGCACTTCAATGTGTTTGGTCCTCGAATGATGGACTGGATTTTTAGTTAGGTTGATCGTGCTAATGTTGTCACATAGCACTTGTACACCCTTATAAGAAAGTCCATAATCCTCTAGGGTGTGTATCATCCACAACAATTGTGATACACTCTCTCCCATGGCAATGTATTCAGCCTCGGTCGTGGAGAGAGCAACACAATGTTGCTTCCGACTTGACCAACTAACTAAAGATGAACCTAAAAATTGGCAACCCCCACTAGTACTTTTCCGATCCAATTTGCACGCATAATCGGAATCGGTATAGCCTATCAAGTCAAAAGACTCCATGCGAGGGTACCATAGACCTACTCGAATTGTGCCCTTAAGGTATCTCAATATTCTCTTAACTGCAATTAAATGAGATTCCTTGGCACAGACTTGATATCTAGCGCACATGCCCACAGCGAAAAGTATGTCCGGTCGACTAGCTGTGAGATATAAAAGACTACCAATCATGCTTCTATATTGCGTTAGATCAATTGGTTTTCCACTCTCATCATTGTCAAGGCGAGTGTTTGTCGCCATTGGAGTGGACACTTCCTTAGAGTCACTCATATTGAATTTTCTAAGCATCTCTTGAGTGTATTTCGTTTGATGGACATAAATGCCATCTCGAGTTTGTTTGATTTCTAATCCAAGGAAGAATGTCAATTCTCCTACTAGACTCATCTCAAACTCACTTTCCATGTGAGAGATAAATTCATTCAAATAGCCCTTGTTATTTGAGCCACAAATTATGTCATCGACATATACTTGGGCTACGAAAATGTTTTCACCATCTCTACGCAGAAATAGTGTTGGGTCTATTTGGCCTCTTACAAAGCCCTTTTCTAGTAAATAAGTTGACAGCCTTTCGTACCAAGCTCGAGGTGCTTGTTTAAGCCCATAAAGAGCTTTCTTGAGCTTGTATACGTGGTTTGGAGCTTCGGTACTCACAAACCCCGGGGGTTGTTCAACATAGACCTCTTCTTTAATGAAGCCATTTAAGAAGGCAGATTTAACATCCATTTGATAGAGCTTGAAACCTCTATGTGCAGCAAAAGCTAGCATCAAACGAATGGATTCTAATCGGGCCACGGGAGCATAAGTCTCATCATAATCGAGACCTTCGACTTGACTATAGCCCTTGGCTACAAGTCTTGCCTTGTTTCTTACAACTTCTCCCTTTTGATTTAACTTATTTTTGAAGACCCATTTAGTTCCAATAATGGTGGTCTTCTTAGGTCTAGGAACTAAGTCCCATGCTTGGCTCCTTTTAAATTGACCTAACTCATCTTGCATAGCTATGATCCAATCAGGATCGCGCAATACCTCATCAACTAATTTTGGTTCAATCTCTGAAATCAATGCGACTTCATTAGACTCATTTCTAAAGAATGACCTAGTCCTAACCCCTTGTTGGATATCTCCCACAATTTGGTCTTGGGGATGACTAGTGGTTATCCTAGATTGTCTTGGTGTTGGTGGTGCCTCATGAATGGTCTCACTAGGCACAGGCAAGGACTCAATATCAGGCAAGGGATCAACCGGAGCCCTTTGTTGCCTTTGCTCATCGTCATCAGAGTCAACCTCGACTCTTTCTTCATTTTGATCATTCAAACTTAGATTTCTAAGTTCAAGTTGAATTTCTCCTACATCCCTTGATTGATCATTTGATTTAGGGATTTCTTCAAAAGCTACATCAGAGGACTCTTCAATCAATTTAGTCCTATTGTTGTAGACTCGATAGGCTTTGCTGGTGAGCGAGTAACCGACCAGTATCCCTTCATCAGCCTTGGCCGAAAATTTTCCAAGATGGTCCTTGGTGTTCAAAATAAACACCTTACAACCAAACACCCTAAGATGTTTAATTGTAGGTGGTTTCCCAAACCAAAGTTCATGAGGAGTCTTTCCTAAAAACCTATGTATCGAGATTCGGTTTTGCACATAGCAAGCTGTATTCACAGCTTCAGCCCACAAGTAACTCGGTAGTGAGTACTCATTGAGCATGCTTCGTGCAGCCTCTTGTAAGACTCGATTCTTTCTCTCCACAACCCCATTTTGCTGTGGGGTCCTTGGAGTTGAGAACTCATGTCTATACCCTTTTGCTTGACAAAATTCTAAGAACCTATGGTTTTGAAATTCACCACCATGATCACTTCTAATGGTTTTAATTGTTGTTGATTTTTCATTTTCAGTTCTTCTACAAAAGGAAATAAAAATATCTATGGTTTGATCCTTAGTTTTCAAAAAGAAAGTCCATGTATATCTAGTAAAATCATCAATAATTACTAAACAATATCTACTACCATTCAATGAAATAACATTGTTACAATCAAACAAGTCCATATGTAATAAGTCTAAGGCAGTAGATGTACTCACAATGCTTTTACCTTTATGAGATGCTTTTGTTTGCTTACCCATTTGACATGCATCACATAGTTTGTTCTTTTGGTACTTGATGCTTGGTAAGCCTCGTACTAGTCCTTTGTTGGCCAACTTCCGAATGTTCTTCATGTTTACATGTGCCAACCTTCTATGCCATAGCCAAGACTCTTCTTCTTTTGACATGAAACACTTAATCAAAGCATTAGTAGCACTTTTAAACGATACTTGATAAATATTATCAACCCTTGTGCCTACTAGTACCGTGTCAAGTGTGTCAATGTGTTTAACCAAACATTGACTTGAATGAAATTCAATTGTGTAACCCGTATCACACAATTGACTGACACTTAGGAGATTAAAAGTCATCCCCTTGACTAGAAGAACATTCTTGATGTGGAGACATTCGGATATATGAATGTCTCCAACCCCTATAACCTTAAGACTACCATTATTGCCAAAAGACACATTACCTCTATTTTTATTTTGTATGGTAGAGAATAGTGACTTGTCCCCTGTCATGTGCTTGGAGCATCCACTATCAACAAACCAAGTTGATAGACGCTCCCCCTCGACCAATGCCTACAAGACACGAAAGACGGATGTTTTAGGTACCCAAATTCTGGGACCTAATGCATCTACAATGAGAGACTTAGGCACCCATGCCTTAGTCACCTTCTTCCTAGTCTCATGAACCCTAGAAACATGTGTTCTATGAAATTGGGTTCTTGACACTAAAGAAATAAAGCTAGACTCCTTAGGTTGGTATCCTAATCCAGCCTTGTTGTAAACCGCCCTTTGGGCATTTAGAATCATGTCTAAGGTCTTAGAGCTGGTTGAGAATTTCTCAAGCATTTTCTTGAGCTTCTCAATTTCACCCTTCAAGGTTTTGTTTTCATCCTCTAGGGCCTCTTGATAAAGGTCATCGACCTCATCTTCCCTAAGGGCCCTTAATTTCTCTATTTCATCTTTTAGCAGTTTAGTTTCTATTTTTGATTTTTTAAGGGAAGTAGACAAATGTGCAATTGTTTTATAACACTTTTCTAAATGGGGAGAGGTTACCTCTTCATCATCCGAAGATGATGAAGTCGCGGCT
This sequence comes from Zingiber officinale, assembly GCF_018446385.1. Taxonomy (NCBI): domain Eukaryota; kingdom Viridiplantae; phylum Streptophyta; class Magnoliopsida; order Zingiberales; family Zingiberaceae; genus Zingiber; species Zingiber officinale. Next base: position 98,889,461 of record NC_056002.1, on the reverse strand, counting down.
GAAGAGCTTGAGTCCTCACTCTCGGACTCGGACTCCTCTCTTGCCATGAGGGCTAACTGCCGTGTACTCTTCTCCCTCTTCTCTTCCTCAGATGAACTTGAAGAAGACTCATCCCATGTAGCTTTTAGAGCCTTCTTCTTCTTGACTCTTTCCTCCTTCTTTTTGGCTCGTTCCTCCTTCCTTTTTAATTTCGGACACTCGCTCCGATAGTGTCCCTTTTTGCTGCACTCATAACATGTAACATTAGTTTTGTCAATATTTTGTTCACTAGGTTTACCTTTCCCTTTGTATCTTCTGCTCCTTCTCATGATTCTTCTCACGAAGTTGGCCATCTCGCTTGATGATGATTCACCTTCATCATCGGACTCGGAGGAGGATGAAGATGAAACAATTTCTTTCTCCTTCTTCTTTTCTTTCTTTCTTCTTCCCTCCTTGCTCTTTTCTTCTGCAACCAAAGCAATACCTTTCTCTTTTTGCCCTTTGTTAGCAAGTTCATGTAATTCCATTTCACAAAAAAATTCATCTAACTTAACAATGGAAAGATCCTTGGATACCTTGTAGGCATCCACCATGGATGACCACAAGGCATTCCTAGGAAAAGCTTTTAGAGCATACCTTACGAGGTCACGGTTTTCTACTCGTTCATCCACCGAATGGAGACCATTGATGATCTCCTTGAACCTTCCATGTATCTCACTTACAGTTTCATTTTCCTTCATGACAAGGTTCTGTAGTTGGTTTAGGAACAAATCCCTCTTGGCGATCCGAGAGTCTCGAGTCCCTTCTTGGAGCTCGATGAGCTTGTTCCATAGATCCTTCGCACTTGTGAAAGGACCAACCTTGACAAGTTGATCCTTGGCTATCCCACATTGCAAAGTGACAACCGCCTTGGCATCGACTTGTCCCTTGCGAGTTTGCTCGGTTGACCATCTCGATGAGTCAAGTTCCTTACCTTCTTCGTCCTTTGGAGGTGAGAATCCTCCTTGACCGAGAACCACATGGAGATATCAGTCTTGAGGTAATACTCCATGCGACTCTTCCAATACTGGAAATCTGCTCCATCGAAGAACGGTGGTCTGTTGGTGCTGAATCCTTCCTTCATGGCCATCTTGTTGCTCCTTGGAATGTTAGTCCAGATGAAGAGCACCAGGCTCTGATACCACTTGTTGGGATCTTAGATGGCTAGAGGGGGGGGGGGTGAATAGCCTCTTTGAAAAACACTAAACGCAAATTTCTTCAAGAACTTTGTTAGCACAGCACAGCGGAAACAGAAAACTAAAGCGAAGGAAAAACAAACACACAGCAGACACAAGGATATACGAAGTTCGGGGATAACTTGCCCCTACTCCTCGGCGTGTCCGTAAGGAGGACAACTCCTTGATCTTTCGGTAGATCACACCTCGGACAAGATCCGGCTAAAGATGTCTCCTTCTTGGTGGAGCAACCTCTCAACAAAGTCTCAGTTGATTATAGATTTAAGCACAAGACTTACAGTGGCTGAGAAAAATATTAAGATGAGCTTACAGCCACGCGGAGAAGAGAACAGAGCAGAGAGCGCACAATCAACCTTCTCAGCAAGGAGCTCACAGCTTCACCAACTTGCTCTCTCGAAGGCTTGATCACAAAAGACAGAGAATTCAGAATATCATTTCTGAACTCCTCTTCTTCCTTCTTATGTCTCTCTGCTTTACTGGCTCGAATCACCGCCGTCTGCAGAATCGCTGCTGCCAGCAAGGCGTAGCCAATCACCTCTCCTCCTCTTCTGATTCTCTGAACACATGCCAATGGAAATCACTGGCGTCTCTGGATACCAACCAATGGGTAGAAGTCAAACTGAGCAGCCCAATCGTAATCGGATTTCGCCAGTGAACGTTGATGCCCCAAATGTATCTGTTGCAGCAAATTACAGTGAAAAGGGTACTTGTCTCCTTCTCTTAATGAAGCTTAATTTGAATCCAAACATGAGAATGTGACCTGCAACCTGCAAGCTAGAAAGACTCACAGCAGATGGTTAAAAACAGATGGTGAAGACAAATACGGCAATCAGAAAAAGTACATGCAAAACAAACAATACTGTGGATCGGTGCGACCGATCCATGCTCGATCATCTCGATCGGTGCGGACCGATCAGAACTATCTGATCGGTCCCGGACCGATCGAGATTGTTGAAAATCGCGGCTCACGATCGGTGCGGACCGATCAGAAATCTGATCGGTCCCCGCACCGATCGGATAGCGTTCTTCCATACGTTTACTTCGATCGGTCTCCCGATCAAGAATATCGATGAGCTCGATCGATTTACGATCGGTGCACCGATCGATGGCGCTCGATAGCTCGATCAATTCGATCGGTCGGCGGACCGATCGGTATAAATTTCACCGGATCGGTCCGCGGATCGATCGGTGTCAGGTTTCCGGATCGGTGCCGACCGATCCGACTTCTTGATCCGGTCGAGCCCTCTCGACCTAGTCCGGAGAAACGAGCTCCCTAGCTCTCTTCGACTTCATCTGGTCCTAGAGAACGAGCTACCGAGCCCTCTCTGACTTCGCATGCCAAGCTTCCTTCTTGGACTTTTCAACACCAGATGTCCGATCACCCTTGATCCATCTGGATTTTCCCTTGCCTGGCTTCACTCACCAGGACTTGCACCTAGCTTCACTCACTAGGGTTTTCACCTGGCTTCACTCACCAGGATTTCCAATCTGCCTGGCTTCACTCACCAGGACTTTCCAACTGCCTAACATCCCAGTTAGGACTTTCTCAATCAGGTCAACCTAGTCAACCTAGATTAGTAATTAATCTGAGTTAAATATCTGATACAAACTTAAATCAGTGTCAACAGTAAAACAACATCCAGGTCAGACTGTATCAACACAATATCCCTTAGGTCAAGGTTGACCTGGTTGACCAAGCTTGAGTCTTGGTCGTGGTTTCGATGTTTGTCAATACATGCAAACAACACATGAACAATGCAGGTGCAATTCTCCACTGATCAGGGCTTGATCAGTTTGGTTGTAGAAGAGTCAAGTAAGTCAAGGTTGACCGGATACTTGACTGGGAAAGTCCTAACTGGAATGTTAGGCAGAAGGAAAATCCTGGTGAAAGTCATAGTGAGTGAAGCTAGGCAGTATGAAAATCTTGGTGAGTGAAGCCAAGTGAAAGCCTTGGTGAGTGAAGCCAGGCATATGGAAAGTCCTAGTGAGTGAAGCTAGGCAGAAGGAAATCCTGGTGAGTGAAGCCAGGTGGAAGTCCTAGTGAGTGAAGCTAGGCAGTGAGAAAATCTTGGTGAGTGAAACCAGGTGAAAGTCCTAGTGAGTGAAGCTAGGCAGTTGGAAGTCCTGGTGAGTGAAGCCAGGCAGATGAGAAGTCCTGGTGAGTGAAGCCAGGCACGGGGAAAATCCAGATGGGTCAAGGTTGACCAGACATCTGGTGAAAGTCCAAGTAGGTCAAGGGATTGACCGGATACTTGGCACGAGGAGAAAAGTCCAAGTGGGTCAAATGGATTGACCAGATACTTGGTGAGGGAGTCCTAGCAGGTCAAGGGTGACCATATGCTAAGCATGATGTACCAACAGGTCATGGGTTGACCGGATGTTGGTTTGGGGGACTTAGGACTTGGTTTTGGGCAAAAACCAGCATCTGGATCGATTAGCTGATCGATTGGATGATTCCCAATCGATCAGCGGATCGACCGGGTGAGTCCCTGCGACAGAGCTCCTCCCAATCGATCAGCCGATCGATTGGGAAGAAATGTCGCGCGCACAGAACGCCTTTGGATCGATCAGTCGATCGATCCAGAGCTCCCAATTGATCAGTGGATCGATTGGGAGATGGCAATGTTGCGCGATAAGCCCTGGATCGATCAGCCGATCGATCCAGGCATTTCCCGAGAGCACAGAGGCGCTCTGGATCGATCAGTGGATCGATCCAAAGCCTCCCCGATTGATTGGGAGCAATCCAATCAATCAGGATCCGACCGTTGGCGTCGTATTTAGTTGCAGGCGTTCGATTCCTTCGGAAGAACTCTCGGCCACTTCTCCAGATCTTCACCAGCGATCACAGAGCTTCTCCACACGGTTCTCACCGCCAGTTCTTGAAGCTCTTGGAGGTTTTTTCAAGTCAAAAGGCGGATCTACAGCTGAAGAAGAAAGCAAGGGTTAGGGTTTTCTTGTACTCATTGTAAGCTTTGTGCTTGTATTTTGTATCCTTTCCTTTTCTTCTTGTAGTGTGAACTTGTAGGGCTTCTCCGCCTTCGGTAGTTACCGAAAAGGAGTGTTTATTAGTGGAGGTGTGTGTGAGTGTGTGGATCCTTGGACTAGTCACCTCCTTTGGAGGTGGATACCAAGTAAATCTACTTGTTAGCATTGTGTGTGTTGTTTCTTGTATATTTCCGCTGCACATCTTTGAAGAAACAAGCAACGCCGACCACGAGCACGCGATGAGCTATTCACCCCCCCTCTAGCTATATTTCGGTCCCAACAGATCGAACTGGCAACAGGTATACTCTCCTGAGTGGAATAGATGAGGGCGCGTTCCCTGGAAGAGGGAACAGTAGGCGTCGATTCGACCTAGGGTTTTCGGTCGAAAATTTGAAGTCAGAACCGGACAGTCCGGAGACTGTCAAATACTTCTTCTATTAGATTTGTATGTGTGCTAACTTTGACTTGTAGGGTATGTAGGTGTTTTGTGGACTAACATATTCTGCAGGGACTAAAGTACACATCTTGCCTCGGATGAATAGTTCCCGAGGCGCCCTCCATGGAGCTTGGAGGCCCCTCGGGTGCAAAGGTGGGTTGGTTGCGCAGCGGGCTTGGAGGCGTCCTTGAGGACAGCTAAGGCGCCCTGGACGCTGGCTTGAAGGCGGCTCAGTGGTGATGGAGGCGCCTCCAGGCAGGATAAGCAGCAGGCAACGCAGGCTTATCGCAACGCAGGAAGAGGGATAGAGTTTAGGTTTGAGGAGCCTCCATGGGGCATTGGAGGCGCCCTCAACAGCCTATTTAAGGCCGCTTTGACCAGCAACTCAATAAATCAACGAAAAGGCTATCTTTCATAAACAAGCTGCTAACAAGACATTTTGACAAAGCTACAATTCGATGCCGACGACCCGGAGCTTTCAAATTACTGTTATATCTGTCGTTGGTATAATTACTGCTTTTTCATTGTACTTAAAATTGTAATCATTTTACGAGATTATATTTGTTGCCCAAAGTAAGCGTTCAACAAACGTGGACCTTGGAGTAGGAGTCTCCACAGGCTCCGAACCAAGTAAATCTTGGTGTTCTTCTGTGTGATTGTTCTTTTATTATTTCCGCTGGGTTACTCCGTTAGTTTTAAATCGAACGAATTAGCCACGAGCGTTATTCATCCCCCCCTCTAGCGCGGTCTCGATCCAACAATTACTTCGCATCAAACTATCCTTATAGCTGCTACAACTTGTAGCAGCTAACTTGGAATGGTGGCCGGAGAAGGAAGGAAGGATTTATGCTACGACGTGCAAGGCCGACACTTGCTACAAATGCCTAAAGCTACTTGGACTTTCTTTTGCTGCTACAAGTTATAGCAGCTACTTCGATAGTTAACTGTTATACTATACCTTGTAGCAGCTAACTGTCCATGTAGTTGCTACAACGTGTAGCAGCTACTTCAACAGTTAACTGCTACACCTTGTAGCAGCTAACTTTCTATGTAGCTGCTACAACTTGTAGCAGCTGCTTGGTAAGTCATTTTTTTAGTAGCTATATTTTCTAGCAGATATTAACCCTAAAAATATTTTTGTAGCTGTATATCAACTTGCTAAAAAATTATTTATGTTATTGCAGCGCCTTTGCTTTCTTGCTACACATTATAGCAGCTACTTCGACAAATAACTACTACACCTTGTAGCAGCTAACTTTCCATGTAGCTGCTACAACTTGTAGCATCTAATATTCCTAACTTGGAATGTTAGCTGCTACAACGATGTAATAGCTCTTTCTTTGTTTACACTCAATAAGATGTTACTCTGCATTTTCAACCAATAATAGATCATAGTAATCTCAGTTTTTTATTTAGATCAATTAAATGAGGTTCTACACATTGTAAAAGCTACTGCAACACGTTAAAGTAGTTAGTCGTCAGAAGCTGGTACACGTTGTAGTAGCTTGTCAAGAGTGGTTGCTACACTGTGTAGCAATTACTTCTGATTTGCTACTACACTTTGTAGCAACTACTCCAGAATAGTTGCTACAACGTGTAGTAGGTATTGTTGATCTCCAAATAACATTTTCTTACCAATTACCTTATTGCAATTATTGTGAAAATATATATATACCGTGCAATTATATTTTTACTCTCATTGGCCAAAGGTTTAACCCCTAAACTCGTAGTGTGAAAAATATTTCGAAAGAATTTCAATCATAGTAGATCGGTGCCCACACGGTATCTTCGTCAATCAATCTCACCGCGATGACTTGTTTCTCATCCAAATCTTCGCCCCCATTGTAAGTATTCTGTTAGAGATGAAAGTTTTGAGTCATCTCGTTTTGTTTAGGAGTTTGAATTTTTAGGGTTTTGATTCGTCTGCTATCTGCTATAATGGGATTTAATGATTTTAGGGCTTTCGGGATTAAGATTATGGTTGAGGGAATAGAGTGTTTAAAAAAAGTGTATCTTTGTTATAGCAGCTACTGTAGTTGAACCCTATTGATTGATACAATGTGGCTAAACTCTATAGTCCCGATTGGCTTCTCACTATTGTAGCAGCTACTTGACCCTAACTGCTACAACGTGTAGAGTACTTATGTTTAGCAGCAACTACTCACATTGTACTACCTAGGAGAAATTATAGACATTGTAATGTATCAGATTATGCTTAAAAAAATAACAATGTAAGGTATCATAGTATGGGTGAAAACCAACCGCATTGCACTGAAGGCAACTGAGTATCACTAAAATCTTATGTATTTGTTTGACAGAATTAAATGGCGAGGTAGAGAAATACTACTTCCCGGGCATATCGTAAGAAAGTACATTGGAAAAGTAATTACCCACACTTCAAGGGTTTTTTTATCATCACTACACATAAACGACCGACAGATGGAGATGATCAATGGAAGCTCATTTGCTTGGGTAGTAGTCATGCCTGAAATTGCAAATATCCAAAGCTTTATACAAAATATATTTGACAATTGGGATATTGAAGCCAGATGTTTCATCTTTCATGACAAGGAGATTAGCTTCATAAGGAAAGATGTTTCACTGATTCTAGGACTCCCAGACCAAGGCGATGTAGTAAATTTGCAGCAGCATGCTGCCACCACCCCACTATTTCTTCAACACTTCAGTAATATGGAGTGTACACAAAAGGAGTTAGAGAATAAGATGATCAACCTCAGCAAACAACCTTCATCTGTTGAATCTGATACTCTTTTTTGTCAATTTTTAATATTGTATTTCTTAGTTTCTGTTTTATTTACTGCTACTAGCAGTATATCTAGATTACCAGTACAATCACTAATAGATTGTGTAGATAATTTTGCTAATTTAGGCAAGTATAATTGGTGTAAGGTTGTATATGACTATATGAGCCCACAGCTAGGGGCAATTGGTGTGATGCTTTCACAGAGGCTGAAACCAGAGAGCCTTGCAGGAAATCAAGCTCTCGTGCTCAAAGGGTTCGCACATCTCCTTGTTAGTGTGTATACTGAAAGCTTAGCTTTTGTAAACATTTATTTTGAAATAAAGAATCACATTGGTCAAAAATATCTACATTTGTAGTTGTTCAATTAATTTATATTGTAGATAACATGGTGTGTGGTGTCACACACAGAAGATCATGTTATCAGTTCTTTATAAATTATAAACAGATGCTCACGACTAAGATGGAAGGGAACAAACCGTTGGAATAGTTGTAGTGTAATTAGGTATTAGTTATCTTGACTAATAAATTACACTAGTATATTCTAAATGTATTGAGTGGGACCATTTAAGGTAAGTTCTTTTTATACTGACTTAATAAAAGAACAACACCTTAGTTATTATGGAAGTGTGTGCTCCTAATCCTAATATAATAATAAGCACATATATTTAGTATTTATTTCTTTAACTTATCAAAGGGTGAGATTTAACTCGATAAATCAAAAGGCTCGATAAGTTGGGAAATGATATTACTTATAGTGTGTATTGTTGATTATAGGAGGAAACTGTGTCCTAGTAATCTAGGTTGAGAATGTCCCCAAGAGGAGCTCATAAGGATTGTCATATTAAACCCTGCAGGTGAACTTAGTCCGACATGACGATGAGGTTGAGTGGTACTACTCTTGGACTAAGATATTAATTAAAATGAGTTGTCAGTAACTCAATTAATTAGTGGGCATTCGATATCTTAAACACAAAGAGATTAACACACTCATGATAAGAAGGAGCCCATAATATAATTTGAGATTGGTGCAGTAGTGCAATAATAACTCTCTAGTGGAATGAGTTGTTATTGATGAACTTGAGTTGTGTGTTCAGGGCGAACACGGGATATTCAAGCTCGTCGAGAGGCCAAAATCAATTTCTCCTCTAGGTCCCTATCTTAGCCTCATTAATGCCTCATATCCACCCATGAAAAGCTCATCTTGGTATCCAAGAGGGGGCCGACCCAAGGCTTGGTGACCAAAGCCAAGGGTCGACCACTATCTTCTCTAAAGGGGTCGGCCATAAGTTTTACAAAGGGGGCCGACCACATAATTCAAATTATGAGAGGTGTTTTGAATTTTTAAAATCTTCTCTTTGTAGATATCTATAAGTTTTAAAAGAGATATTTTAAATTATAAAACTTTCCTTATTTGAATTAGGCCACATGGTTTAAAAGAAAGTTTAAAAGTTTTAAAACTTTTCTTTTTTTAACCATCCTTATGGTTTTTAAAAAGGGAGTTTTAAATTTGAAACTTTCCTTTTTTTGTCACCATGTTAAAAAAAGAAATTTTAAATGAGAAGTTTTAAATTTTAAAACTTGTTTTAAAATAAAGAAAACTTCCCTTTTTTAAACATCCACATTAGGAGATTAAAAGAGAGCTTATAAAATTTTATAAGAGCTTTCCTTCTTTGCTTATAAAATTTTTACAAAATTTTTATTTCCTTCCTCTTAGGGCCGGCCACCCTTGCTTGGTGCCCAAGCAAGGGGCCGACCAATCAAATGAATCAATCAAAGAGGAGAAAAAGGAATTAAAAAGGAGGAAAGGAAAAACAAGAGGAAGATTTTAATTTTTTGTAAAAATCTTTCGTTGTATGCCTTAGGCAAGTATTATAAAAGAAGGAGAGGAGAGACCTCATGATGTATCAATTCTTATTCTCTTGCTTGTGCTCCCTCTTGTGGTCGACCCTCTCCCCTTTCCTTTCCCCTTGCTCTCTTTTATTTCTTTGTGGTGGTAGTGGCTGGATTTTAGAGAAGGAGGAAGGAACTTTTGGGTGGTGTTCATCTTGGAGGATCGTCGCCCACACGATGTCCAAGAGGAGGCGAGGAATACAACAAAAGATCTCGAGGTTATTAGCATACAAAGAAAAGGTATAACTAGTAATTATTTTCCGCATCATGCTAGTTTTTCTTTATATGAATTCCAAACACAAGAGACATATGATTCTAGAGTTTCGAATTTGTGATTCGAGTTTGTGTGTTTTTTTTTATTTTTCGAATTTGTGATTCGATTGTTCTTTTTGGTTAAACCTACAGTTATATAAAGAAATTAAATATTAGCTTTCCTTAAAAGGTTTTGTATAGGCGGTGGTGGATGATTCCATACCCAAGAAGGACTAGTGCCTTGCCATGCAGTCCTGAAAGATAATTTTAGAAATTAATATTTAATTGAATTTATAACATAGGTGGATTTGGATCAATAATGTTAAGCATTGTTTGCGATCCAAATCTAAACCATTAAGAACAGATAAGTTAAATTTGGAATCAATAATGTTGAAGTTCCGTTTGCGATTCCTAATTTAATTTCTAAAGAACACAATAGGTTGTTTAGGAAAGGTTCGACACTTGTACAAAATTTTTGTACAGTGGAGCTGGTACGATCTTCCTAGGACCAACCAACACTCCTAGCTGTAAGTGCTTAAATATAATGATAGCCTCATAAGATTTATGGAGAAAATATCTTATTTAAACAATTTTATTGTATTGCAGGTCTGGATCTGTGAACATGTCAGAATAATTGATCCTTACAGACAGAATGCTCTTCTAAGAATATGCAGATGGAAGTGGTCAGGCTCTCGTGTGGAGACAATAAAGTCTAGGATCGCAGAATTACATGCTGCCAAAATAATTGTTGATTTAATTCCATCGGACCTAGAGATACATCTGCTCTCAAACGATTCTCTAGAAGATGTTGTAGAGTATATAGATCAATAAATTGCTGAGGGATTTTTACAATCAGCTGCTAAGCAACATCCTGAACAAGTTCCTAGGCAATTTCCTGAATAGGCAGCCGACGCTCAAGAAAATCTCCAAGCATGTCCTAAGCAAGAGAAAGAGGCTTGTACAAATTGTCAAGCAAGGGAGGCCGAAATTGTTCATTTGGAGTCTATGGTTGAGGGCAAGGACCGACTCATTGCTAGATGGAGGCTAGAATTAGTGAGTTAATTGTTGAGAATAAATTATGTGCCAGTGATGCAGAAACTTCATTAGCTTCCAAGGACAAAACAATTGATGAGAATGACAGAATTATAGATGTAAAACATCAAATTATAACATAACAAGATAGATAAATTAAAGATCTTCAAAGCAGTTGCTTGCCAAGGTTATAATGTCATTACCTACCAATCGGCCATTAACAAGGTCAAAGAGGTGTACTACAAAGAGAAGGACACCCCTAACTGCTAAAGAGATTAAGGGAGTGCCCTTGGCCAAAAGGAGAAAAAGAGTCACTTTCCAAGATGAGCATGAGACAGAGATGGCCAAGGGCAAAGGAGAGAAAAATGTTGAGCCTCCTGTTAAAGTACAAGAAGCCCCTGTCTCATCTACTGATGTAGCTGCCACATCTTCATCAACTAAACTCTTGTATACACTTGTCAAACAAAAATCCAAAATCATTAATGTTGGGACAAAAATGTAGCTAGAGGGGGGTGAATAGCTCGACGTGATCTCTTGCTCGTCGTTGCTTGCCTCTTGCGATGATGTGCAACGGAAATACAAGAAAACAAACACACAACGCTAACTCTAGAGATTTACTTGGTATCCACCTCAAGAAGAGGTGACTAGTCCAAGGATCCACACACTCAAGCACCCTCCACTATAGAAACACTCCTTCTCGGCAACTACCGAAGGCGGAGAAGCCCTACAACCTCACAATACAACAATGAGAAAGAAAGAAGCAAAATATAAATGAATCTTACAAGATTACAATGAAAACCCTAGCTTCTTCTTCTTCTTGTTGCAACTCGCCTCTTGACTTGGATGAGCCTCCAAGAACCTTCAAGAATTGACGGTGAGGAAGAAAAGATCGTTGTGGAGCCGTGTTGTAATCGCTCGTGGAGAAGAGAGGAAGAGATATCGAAGAAAACGCTCGCCAACATCTATATTTACGCCAACGGTCGAATCTCAATCAATTGGATTGCTCCCAATCGATTGGGGAGGCTTTAGATTGATCGGCCGATCGATCCAGAGCGCCTTTGTGCTCTCTGGAATCACCCTGAATCGATTGCCCGATTGATTCAAGGCTTCTCGAGCGATTTCCAGCGCTCCAATCGATCGACCGATCGATTGGAGATTTCAATCGATCAACTAATCAATTCAGAAGCTTACTGTTCACTCAGAAACTCTCCCAATCGATTGACCGATTGATTGAGGAAGTTTCAATCGATTACCCAATCGATTCAGCCCATTTCTGCATAAATTTGCGTCACCCAATCGATTGAACCCCCCAATCAATTGGCCAATCGATTGGAAAGTAGAAAACTGGATAGAGCTTGAAATTAGCTTCATTTCGCATCCAAGATCACCTCATTCCGATATCCGAGTCAAAAGTTATGGCATTCGGAAGTTTACTACGTCCGAACTTCCTAGTTCCATGCCGACTCCCTATTGGACTTACGACCGCTAAGAAATCGGTCAACTTTTGACCCATCTGGACTTTCTCTTTGCCAACTTCTCATTGGATTTCTGATCACCAAGTATGATCCTCCTTGACCCACTTAGATTTACCGTCTCATGCCAAGTGTCCGGTCTTCCATGACCCACTTGGACTTTCACCAGATGTCCAGTCACCCTTGACTCATCTGGATTTCTTTGTACCAAGTATCCAGTCAATCCTTTGACTGACTTGGACTTTTTAACACCAGATGTCCGGTCAACCTTGACCCACCTGGATTTTCACCTGCCTGGCTTCACTCGCCAGGTCATCCCATCTGCCTGACTTCAATCACCAGGTCTTCCCATTTGCTTGGCTTCACTCACCAGGACTTCCTATCTGCCTGGCTTCACTCACCAGGACTTTCACTTCTGCCTAGCTTCACTCACTAGGTCTTTCACCTGGCTTCACTCACCAGGATTTTCCTTCTACCTAGCTTCACTCACTAGGTCTTCCCATCTGCTTGGTCAACCTTGACCAGAGGAAAATTGTACCAACAATCTCCCCAAATGAACGATTGCACCTGCAATCTCCATTTACTATCAGTTTCCATGTATTGTCAAACATCGAAACACAAACATCAAGACTTGAACTTGAGCCAACTCAATCTTAGTCAATCTGGTCAACCTTGACCTTAGGGAATATTGCACCAACAATCTCCCCCTTTTTGATGTTTGACAATACCTTTAAGTTAGGCTAATCCCATAGCCTCAACTCTCCTTCATGCCAATGTAAGGATGATGGTTTCCTTCATTCTTCTCCTTTACTAGAGGGCAAACTCCCTCTTTAGGTAATGAAGGCCTAACTTAACCACACATTCTCCCCCTATTGGCATACATAAAAAACTCTCCCCTTGAAGAGTTACCCAACGTTGTTCACAACTTCGCTCGTTGTTCACAACACCATTATGAAGGTCTCATACCCTTCATTATCCTTTAATGCTCACCCTTGAGCATGAACAAACAAACAGTGAGGATATCCACTCCCCATTGTATTTAAAATGCTCAACCTTGAACATTTACGCTAAAGAAGGTTAACCACCTTCCAAGATATATGAAAAAAAAATTAATTTTCATGTCCTTAAAGAGTAACTCCCCCTAAAGGCATGCACATTACTTCTGTCATTGCACCAACAATGACTTGGAATTCTTAAATCTTCAGGAAATCCAAATTTAGAAGTTTTGAGGTTCAAAAATTCAATATTGAAACCAAACCTCAACCTAAACCTCTACTTAGTCTTCCTTAACCAATTCATCCTTGTTTTCATCATAAAAACTCCCCCTAAATATATACAAATGTGTTTTGAGGGGTAAGGAATGGTTACATAGACTAAAAATACTGAAATCTAGCTTACCCAGACAAAATTAGCATTTCAATCGATTGGAGTTGGGTCCCAATTGATTGAACCCATCTGAATCGATCCACTGATCGATTCAGGTTGCGTGGATCGATCGGATCGATCCAGCGAGCTTCTGCTCGCGAGAAATGCCTTCTCAATCGCGATCGATTGAGACACTCCAATCGATCAGGTGATCGATTGAAGCTCTGAAAATGCTGAAATTCACTTTCAGTCAATTTCAGAAACTCCCCAAAAATTCTACAAAATTCAAAAAATCATTAAAAAATCATGTAGACATTCCTTAGGGCATATATTATCAAGGAAAAAAAATAGTTTTCTATGAAAATACTTTCTGTTTTCAAAAATTGACATAAACTTGAAAACTTGTAAAAACTTTAGAGTTTTCTTCCAAGTTTGTAGCTAACTATTCAATGATGATTACTATCAAAAGATAGCCTTCATCAAGGTTTTCCAAAGTATATTTAAAACTATTTTCAAAACCAATATCCAACCATATTCTTTAGGCTCAAAGCACATGACTTGTACATTAGCTTTCCCAATGATTGGAAAACACATAACTATGTGTTTTGATGAACTTAAAACTCAAAAGAATGCACTAAATCAATATCTTGAGTTTTTTTTTCATTATCCTAACATCTCACTTGTATTTAATGTGTATGAAACCACATACAAGTCACCTTATAGTTCTTAGTGAGATGTAAACTTTGGTTTTACCCTAATCTAGGGATCATGCATATCTATCTAGGCATTTTGAGGTTATGAACATCCACCAAGGATGTTGCTTGTTGATGAATGTCATTTGTCCTTAGTTTGCAAGGAATTAAAATAATGCATGATGTGTTATGACATACATCAAAGATAAATAATTTTCAAAAGAAAGTTTCCTATGACTACATGATGTATGTATGACATGACATGGTACTTTTGTATTTTTCATAATAAGGCATGAGTGGAAGAATAGATATGATGTCATGACATATGATGAGCAAACAAAGCATGATAAATTAGCATAAATAAAGTACCTAAACTATCTATCTAAGTATCCTTAAACCTTAGCTAACTTAAATTTAAAGCCTAGATTGCCCATTACTTCCCAAGAAAATGTCAAAACCCAATTTTGACATTTCTTTTGCTTTTATAAATTTTATGTCAATTTAAAATTATATCCAATTTCTCAAATTATGGCACATCTTACTCTTTCCAAGAGTAACTCATTTATCCTTTTCATTTTCAAAGGTTAACAATAACCTTGAAAATGCTCTCTGAGTGTCAACTTTATCAAAGTTGGGTTAACTACCCTTCTAATCAGAGTTGACACTCTTTAACCCATCTAAGGGGTAGAGAAAATGCTCCTAGGAACCCAAAATCTATTGGTGCTCCTTGGATGCTCTAGGTATTCACTAGGGATACCTTCCCTAGATACCTTCCTAGTGACCTTGTTGTTGGAACCCCAAGGTGTTTTGATGTGATCAAACAAGCTAAGTTAGGTCCTGCGTTTGTTTAACCCTTGTGTCTAAGTGTGCAGGAGCTTAGGAACACAGGAAGTTGAGCGGAAGACGTGGCTAGCGAGAAGGACGGCACGGGGAGAGAGCCGACGGGCTCGGTGCATCCGAGGGACGAGGTGACCGCGGAAGAGTACACCGGTGGACGAGAAGAACGTGCACGGCGTTCGAGGGACGAGAAACCAGGAAGGAAGGCTGCTCAAAGAGAAGGCCGGAACTTGGGTTCGTGTGAGCCCTATTCCGGATGGTCGAGATCACCCAAGCTAGCGGAGTCGGAGCGAACAAGACCCGGACCGAGACGAGCTGAACCGGAGGCGAAAAAGTCAACGCTGTTGACTTCGAGCTTCGGGGCGCCCGGAGCATTCCGGGGCGCCCGGAGCAGTCCGGGGCGCCCGGACCTGGATTTTGACCAGGATCGCGTCAAACGCGATCTGATCGTTGGGGATAGAATTTTATCCCCCCCAGGGCGCCCGGAACTCCTTCCAGGCGCCCGGACCAGTACTATAAATAGAGTACTGGTCTGCACATTCAGTACAACGAACTTGTAATCAATTCCTTCTGTGCTTTCAATTCTGTTCCTTTCATTTGTGCTGTCAACGTTGTAAAGAGGCTACTCCGCCCAGAGGAGAATCAGATAGTGTGCTTACATTCCTTGGATTAGCAATCCCCTGATTGTAAACCAAGTAAAACTCTGGTGTCTACTTTTCTTTACTTAGTCTCTTTTATTTATTTATTACAAGTGTTCATTATATAGTTGAAATCCGAGAAAGGTTCGAGTTTTATTTTGTAGGGCAATTCACCCCTCCCCTCTTGCCGGCCTGCAAGGGACCAACAAGTGGTATCAGAGCAAGGCACTTCAGCAGGACTAACCGCCGATCGAAGCAACAAGATGACCGGACCAAGCATCGTCCCACCAAAATTCGAGGGGAACTTCGCAGACTGGAAGCGTCGTATGGAGGTATTCCTAAAAATAGATTTTGAAATTCGGTTTATTATGAAATATGGTTTTGTAGCTCCAATAGATAAAGATGGAAAAGAAAAAGAAGAGAGCGATTGGACAAAGAAGGAGCAGAATGAGTCGGTAGCAAACAGCCGTGCGGAACATCACCTGCTGAGCGTGTTACCGCATCGGAAACTATTTATCTGCTAAAGAACTTTGGGAGAAGTTCTTGGAACTCCACGAAGGCATGTCCGAAGCAAAGCTCGCTAGAAGGGACATCCTCCGCAACAAACTGATGAACATCCGTCTGGAGAAAGGTGAGAAAGTAGCCCGTCTACATGCAAAGGTAAAAGAACTAGTTACTAGTCTCGAAAACCTTGGTGAAACGGTAACAAACCGGGACACTATACGCTACGCGCTCAATGCGTTTCCAAGAACTCCGGAATGGACATCAATCGTCGATGCTTACTACATCTCAAAAGACCTGGAGGTAAGTACTTTAGAAGAGTTGTTTTCTACCATTGAATTACACGAAACTAGATATGCAGAGATATCAAAGGACACAACCCAGACTATGGCGCTGAACGCAACCAACAAGGATGAACCCGAGTCAGACTCCGAAGACGATCAAGAAGCGTACATGGTAAGAAACTTTAAAAAGTTTTTTAGATCTAATAAATTTAAAATGCAGAATAAAAAGAATCAAAAAGGTAGAAGAAATGTACAGTGCTACCAGTGTCAGAAGGAGGGACACCTAAGGGAAGACTGCCCAGAACTCAAGAAGGTCAAAATGAAGACACCCAAGAAACACAACCTAAAAGCAACTTGGGACGACACTTCTTCATCCGAATCAGAAGCTCAAGAATATGCCGGGATAGCACTGATGGCAAGCTACGAAGGACAAAGTACATCAGAACCCAGCATCGATGAAGGGGGAGCGACCTCAGATGGAAGTAGCGAAGCAGGGGGAGATTCAGGCTTCAAGTCTGATATGGTAAGTGAGGTATGCCTCTTACCCCCTGATGAACTTTATTTTGGAATCAAAGCTATGACTAAATTCATGTATAAATTAGAAAATAAAAATGCCAAATTAGAAAATAAAATTTTAGAAACAAAGAGAATTTTGGCAAAATCATGTCTTATAGAGGATTTTGAAAAATTGAAAATTGAAAATGAAAAACTAAAAGAAGAAATAGAAAGATTGAAAAAATCTAATGGTTCAAATATTTCTACTTTTAGAAATTATAGAGGTTTAAATTGGTATTATAGATTTCATCAAAGTCAAATTAGAAATATATCAAAAATCTATATACCTAGGAAATACTTGGTTAATCCTGTAGGTAGGAACCTCTACTGGATTCTAAAAACCTGTTTAATTTAAAATTAAAGTCAGACTTAGCATTTTCAGCAAGGAAATTAAACAACTAATTTCTTTATGAGGCTTTGTCTAAGGAAGTGGTTGTTGCTCCAATAACCAAGAAGGTCTAGTGCCTCGCCACGACCTGGAAGCCAAGTATCGAAATGAAAAGTTTAATTGACTAACTGAAAAAGCATTAATTTTAATTACTTAATGCTTTAAAAGAGTTATTCAATTTGTGTTAGAAAATATTTTAAAAAAAAAATCTTAGAAATTTTTTATCTTAGAAATTTTTATAAAAATTGACTTAGAAATTTTTTTATGAAAAGTTATCTTAGAATTTTTTTTTGCCTTACAATTTTTCTTAAAATTGACTTAGAATTGTTTCTTATGAATATTAACTTAGATTTTTTTAGAAAAGTTTTTTTTGGAATGTTACAATAAGTTTCAAACTTAAAATTTTTTTAACACTTAACTGTTTTTATCTGAAAAATGTTTTACTTAAATTTTTCTCGAAAGAAAAATTCTGAAGAGTCTTTACTTAGACATTTTTTTTCTTTCTCAAAGTTTTTTTAATTAACCTTAGACTTGTTAATAACCCCAATTTTTATGTGATCAAAGGGGGAGAAGTATGTTAAGTCTAGGGGGAGGTAATATAATTTTTCATTTGAAAAATATTTGGACTTATTTGAATATAAATTGTTTTTATTGCATATGTTTACCCTAACTTAACTTGGGTTGCTCACATCAAAAAGGGGGAGATTGTTAGAACCCCAAGGTGTTTTGATGTGATCAAACAAGCTAAGTTAGGTCCTGCGTTTGTTTAACCCTTGTGTCTAAGTGTGCAGGAGCTTAGGAACACAGGAAGTCGAGCGGAAGACGCGGCTAGCGAGAAGGACGGCACAGGGAGAGAGCCGACGGGCTCGGTGCGTCCGAGGGACGAGGTGACCGCGGAAGAGTACACCGGTGGACGAGAAGAACGTGCGCGGCGTTCGAGGGACGAGAAACCGGGAAGGAAGGCTGCTCAAAGAGAAGGCCGGAACTTGGGTTCGGGTGAGCCCTATTCCGGATGGCCGAGATCACCCAAGCTAGCGGAGCCGGAGCGAACAAGACCCGGACCGAGACGAGCTGAACCGGAGGCGAAAAAGTCAACGCTGTTGACTTCGGGCTCCGGGACGCCCGGAGTAGTCCGGGGCGCCCGGACCTGGATTTTTACCAGGATCGCGTCAAACGCGATCTGATCGTTGGGGATAGAATTTTATCCCCCCCAGGGCGCCCGAAACTCCTTTTAGGCGCCCGGACCAGTACTATAAATAGAGTACTGGTCTGCACATTCAGTACAACGAACTTGTAATCAATTCCTTCTGTGCTTTCAATTCTGTTCCTTTCATTTGTGCTGTCAACGTTGTAAAGAGGCTACTCCGCCCAGAGGAGAATCAGATAGTGCGCTTATATTCCTTGGATTAGCAATCCCCTGATTGCAAACCAAGTAAAACTCTGGTGTCTACTTTTCTTTACTTAGTCTCTTTTATTTATTTATTACAAGTGTTCATTATATAGTTGAAATCCGAGAAAGGTTCGAGTTTTATTTTGTAGGGCAATTCACCCCTCCCCTCTTGCCGGCCTGCAAGGGACCAACACTTGTTAGGCTTCTTAGAGTCCTTGGTCATCTTTTCTAGATCAACTCTAGGAATTGCTTCCCTTGTGACATTCTTAGTGACTTTCTTAGACTTCTTAGAAGTCTTAGTCACGTTTGTTGTTGCAAAAATACTTCTAGGGATAACTTCCCTTGTATTTTTAACTTGACCACTAGGCCTAGGGTTAGTTCCATAACTATATGGAACTCTATGGTAAGAAGGCACATCCTTTTTGGTTTTAGGTTTGTATCCCAAACCTCTATGACCCTTGGATGATCCTTGTTGTCCTAAACCTAGATTTTGCTCATTTTACCCTTTTAGGATATTTTCCATCCTTTTTAGGGGGTTTTTCTAATTCATCAAGTCTTGACCTCAAGACTTGATTTTCTCTCATTAAATCCTTAGTTTTTGGTTTTTCATTTAATCCTTGAGCAATTTTATTTTTAGGCTTGTAACTAAAATCCTTAGAATTCTTGTCTAAATTTTTATCTACCTTCCTAGACCTAGGTGTGGTTGTTTTAACATGAAAAACTACATGCTTTTCCTTAATGCTATCATGCTTCCTATTTCTATGGTAAATAGCATTAAAATGATATAAATTAGAACTAACATGCTTTTTACCATTATTTAAAGGGGTAGGCTCAACAAATGATACCTTGCGTTTTACCTTGGAGGCTCCTCCTTGAGTTATGCTTTCTCCTTGAGCCTTGACTACTTTCTTCCCCTTGGGACATTGACTCCGATAGTGTCTGTCCCCTTTGATTGCAAGAAAAGCACACAATGTGCTCCTTGCTCTTCTTTGTTCCGGGAGCGGTCTCTTTGGACTTCTCCTTGCCCTTTGGTGTCACTTGACCCTTCTTCTTGACCAATTTAGGGCACTTGCTCTTGTAATGTCCTTTTTCCCTATACTCAAAGCAAATAACATGATCTTTATTATTAACAATTGAAATTGGTATACCTTTGCTTGAAGGGATGACTTCTTCTCCTTTTAATCCAGATGTAGAGGCTTCTTCTTGATCCGACAATGATGATCCACGCTCCCCCTCAATCCTAGCGGTGGAGGCTTCTACCTCTTCATCCTCAGACGTTGAGTATCTCTCAAATTCCGAATCCTCATGCTCATGAAATAAGGAGTATACTCATTTGCTTGTATCTTCGTGCTCCATAGAGGATGGATCTTCTTCTTCTTCCTCCGGTGTTGAGCATCTCTCAACCTCAGAATTCTCCTCCTCTTGGTCTTGATCCACCAAGTCACCCTCTTTGGATTCTTCATTATTTTGTACAGTGGAGGGAATCTCATAAATCTTGGCCAACTTTCTCCATAATTCTTTCACATCTTCAAATTCTCCAATTTTACAAAGAATTGTGCTTGACAATAAGTTAACCAATAATTTGGTTACCTTGTCATTCGCCTCATACCTTTGAATTTGTTCTTGACTCCATTTGCTTTTCTTGAGGATCTTGCCTTTTGAATTTCTTGGAGCTTCAAAGCCTTCCATGAGAGCAAATCATTGCTCTATCTCCATCATAAGAAAGTTTTTGATTCTAGATTTCCAAGAATTGAAACTCGTGGATACATATGGTGGAGGCACCCTCGTGTCGAATCTGAATCCATCTCCGAATTCCATTTGAAGTTGAGTTTGATGATGAAGTCTTTGACTTGATAGAATTTGCTTCAACTTCTACACCCTCTAGCCTTGTTGCCCCTTCCGGCAATGATTCCGGTGAAGAGCGGCATCGCTCTGATACCACTTGTTGGGACCAAAATGCAGCTAGAGGGGGGTGAATAGCTCGGCACGATCTCGTGCTCGTCGTTGCTTGCCTCTTGCGATGATGTGTAGCGGAAATACAAGAAAACAAACACACAACGCTAACTCTAGAGATTTACTTGGTATCCACCTCAAGAAGAGGTGACTAGTCCAAGGATCCATACACTCACGCACCCTCCACTATAAAAACACTCCTTCTCGGAACTACTGAAGGTGGAGAAGCCCTACAACCTCACAATACAATAATGAGAAAGAAAGAAGCAAAATACAAATGAATCTTACAAGATTACAATGAAAACCCTAGCTTCTTCTTCTTCTTGTTGCAACTCTCCTCTTGACTTGGATGAGCCTCCAAGAACCTTCAAGAACTGGCGGTGAGGAAGAAAAGATCGCTGTGGAGCTGTGCTGTAATCGCCCGTGGAGAAGAGAGGAAGAGATATCGAAGAAAATGCTCGCCAACGTCTATATTTATGCCAACGGTCAAATCCCAATCGATTGAATTGCTCCCAATCGATTGGGGAGGCTTTGGATCGATCGGCCGATCGATCCAGAACGCCTCTGTGCTCTCTGGAATCGCCCTGAATCAATTTCCCGATCGATTCAAGGCTTCTCGAGCGATTTCCAGCGCTCCAATCGATCGACCGATCGATTGGAGGTTTCAATTGATCAACTGATCGATTCAGAAGCTTACTGTTCACTCAGAAACTCTCCCAATCGATTGATCGATCGATTGGGGGAATTTCAATCGATTACCCAATCGATTCAGCCCATTTCTGTACGAATTATCATCACCCAATTGATTGACCAATCAATTGAACCCCTCAATTGATTGGCCAATCGATTGGAAAGCAGAAAACTGGATAGATCTTGAAATTAGCTTCGTTTCGCATCCAAGATCACCTCATTCCGATATCCGAGTCAAAAGTTATGGCCTTCGGAAGTTTACTACGTCCGAACTTCCTAGTTCCATGGCAACTCCCTATTGGACTTACGATCGCTAAGAAATCGATCAACTTTTGACTCATCTGGACTTTCTCTTTGCCAACTTCTCATTGGACTTCTGATCACCAAGTATGATCCTCCTTAACCCACTTAGATTTATCGTCTCATGCCAAGTGTCCGGTCCTCCATGACCCACTTGGACTTTCACCAGATGTCCGGTCACCCTTGACCCATCTGGTTCTTCGTGCCAAGTATCCAGTCAATTCTTTGACTTACTTAGACTTTTCAACACCAGATGTCCGGTCAACCTTGACCCACCTGGATTTCCACTTGCCTAGCTTCACTCACCAGGTATTCCCATCTGTCTGGCTTTAATCACCAGGTCTTCCCATTTGCCTGGCTTCACTCACCAGGACTTTCCATCTTCCTGGCTTCACTCACCAGGACTTTCACTTCTGCATAGCTTCACTCACTAGGTCTTTCACCTGGCTTCACTCACCAGGATTTTCCTTCTGCCTAGCTTCACTCACTAGATCTTCCCATCTGCCTGGTCAACCTTGACCAGAGGAAAATTGTACCAACAATCTCCCCCAAATGAACGATTGCACTTGCAATCTCCATTTACTATCAGTTTCCATGTATTGTCAAACATCGAAACACAAACATCAAGACTTGAACTTGAGCCAACTCAAGCTTAGTCAATCTGGTCAACCTTGACCCTAGGGAATATTGCACCAACAATTAAGGTATGGTTTTGGTTGGTTAAATGTTTTGTCTTTTAGTCCTAATTCACATATAATTACTCACACAGAAAATTTGTCTATATGTATTTGTTCAGCAAGTGAAGTCATATTTTAAGAATACTAAAGATGATGTGGTGGCACAGGCATTGTTGAAACTGAGTCAGCTAAAGTGAGTCAAATGTTTGTTGAGTTATACACTTACTGTAATGCAAATATATGATGAATTATGTTAATACTTCTATTGTGAACACAAGGATAAATTATATTGGAATTATCTTCTTATTGTATAGTCAAACAAACATTTCATATTGTTGAATAAAATCAACAGTGACTGATTTAGAAGTTGCTATAACACATATAATTTTTGTAACTACTCCAATTATAGCAGCAATAGGCACTATTGATGTAAAACCAAATTTATGGGCATGTTTTTTTTTTGGTTTATGTAAGGCTATGACAAAGTCAATATGGTCCAACGAAACAATTTCATTCAATATGTCATCTTTCCCGTGTATTTTTTTTATTGGACTGTCGACAGAGATGGTGATTACATAAATGCATATTTTGCAATCATTGCAGAGGAAGTCAAATCTTCCAACATACCTTATTGGTCATCTATATTTTATCCTACTGGTTTTGCTATAAGTATAACACCAACTCCTACTACCTAGTTTTTTATTCTCTATATATTCCTCCAACAATGTTTGTGTGCATACACAGGATTTGTTTGCAATAGTAAAATATGAGGCATTTGGTCTATCAACAAGCACTGACACTAATAAGCCAGTCAGATATATATTCTATCCATTAAATAATGTAGACGATCACTGGCACCTACTGATCATAGACCTCCAAGAAACTCATTATATGCATTATAACTCCCTTAGAGCCTCAGAACTCTACACATCTAAGTTTCAAATTCTGTAAGTACCTGACATGTTGAAGAAATCATTATGTAATGGATTTATGCGTGTATTGGTTACTTACAAACTTCATCCTAATGTAGGTGGATTTTTTTTAAAATATGGACCCATCTTACTGTTGGGGCAATTTCCCTAAGTCAAGTTTGAACAGTTTGACTAAGCTTGAGTTGAGTCAAGCTTGAGTCAGGATTTGAGTTTTGATGTTTGACAATATAAGGAGATTGATGGAGCAATCGTCCGGTTATGGAGATGGTCAAAGGGTTGACCAAGTTGATGAGAGTACAAGTCAAGTAGGTCAAGGTTGACAGGAGACTTAACTGGGAAAGTCTTAACTGGATGTTAGGCATTAGGAAAGTCCTAGTGAGGAGCTAGGCAGGAGAAAGTCCTGGTGAGGAGCCAGGCAACGGGAAGTCCTAGTAAGGAGCTAGGCAGGAGAAAGTCCTGGTGAGAAGTCTGGCAATTGGGAAGTCCTGGTGAGGATCCAGGCAACGGGAAGTCCAAGTGTGATCTTGGCAAAGGTTGTAAGTCTAAGCATGTGGTCTTGGCAAGGTAAGTCCTAGTGTGACTTGGCAAAGAGAACTCGATAACTAGGATGAGGCTGAAGGAAGCTTTTGAAGGCAAGGCGTGAAGGATGAGGAGATATCCTAGGGACGCAAGGATGATGGAGGAGGTTAGAAGGCTAGTTTGAGGTTGGTCAAGTGTGGTGGTATAATCCGACAACTAGGATGAGGCCGAAGGAAGCTCCTGAAAGCAAAACATGAAGGATGGGAGATATCTGAGGGACGGAAGGCTGATAAAGGAGGCTAGAAGGCTAGTTTGAGATTGGTCGGGTATGGTCGGATGCTAGGCATGATATACCAACAGGTCATGGATTGACCGGATGTTGGTTTTAGGGGGCTTTGGACTTGATTGGGCAAGTCTATAGGAGCTGGATCGATCAACCGATCGATTGGCTCATTCCCAATCGATCGGTTGATCGATTGGGAGAGCACCCGCGACAAAGGGTTCTCCCAATCGATCCATGGATCGATTGGGAGCCTTTGCTGATCGCACAGAAAGCCTCCCAATAGATCAACCGGTCGATTGGGAGCCTCCAATCGATCGGCTGATTGATTGGGAGGTTGGATTTTTGTGTGATATCTCTGAAAATCGCACGAAACATAGTGAATCGATTGGGAAATTGATTCATGGGATTTCTAGAGAGCACAGAGGCACTCTGGATCGATCGGTCAATTGATCCAAAGCCTCCCAATCGATTGAGATTCGACCGTTGGCGCAGATAAAGGCATTGGCGTGCGATTTCTTCGGTAGAACTTGATTTCTTTCTACACGAGCTTGCAAGGGTGATTTCCACAACATCTCCACAACTCTCCCCGCCAGTCTTGAAGATTCTTGGAGGCACGCCCAAATCAAGAGGCGAGTTACGACAAGAAGAAGAAGAAGCTAGGGTTTCATTGTATAAAATCTTGTAAGAGTTATTTGTATTTGGCTTCCTTCTTGCTTATTGTTGTATTGTGAGCTTGTAAGGCTTCTCCGTCTTTGGTAGTTACCGTAAAGGAGGGGTTTTCATAGTGGAGGGTGTGTGAGTGTGTGGATCCTTGAACTAGTCATATCTTCTTAAGGTGGATACCAAGTAAATCTACATGTTAGCGTTGTAGTGTGTTGTTTCTTGTATTTTCCGCTGCACATCATCACAAGAAGCAAGCAACGACAAGCACGAGATCGCGACGAGCTATTCACCCCCCCCCCCCCCCATCTAGCTACATTTTGGTCCCAACAATTGGTATCAGAGCGAGGTCGCTCTTCTACGGACTAACCGCCAAAAGAGCAAGAAGCTAGAGGAAGAAGAAGATGGAGCTTGATGGACTGCTTGGATGAGATATCCAAATTCCACCTCCTTACGACAAAGAAGACTTCAATTATTGGAGGACGCGGTTAGAAACTTAGTTTCAAATGGATTAGAACCAATGGATTGCATTGGAAGACCCATTTGAAGCTCCTAATGATAAGAAGGGTAAACGCCTCCAACCTCGACATTGGACCGAGGAACAAAAGGAGCAAGCGGAGGCGGATAAGGAGGTAACAAACATCTTGTTAAATTTATTACCTTCTAATATCATTGTGAGTGTAGGTGAATGCACAAGTGCATGTGATCTTTGGAAAAAGATCATTGCTTATCATGAAGACCCTTCACAATTCCAAGGAGTAGAAGAGCCTAAGGAGAAGGGCTCATTGGTCTAAGAAGAGAAGGATCAATTGGATGTTGACACGAGTGCAACATTAGAGAAAGAAAAAGAAGAGGAGGAGAAGGAAGATGAGGAGAGATCTTCTACATCCTCAAGAGAGGAAGAGATGGAAGCATCCATATCCTCAAGAGAAGAAGAAGAAGAAGAAGAAGATGATGCCACCTCCACAACACAAGATAAATCAAATGGAGGATTGAGTGCTATCTCTACAAGAAAAGGTAGATAAATTTGTATTGTAAATAATAAAAATTATATTATTTGTTTTGAGTGTAGGGAGCATGGACACTACAAGAGTAAGTGTCCCAAATTGGTCAAGAAGAAGAGCCAAGTAGTATCCAAGGGCAAGGAGAAGCCAAAGGAGACAATCCCCACAACAAAGAAGAGCAAGGAACATATTGTGTATTTCTTGTGCAACCAAAATGGACATTATCGAAGTCAATGTCCAAAGGGGAAGAAGTCGGTCAAGGTCAAAGGAGGAAACACAAGTCTAGGGGGAGCTTCCAAGGTAAAAACCAAGGTATCATTTAATGAACCTATTCTTTTGACACATGATAAGAAGCATGCTAGAAATAATTCTTATCATTTTAATGCTAATTATCATGAAAGTAGGAAACATGATGGCACTAAGGGTAAATATATTCCTCCTCGTGCTAGATCTATTACACCTAAGGCTAGGAAGGTAGATAATTACTTAGGCAATAACTCTAAGGATTATAGATATATACTTAAAAATAGAAATGCTCAAGGACTCAATGAAAAATCAAAATCTAGGGATTTATGGAGTGAAAATCAAGTCTTGAGGATAAGACTTGATAATTTAGAAAGGACCCTAGCAAGAATGGAAAATATGCTTAGGGGTCAAAATGAGCAAAATCTAGGGAGAACTAGGCAAGAGTCATTCAATGGCCATAGAGGTTTAGGATACAAGCCTAAGGCTAAGAAGGATGTGACTACCTTTCATAGGATTCTATATAGCTATGGGACCAACCCTAGGTGTAAAGGTCAAGTCAAAGATACTAGGGAAGGAATCCCTAAAAGTACTTTTGGCAATACCAATGTGATTAAGACTTCTAAGAAGTCCAACAAAGTCACGAAGAAGGTCACAAAGGAGGTCATCCTTAAAGTTGATCTAGTAAAGGTGACTAAGACTCCAAAAAGGTCAAACAAAGTCACAAAAAAGGTTACAAGGGAAGTTATTCCTAGAAGTGACCTAGTAGAAGTGACCAAGGCTTCTAATAAGCCTAGAAAGGTCCTTAGTAAGGTATCTAGGGAAGTCATCCCTAGTGAGTACCTAGAGCATCCAAGGAGCACCAATAGTTTTGGGTTCCTAGGAGCATATTCTCTACACCCTAGATGGGTTTAGAGAGTGTCAACTCAAATTGGAAGGGTAGTTAACCCAACCTTGTTAAAATTGACACTTGAGAGCATTTTCAAGGTTATTGTTAACCTTTGAAAATGAAAAGGATTATGGGGTTACTCTTTGAAAGAGTAATATATGTGCCAAAATTTGAAGAGTTGAACTTAATCTAAATTTGCACACTTAAGAAAAGTATAAGAAAAATCAAGTTAGAATTTTGATACTTTCTTAAGGAATTAAGAGAAAACTCATGCTTTACTCAAATGTGATTAAGCCTTGAAGAGCAAAAAGGTGCCAAGTTTTGAGGATTTGAAATTAGGTTAACATTGGCACACTTAAAGGAAAATCATAAGAGATACTAAGTTGAGATTTTGGTGTTCTCTTAATGGGCTAAGGGACAATTTAAACCTTAATAAAATTAATTACTTCTTGGAAGAGTAAGTTGTGCCAAACTTTGAGGAATCACACTTAATGTAAGCTGGTACACTTGGAAAAAGGATACGAAATGACTAGTTGAGATCTTAGTATGTTCTTAAGGAACTAAAAGCAAATCTAAATCTTAAGTCTCAACGTTTAATCCTTAAAAGGAGTAATTTGTGTCAAATAAAAATTTGAGAATTGAATTCTTAATTTCAATTGGCACAAATAGAAAAGGGTAAAAGAAATGTCAAGTTGGGTTTTGGCATTTCTTCAAGAAATGGGTAATTTAGGATTAAATTTTAAGGTTTAGCATATGATTAAGGATGCGTAGATAGCCTATCTAGGCATATTTTATTTATGCTAAAATGTTATATTTGATTGCCTATCATATGTCATGACATCATGCGTTGCACTCATTTTTATTATGAAAAACACAAAAATACTATGTCATGTCATACATACATCATGTAGTTATAGCATGCTTTTCTTTTGAAAATTGTTTATTTTGATGTATGCTATTAATCATCAAGTAGTATGTCAATTTCCTTATAATTAAGGACAAAAGACATTTATTATGAATGGTAAATATCCGAACAAGTGGGACTATACCAAATGACATCCTAGGTGGATGAACATAAATTTCATAATGCCTAGATAGATATGCATGATCCCCTAGTTTAGGATAAAATCAAAATATACATCTCACAAAGAACCATAAGGTGACGTGTATGTGTTTTAATACACATTAGATGCAAGTGAGATGTTAGGATGGTGAACAAAACTCAAGATGTTGATTTAGTGCATCTTGTTGAGTTTTAAATTCATCAAAACACATAGTTATGTGTTTTCTAATCATTGGGAAAGCTAATGTACAAGTCATGTGCATTGAGCCCAAGGAATATGGTTAGATATTGGTTTTGAAAATGATTTTAAAATGCTTTTGGAAAACCTTGGTGAAGACTATCTTTTGATAGTGATCATCATTGAATAATTAGACACAAACTTGAAGAAAACACTAAAGTTTTTACAAGTTTTTAAATTTGTGTTAATCTTTGAAAATAAGAAGTATTTTCATAGAAAACTATTTTTCCTTGATAATATATACCCTAAGTAATATCTACATGAAATTTCATGATTTTTAGAATTTTGTAGAATTTTTAGGGAGTTTTTGAAGTTGGCTGAAGTCAACTTTCAGACATATCAGGCATTCAATCGATCACCCGATCGATTGAGCTGTCTCAATCGATCGGGCGGTCGATTGAGAAGGTGTTTTACGCGAACAAAAACGTAGTGGATCGATCCACCGATCGATCCTGCTTCAATCGATCCATTGATCGATTGAAGTGCAAGTTTTGGTTGAAAAAGGCCGTTTTCAGCATTTTAAACCAACTTTAGTCTATAAAACCTTTCCTAACCCCTTGAAACACCTTTATATACATTTAGGGAGAGTTTTCATGATGAAAACAAGGATGGATTGGTTAAGAAAGACTAAGTAGAGGTTTAGATTGAGGTTTAGTTTCAATTCTAAATCTTTGAACCTCCAAACTTATCAATTTGGATTTCCTATATGTTTAGGGTTTCTAAGTCACTGTTGGTGCAATAATAGAGGTTTGACCATGTTTTTAGGGGGAGCTACTCCTTGAATACATGAACATTTACTTTCAAGGACCTTGGAAGGGGGTTAAACTTTCGAGATGGATAATACTCAGGGTCAAGTATTGGGAATAATGGAAGATTAGTTATCTTCGTTGCTAGGATGATAAATGCTCTCGGATGAGCATTGTGAAGAAGATTATTGCTCAAGGAGGAGCATAGGGTTAATGAAGGGGATCGGACCTTCATTGGTAAAGTAAAAAATGCTCTTGGATGAGCATTGAGAAGAAGATTACTGCTCAAGGGGGAGCATTGGGTTAATGAAGGGGATCAGACCTTCATTGGTAAAGCGAAAAATACTCTTGGATGAGCATTGAGAAGACGATTACTGCTCAAGGGGGAGCATTGAATACAATGAATGGGGGTTTCATTGGGGAGTTGATGCATGCTCTAAGATGAGCATTGTGAAGTGAAGTAGAGCTCAAGGGGGAGCTTTGGCGGTAATGAAGAATATGAGATCCTCATTGTAGGGTTGTCAACAATATATGAGGTTGTAAACAACGTAGAGTTAACTCTTATGGAGAAGAGTTTGTTTTCAGTTTTTGATGTGTAACAAAGGGGGAGAATGGAAGGCTATGGGATCTAGCCTTGATATAAAGAAGAGGTTAAGGGTATGGGATTTAGCCTTGGTATAAAGAAGAAGTTAAGGCTATGGGATTTAGCCTTGATATAAAGAAGAGGTTAAGGCTATGGGATTTAGCCTAACTTAGAGGTATTGTCAAACATCAAAAAGGGGGAGATTGTTGGGGCAATTTCCCTAGGTCAAGTTTGACCAGTTTGACTAAGCTTGAGTTGAGTCAAGCTTGAGTCAGGATTTGAGTTTTGATGTTTGCCAATATAAGGAGATTGTTGGAGCAATCGTTCGGTTATGGAGATGGTTAAAGGGTTGACCAAGTTGATGAGAGTACAAGTCAAGTAGGTCAAGGTTGATAGGAGACTTGACTGGGAAAGTCCTAACTGGATGTTAGGTATTAGGAAAGTCCTAGTGAGGAGCTAGGCAGGAGAAAGTCCTGGTGAGGAGCCAGGCAACAGGAAGGCCTAGTAAGGAGCTAGGCAGGAGAAATTCCTGGTGAGGAGCCAGGTAATTAGGAAGTCCTGGTGAGGAGCCAGGCAACGGGAAGTCCAAGTGTGATCCTGGCAAAGGTTGTAAGTCCAAGCATGTGGTCTTGGCAAGGTAAGTCCTAGTGTGACTTGGCAAGGAGAGCTCGATAACTAGGATGAGGTCGAAGGAAACTCTTGAAAGCAAGGCGTGAAGGATGGGGAGATATCCGAGGGACGCAAGGCTGATGGAGGAGGTTAGAAGGCTAGTTCGAGGTTGGTCGAGTGTGGTGGTATAATCCGACAACTAGGATGAGGCCGAAGGAAGCTCCTGAAGGCAAAACGTGAAGGATGGGAGATATCTGAGGGACACAAGGTTGATGGAGGAGGCTAGAAGGCTAGTTCGAGGTTGGTCGGGTATGACCAGATGCTAGGCATGATGTACCAACAGGTCATGGATTGACCAGATGTTGGTTTTAGGGGGCTTTGGACTTGATTGGGCAACTCCACAGGAGTTGGATTGATCAACCGATCGATTGGCTCATTCCCAATCGATTGATTGGGAGAGCACCCACGACAAAGGGTTCTCCTAATCGATCCATGGATCGATTGGGAGCCTTTGTCGATCGCACAGAAAGCCTCCCAATCGATCGACCGATTGATTGGGAGCCTCCAATCGATCGGCTGATCGATTGGGAGGTTGGATTTTTGTGTGATATCTCTGAAAATCACACGAAACATAGTGAATCGATTGGGCAATCGATTCAGGAGATTTCTAGAGAGTACAGAGGCGCTCTGGATCGATCGATCGATCGATCCAAATCCTCCCAATCAATTGGGAGCAATCCAATCGATTGGGATTCGACCGTTGGTGCAGATAAAGGCATTGGCGTGTGATTTCTTCGGTAGAACTTGATTTCTTTCTACACGAGCTTGCAAGGGCGATTTCCACAACTTCTCCATAGCTTTCCCCGCCAGTCTTGAAGATTCTTGGGGGCACGTCTAAGTCAAGAGGCGAGTTACGACAAGAAGAAGAAGCTAAGGTTTCATTGTATAAAATCTTGTAAGAGTTATTTGTATTTGACTTCCTTCTTGTTTATTGTTGTATTGTGAACTTGTAAGGCTTCTTCGCCTTCGGTAGTTACCGTAAAGGAGGGTTTTCATAGTGGAGGGTGTGTGAGTGTGTGGATCCTTGGACTAGTCACCTCTTCTTGAGGTGGATACCAAGTAAATCTACGTATTAGCGTTGTAGTGTGTTGTTTCTTGTATTTTCCGCTGCACATCATCACAAGAAGCAAGCAACGACAAGCACGAGATCGCGACGAGCTATTCACCCCCTCTAGCTATATTTCGGTCCCAACACTTACTACGATATGTAGTATCCAGGGCTACCATCGCTAATGTCAAGAGACTTTGATATATCTATAGTCCCCGGCCCTACACAAGTAAAATCGTAAGTATATGTTTATCCATATTTTTTATACATCTCTACACTCCTGGTTGCAATTAGATTATTAACAGTGTGAAATCTGTTGGTGCGGTTAGCACTAACAGTCTAACTCAGGTTTTGATGAATGACAAAGTATGTTAAGTTAGTTCCATTGTGATCTAACACTTTAACTAAGTGTGTAGGAGAAGCCCAGCAAGGTCGACAGACCGATGTGATAGCTGGCACGAAATCCAGACTGGTCGACGGGCTAACCTGATGTCTGGCACGAAGTCCAGCTAGGTCGACGGGCTAACTTGATAGTTGGCACGAAGACCAGATGAGTCGACGGACTGACCAAATGTCTGACAGGTAAGTTAAGGTAAGTCACTGGAGGGGAGTGACTTGTGAGGGTGCGTTCCCCATTCGAGGGAATAGTAAGCGTCGATCCAACTTAGAACCATTTCGGAAATCTAAGTTGAGATCGTGACTAGATTCCGGTCTCGGTGAGACGGAACCTAATTACTACCCTTTTCTTTAATTGTACTAATTTTTGTTTTGCAGGGTAGTATAATTTGCATTTGCCTCGGACTAATGTTTTCTTGTAGGAAGTTGATTGCTGGAAAATGGGGGTTCGGGTGCCTGGAAAGCAAATTTTATCCCCGCTGTCGTCGCAAAGTGGAGCTCACTAGTTGGCTGGGCTATGTCACGGTCTGGGCACTCAGAAGGGATCTGGGCGCCCAAAGCATCCAATATAAGAAGGTCTCACCACTTCCAACGACTGCTCTACTGCACTGTACTCCTGCGACGCTGCTTCTCTAACAACCTGCTAAAGTTTTCTTTCTTTCATTATTGTCGGTATTTTTTTTAATAGTTCTTGTACTCAATATTGTAATATGATTTTACGAACTATTAGTGATTGCCCAACGAAAGCACTCGGCGCGTGCGGACCTTGGAGTAGGAGTCGACCAAGGCTCCGAACCAAGTAAATTGGTTTGTGTTAGCATTGTTTTACTTTTATTTTTCCGCCGTGCTTACTTAATTTGATACGATAATTTTTTGATCGCTATTCACCCCCTCTAGCGACTTTCACGATCCAACAAGTAGTATGAGAGCAGGTATCGCTCTGATTTAGTGCAACCACCAATCAGACAAAAGGGGTGGATTTTTTTGTTTTCTTTTTCAGCTTTAAGTTTTTCGAAACAATCCAAACTGGTATTGTTGTCTTTTTGGATCTTTTTTTTCGTAGCAAGTTAAACTGAATTGGTGCAACACCAATTCAGTCTTAAAATTTCTTTCTTTCTCTCACACCGCTAATCCAAGACCAAGTCTTGGGATTTCTTTCTCCTTGTTTTTTGTGTGCAAGGTAAAATGTCTCAAATCGAAGGTTTCAACACAGTCCGCCCCCCTCTATTCAACGATGATGATTTCCCCTACTGAAAGAAGCAAATGGAGGTTTATCTAAAGACCGACTTCGACCAGTGGTTTAGCGTCACCAGAGGCTACAAGGCACCAGTCGACAACTCTAGAAATCCACTAGACCCGGAACAGTGAACTCCGGACATGCAAAAGAAAGTCTCAATGGACTTCAAAAATCTCAGCACACTGCAATGCGGGCTAACGAGGGAAGAGCTGAACCGAGTGGGTCCACGCCAAAATGCGAAGGAATTATGGGACAAGCTCGTTGAACTACACGAAGGAATGAGCGACGCCAAGGTAACTAAACATGATCTCTTTTTAAATAGATTATTTAATATTAAGATGTAGGAAAGAGAAACGGCAAGTCAGCTCCACGCGAGGATCAAAGATATCCCCAACAGGCTTCACGCGATAGGCCACCAAATGGAGAACCGTGATTTGATCAGGTATGCTCTAAATGTGTTTCCTCGAAATGCATTGTGGGCATCCATTATGGATGCCTACAAGATTTCGAAGAATCATTCTAAGTTGAAATTAGATGAACTATTTTGCAAACTTGAGTTACACGAGCAAACTAACGCTAGAACTGAGAAAGGTATCACTTTGTTTGCAAGTTTCTCTAAGGAAAAGACAAAGACCAAGCCTGAACCTGAAGATGAGTCTGACCAAAATTCAGAAGACGAAGAGTACCTAGTGAACTTGGTAAGGAAGATGTTCACTAGGAGGAGGAAGAACTTCAGCAGAAAAGATTTACAAAAGATCAACTCCACAACTGAACTAAGAAACGTGACTTGCTTCAGGTGCAATAAAAAGGGTCACTACAAGCACGAGTGCCCAAAATTGAAGAACGAGAAGTCAAAGACAATCAAGAAGAAGGCACTCAAAGCGACATGGGACGACTCATCTTCAAAAGAATCGGAGGTCGAAGATCAGAATCACCAAAGCTACCTCGCGCTAATGGTTCGCGAATCAGAGGGTGAATCGGAAGACGGGTCCAAACCTGAATCGAGCCACGAGTCCGTACTCATTTCAGAAGGTCCCGAAGAGGTATACCTTAGTCTAAATAAGAAATTTTTTAAAGGCATTGCATGTTTAGATAGAAAGTTAAGTACAATTGAAAATGACAATAACATGCTCCTTGAGGAAAACCAAAATCTCAAGGAACAAATCACAAACTCTAATCCAACGTAAGCTTTAACACTTAGGAGGAAAATTCAACACTAAAAGCTTAAATTAATAAATTAAAAGGGCTTTTAGAGAAATTTACATCTAGATCTAAAAATTTAGACCTTATATTAAATAGTCAAAAAAGCGTTTACAATAAATCCAGACTTGGCTACAAGTCTAGTTCAAATAAATCGTTTATATCACTAATAAATCAACATAAATAACAAATTAAAGCTTGGGTTTTGAAAGCATGCTTAACCACGCAAGTAGGAATTAACCAAAATTATATACCCAAAGATAAAATATATTATGTAGAATCAAATAAACCAAATCAAAAGCCAAAATACAAACCTAAACCAACTAAACCAAAAACAAACTATTTTAGAACTTACCAAAAATCAGATTATCATAAAGTTAAATACAATTATAAAAGTAATCAACAGAAACTCAAAATTAAAACCTAAATCAAATTAATAATTCAAGGGGAGACTCCAAAATAGTTGGCACCTCCAAAAATAATCTACTTGACAGGATAACCAAAAACTAACCTACCCGGCAGGGTAATTAGGACTAGTTTAAAAAGGGACAACAGTTTAACTTGACCTACAGTACTGGTGAAGTTTTGGATGATAGTGCGTTAGGGAAACTCTGTCTATGCATGTCATGGAAGATATGGCTTCGACCTGGTGCATTTGGCTTAGTGGAACTAACCGAAGCTACTCCTTACGGATCCTAACTAGTTAGACCAAGATTTTATACTAAGTTCAGTGGATATGACTATTTGGAAAACCTCGAAAGCATGTCTACTCTAATGATGTCCAAGTGACTCATCATAACCCAGAAGTTTACCTAGAGAATGTCTATTTGTTGAACCCAAAGCCAAACCTGAATCTAACACAATGTTAAACCAAACCATAAATATTGAACTTAACTTCATCTCACAAAAATTATAAGTTTCCCTGATTGAAAACATACATAGGGTGAAATGACTAAGGACTTCAAATCGAACCAAATCGAATCGAATCTAATTAAATCAAATTAAAGTAAATAAATTAAAGTAAAATTAAATTAAATGAAATTAAAATTAAATTAAATCAAATTAAAATTAAATAAATGTAAATAAAAAATTATTTTTAAAAATAATTTAACTTAAAAATTATTTTAAAAATTATTTTAAAAATTATTTTAAAAATTATTTTTACTTAAAAAATTAAAAAAAAAAACTTAATTTAACATAAAAATTATTTTAACTTAAAAATTTATCTTAAAAATTAATTTAACTTAAAAATTATTTTAAAAATTTATTTTAACTTAAAAATTATTTTAAAAATTAATTTAACATAAAAAAATTATTTTAAAATTAATTTAACTTAAAAATTATTTTAACTTAAAAAATTGCTTTAAAAAATTATTTTAAAAATATTTTAAAAGTCCTTAAAAATTATTTTAAAAATCTTTTAAATGTTATTTTAAAAATCATTAAAAAATATTTTAACTTAAAATTTAATTAAAAAAAAATAATATACCGGCCAGAAGCCAGGGGCGCGCCCGTCCCTCACCCGGAAGGTGCTCTGGGGCCTTGCCCAGGCACTCTACTCCAGGCGCCCGAAGCCAGATCGAGCGCCCGGAGCGCCCTTTATATAGGGCAGCAAGGGCGCCCCCAAATCCTTTTACCTCCTCCTTCCACTCTTGCCAAGGTTCTCACCGAGCTTTAATGCGAGAGGGATTAAAATTAAAACTTATACTTCCTTCTTTGGTTATTACGCTGTTGTGAGTCAACCGAGGTCATCATCTCTAGTATTTTTATTCACGATGCATCGGTAAACTTTCATTCCTCTTCTAATTTTTTTTAAACATTTCCTATAATTTATTGCTTAGTCTAGCTTTTCTTTGATAAAGTAGGAAACGTCTTAATACTGGTGTTGGACCCTCTATTGCTAGTACTGACCCTAGGTTCCCTACTGAAGAACTTAGGATTAGGTTTGACTCAACCATTTATATGTCTATCTGGACTAGGTGTTTAAATAGACAGTTTTTCTTGCGCTCTTGTATCCCAGCTGTAGAGGTCATTGACTACTACAGCTTGTAGAGCCTTATTTACTGTATCAGTTCAGTAAACATAGGTTTATGTGTTGAACTATACAACAACTTAGTCGAGGTAGATGACCTTACATATACTACTAGAGTAGCTAGTATTGATATCACGCTATCCCCTACCATCATCTAGACCTTTTTAGATCTACAACCATCTACATGCACTTTTCAGTGCTATCCACCTAGGGATCTACCACTTGGTGATCCTTACTCTCATATTACTCTTGATACGATTTATTCGTATTTTTTTGGGGGGGGGAGGGGGGGAGGGAGTACCCACTGTTACCATGTTTAGGTCAGTTTCCCTTCGAGTCCAGGACTATGTCCTCTATAGGGTTTTAGTCTCCTGTATTTTGCCGTTGACCACTCGCGACGTCGCGATGATGCATCCATTTCACTCTTTTTCTCCTTTATGCCTTTTTCCATAAATTAGACATAGATATTAGCCTACATATCTTTCATACTATTATCTACTCAGCCGAAGTCACCACCAGCGGGCGGGTTCATATGTCGTACTGTCATATTTTGACGACATATATTGCCTCCTTACATATTGACGTCACCAAAGGTGATGTCCGAGTTTTGACTGAGTTTGATGTTGTAGGATCTAGGAATTTCTCTTTAGGTGGTATCCATACCGATGATGAGGGTGTCCTGTCCTGATAGAGGGGCACAGCACCAGCCTGACCCAGATGTAGAGTCAGATGCCCAGGAGGAGGAGGCAGAGCAGGATGAGTTTATGATTGCACTATTCGGCGAGACCACTCCTGCTCCAGCACCGCCTCCAGCCCGAGCACCACGTCCCGCTCCTCGCACTCTAGGCGACCAAGTTGCCGAACTCGAGCTATCTATGATGAGTCTCCGTCAGGAGGTCTCCGATTTTCACCGAGGTATGCGGCAGGAGGTCTCCGACTTACGACAGGATATGCGACAGGAGGTCTCCGACTTGCAACGGAATGTGCAACAGGAGATCTCCGACTTTCGACGTGACCTATCTAGCTCTCGAGAGGATGATCAGACACGTTACTCTGAGTTGATGGTGTTGTTACGCTCCTTGGGCTCCGGACCACCTCCTTCATCATCCCAGTAGACTAGGCGTTATTGTATTTTCACTATGACTTTAGTATATTGATTGTAGTATATTTTGAGTTATTGGCTTTAACTTTATATATTGTCGTGTCATGAATATACTAGGATTTTTAATTTGCAAAATTATTTTGAAAAAATTATCTTTAAAATTCTAGGATAATTTTTTTTTATATTTCTCAAAATTCCTTATTTTTAGAATTTTTGAAAATCAACTTTAGCCTTAGAATAGATCAATCCCTTAGAAAGCATGCTCCTATAGATCTAAGGTTTGAGCATCTCACCAACACACTAGAGCTAATTTGTTTGTGTATTTCTGAACTTAGAAAGGGGTGAGATGTATAGGCAGATTGTCTAGACTTAAAAGATGCTTATATTAGTGCATCATTATAAATTTGGGCGTTAAAAATCAAATAAATATTAATCAGATTAAGTATTTCAGCTTAGTCAAATACTAACTGAATACAATCAACTTAACCTGACTAACCAAGTGAAAGCTGCTATCTTTTGATAGTTAGTAAGTAACTTATGGTTAGACAATTAAAGTTTTGTTAATGTCAGCTTCAGGAGGGATTAATTATTTTCATACTTATTATTTTCTCCTCTTTGAAAATATTTTTGAAAAAATTACTTTTGAAAAGTATTTTTCATTTCTTAAAAAAATGTTTTGAAAATTGCTTTAATTTTACAAATTTAATTTTTTAAAAATGGCTTTCAATTTTTTTTTAACTTTCAAAAACTTATTTATTTTTAAAATAACCTTCAAAAACTTATTTTTGAAAATAGATTTCAAAAACTTATTCTTGAAAATGACTTTAAAAAAATCTAGTTTTGAAAATTGACTTGTCTTCGAAAATTGGTTTTAAAACGGCCTTTTACAAACTTATTTTTGAAAATTGATTTTAAAATTGACTTTTACAAACTTATTTTTGAAATTAAACTTTTACAAATTCATTTTTAAATTGACTTATGTTTGAAAATTATTTTTGAAAAATTGCCTTAAGAAACTCACTTCAAGTTTTTGCAAACTTAAAAACTACGTTATTTTGGCAATTATACAATGTTATTTTTTGAATATATGCTGCTTTTCAAAAACTTAGTTATTTTCAAAAAGTTAG
The DNA here is from genome assembly GCF_018446385.1 of Zingiber officinale. Classification (NCBI taxonomy): domain Eukaryota; kingdom Viridiplantae; phylum Streptophyta; class Magnoliopsida; order Zingiberales; family Zingiberaceae; genus Zingiber; species Zingiber officinale. The sequence goes on along the minus strand of NC_056002.1, from coordinate 98,851,175 downwards.
ACAATGTTGAAAATTTAAAAATCTTTCAAAAATGACTTTTTCAAAAGCTTTAACTCCCCCAAGATAACCTGAAAATTTTATCGAAAGTTTTTGTTGTCAGATTTATTTTCTTTTACGTTACCGTTTTTTTGTCTATGCTTGCTATTCTTTTTTATGGATGCCAAAGGGGGAGGGTTAGGTGGTCTAAGTTAGTTAGCAACAAAATATATAAAATATATAAAACCAAGTCTAACTTAAAAACCAAGTCATTGATTACTACTTACTCTTTGCATATTTTTCACTAACTAAACTCAGGTTGTCATTGCATCAAAAAGGAGAAAGTTGTTGGTGTGGTTAGCACTAACAGTCTAACTCAGATTTTGATGAATGACAAAGTAGGTTAAGTTAGTTCCATTGTAATCTAACACTTTAACTAAGTGTGCAGGAGAAGCCCAGCTAGGTCGACGGGCCGACCTGATAGCTGGCACGAAGTCCAAACTAGTCGACGGGCTGACTTGATATCTGGCACGAAGTCCAGCTAGGTCGACGGGCTAACCTGATAGCTGGCACGAAAACCAGATGGGTCGACGGGCTGACCAGACGTCTGACAGGTAAGTTAAGGTAAGTCACTGGAGGGGAGTGACTTGGTGAAGACGTGTTCCCTGTTCGAGAGAACAGTAGGCGTCAATCCAACTTAGAACCATTTCGGGAATCTAAGTTGAGATCGTGACTAGATTCCGATCTCGGTGAGACGAAATCTAATTACTACCTTTTTCTTTAATTGTACTAACCTTTGTTTTGCAGGGTAGTATAATTTGCATTTGCCTCGGACTAACGTTTTTGATCCTGTCCGAAAGCTGAATCAACGGACGCTGGGCACGTGGCGCTCTCCGGGTCGCTGACGTAGATCGTCGACTGATCGTACGAACCTCCGACGAACCTGCACAGAAGTCGGGCCGGGAAGGGGTTCTCGGCGGTGACCCTCCGACGCTCAAGTCAGGCAAGCTAACAGTGAAGAAGTGGCTCCAAAAATTGTAGAACGCATACCTCCGGCGAAGTATAAGGCTCCTTATATAGAGCGGTGAAAGAGCTCACGCACACCTACCGAGGCAAATACGTGTCCTTAGCACATACCTCGGTATGTGTTTGTCAGAAAGCTTACCTGACACCATACTGCTACAGTCCAGGCATGTCTTCGATGGGACAGCAGAACACCTTGCCGCCAGATTTGGAGTATGGCCTAGTCATAGGACTTGACAGCAATCATAAGATGTTCCTTGTCCTTTTCTCCCTACTCCATGTCGGGGCGTCCGGCCGGCCGGCACTCATCTCCCGTCCGGCCGGCCGACACTCATCTCCCGTCCGGCCAGCCGGCACTCACATCACGTCCGGCCCTCCATATGCATCCAGATGTGGGAGATCCCTGTGCTATGGGACCGCTAGCAAGATGTTACCTTATGTCTACTACCGAGCACGACTTCCGCCGCCTTCACATCGTTCAATCGAAGCCGAACCCGACCGCCGGGCGCCTGCCATCGCTATTCACCGGCCGACACGAGGTCGGCCCATCCTTCTCCGGCCGGTCGACCGGTCCGCCTCTCGGCCACCGCCCTTGACTACGTGGCGTTGACCTCAAACGGGGTCCTCGTTTCAACTGCTTGATCACTTGCCTCCCTCAAGTCTAGTCAAGGAGGCGAAGTCCGACCGATCGACCGCCGATCGACCGAGTAACCATCACGCATTAGTCCGCTCGGCCAGGCTTAGGGATGCACATCCGTTCGGCGGTGTCTTACCCGTGCCTTGTATTCCCTTGGAATCCATGCCGAATCATCTCCCCTACTGCCAATCACGTGCGCTACGCGCGGTAAGGGGCGCTCATTAAATGTGACCCGTGTCCTGCTGACACGTGGCGATCTTGCTTCTGTCAGTGTATGGTGGTGGCGTTACGCCCGATGGGACAGCCGCCGTTGAAAATGAGCGGTTGGATGATCGCCTCGTTCTTCACGACCTGAATCGGACGTTTGAGGTCGTTCGAGGCTAACGCTATAAATCTCGCGACCTCTTCTCTCCGCCGCATTCTTGCTTCGTCGACCTTCGACTTCCCGCTGTTCTTTCTGCTCCGGCGACCTCGTGTCTCAGCTCCCCGACGACCCCGAGGCCCCTTTCGATCATCCCTTTTGCTCGTAAGCCTTCCTTTTCCTCGTTCCCTCCCTCTTCTTTTTTCTGTTAGCTGTCCCCTTCAGTTTGCCACCTTTTCTTTCTTGTTCGAACCCTTCTTTTTGTCTCGAATTCTTTACTGTGTTTCGACCATGACTAGCACTTCCCAGCCGACCGCCGGCGCTCCTGGTCTTTGGTACACGACCATGGAGAGCCGGTTTGACGAGGAGGGCGCGCTGCGCCTCGCTCGGACTTATGAAATCCCTGCCGACCACTACATAGTATTAGCCACCCCCGCCGACCGGCCTCATGAACCGCCGCCCGGCACTGTCCTCTTTTTTCGAGATCAATTTTTAGCCGGGCTACGCTTTCCTCCACATAAGTTTTTCTTACAAGTGTGCACCTATCGCTCCCGCTCGGTCAACTATCTCCTGTACGGGTGACAATATGAATCTCAGTATACATATATCTATACCTCGGCCACACTCGGCCGGAACAATACACACAAATAGTAAACAATCCACGCAGTTATATTCAACATTTCTACACAGATATAATATGAACAATCCACGTAGTTATATAAAGAAAAGATCATATAGAAATCAACGAAGATATACGTACACATCCTACTCCACTACAACGAAGAAACGAAATCCACGAAGTAATGAAATATTCGCAGCGGAAAACAAAGTAACAAACCCGAATGTTCGATATAAAGTCCACAATACAAACCCACATCACAAGTATACGTATAAGAGCGAATACAGAAAACGATATCTAGAAATCCTCGCGACAAAGGGGTTAGCGACTGGATTATCTCCCGACGGCCTCAACCTGAAAAATAGTAACAACGGGGTGAGTTCAAAGAACTCAGCAGGTAATCCAATAGACATGTACAGCAATATATAACTACCAGTAATATCCTAAGGTACAACCTCCTAAACCATAAAGCCTATAGTACAATCTCCTATCAGTATAACACATATGCATAACTGAATAAAATGCAATAACCAACAATAGGCATGTAACACAGTCTACTGCACAAATAATAAGAAATGCGATACTGAAATAAACTGTACTCACCTGCGAGGCTTGGGCAAATGACTGTGGACACAGACAAAGATAGTCAGAGCAAAAGCATGTATCCTGTATGCATGTCAATCATATGCAATCACCAAAATGCATCAATCATAAAGAATGCAATCTGCGCATATGATGCAATATGACATGGTCACCCCTGACGCCAGTCAGCCGTCTCACACGCGATGGCGAGACCGAGTGGGTAGGGCTGTGACACCGTGCACTCTGTCGTCACTACCCCTGATGAGTGACCGAGTGGACGGGATGCTGTCGGAGTACACCGATCCTCCTACCTCAGACATAGTGAGGGAGCGCAATGCTCTCATCTCCCAGACGCACGACGGGAGGGATCCCTACCGCAACCTCACCAGATCGCTACCCATGAGCACCTGTGCACCACCGAGCAACCCGCCATACACACCCGAAGTGCCGCCACTACCCACGCAGTGGTCACGCCGTGCACCCTCACGTAGCCTACCGACGAGCTCAACAATAATGGAGTCGTCAATCACCCAGCATGCAATCATGCAATATGGTGCGTGCGGCTACATTATGTCATACCTGAACATATCCTCCTCCATATGCGTAGGTGCCAATAAAACTAACGCATATGTATAACAATGATCTAAGCAATGCAAATCCAACAACATATAACAAGTATCTCCAGCGACTAATCAAGTGTAGATAAGCATCATAAATATCCATCTCTATGAACATATATACACATGGCAAAAGATAAAAGTATCCAGCTCTAAAGTAAAGCAACTAACAGAAGAAGCATGTGATAGGTATCAACTAAGCTACGACTAGGGAAGAGATAAATCTACCATCTACCACTAGTAATTATATATATACTATACATATCACAAGACAGTATCAAAAGATAAGTCAAAGGGTACCCGCCTCCAATAGAAGGTACAGTCAATCCAAATCCGAATCCGAGACGCCCGTCTCGAATCAGAGTCTTGCGTCAAACAACATATATATTTTTTATTTAGCTAAATCCCAAGAATAGCCAAATAAAATCCCTAAAATCAAATTAGGGCAAAACCCTAATCAACATAACCACAACTTACCTAACTAAACCTAATGGTCGACTAGGGTTAGTTACCTAATCCCTAATCACCAATTTGATTAGAAATCCAAACTTAGATTAGATCCAATAGTTAACTAGGGTTAATTGCTTAACCCTAATTATTCCATTAGATTAAATCTACGTAAATAAATCTAATCATAATCAACAACTAGTAATCCAATTACTCCTAATTCAAATCTACACATCATGTATCAACTAACGATACACTAACCATCATACTAATCACCATCTAAATCTAATTACAACCTCCAATCAAACATACACATAAACACCTATCATAACCGTAAATCTAAATATGATCTACCACATGGATCAATTACTCTAATTCATATCATAAACCTAAATTAACTAACCTACAGCAAGATCAAAACCATACCTCAATTCCACAGCTACTGTGGCTATTGGGACAAGAGGATTGTTGCTACCGAGACCAAGAAATTGCTGGAATCAAGAACTCACAGCATTCAATTTGAAATCCACAGAGCAGGTCCTCACTGGAATAAATCGGACGAAGCAATGAATTAAACTGGAATTCATTGATCAGATTACGATTGAAGATCACAGAGCAAATAATAGATCACACCATGGAAACCATAGATCAAACAACAACCTAATCTTACCTCAACCGATTGTCTGCAGGAGGTGTCGCCCGATTCGATTCTATGTTCCCGGAATTCCTCTGCCCCTCAATCAACAAGGAGAAAGGGATCTACGACCTAACCCGAGATCGCCAACCATCAATGAGGAAGAGAGCAAGAATCGGAAAAGAAGATTCGAACTAAGGCACAAATCAGAGAGTCGAAGGATACCAAAGACCCGACTTAGCTTTAACCCCTTCGAAGCTCCAAGATCCACTCCTCGCCGGCAACACCAAGAGACGGGGAAAGAATCGCCAATCGCCAAGAACTGGTGCGTCGGTGATCTAGGGCAGAGACATGAGAGGAGGAGGGAGGAGAGGATCGAGCCGCCCGGTAGCCAGGGACCCTGACGTTGGTGAGACTCCAGAGAGGAAAACCTCCGCCGGCGGTGAGCTCGCGGAGATCGGCGACAACGCGAGAGAGATTCGGTGGAGAGGAGAAGAGATCGAGAAGAAGGGTCGGGGAAGAGAAGGTGGATCGGCGGTTTTGGGGAAGAAGGAAATAAAGAAAAAGAAAAAGGAATTTATATAATAAACATTTCCTCACTTAAACGGGTATCCCAAACAGGCTTAATCCGAACCCGCCGATCGATCCCCTCAAAACTCTTCGTACGAGCTCCGAAAAATTCCCAGAAAATTTCTAAAAATTCCGGAAAAATTTTATAAGGCTATTTCTCAAATAACCCTATTATTTAAATTTTCGAGATCTCACATCCTCCCCTACTAATAAAAAAATTTAGTCCCCAAATTTCGCTATAACCAACAGCAAACACTATAATATAACCAAACAGTATAAATGCTGAAAGAAACTCAACCCACATACCTCAAGTAAAAAGATGAGGGTACCGAGCTCGGATCGTATCCTCCAGCTCCCAAGTAGCCTCCTCGTCAGAATGATGCTGCCATCCGACTTTAACCACTTGACAGCCTTGTTTCGGCACCGACGCCCTACGGTCCGAATCCGCACCTAACCTCCTCGGTAACATCAGTCAATAGGAATGATATATCCGATGTAATACGTGCCGATCGAATACGATCTCCTCAAAGATAGATACATGGAATACATCGTGAATGCCGCCTAGAGATGGTGGTAGGCTGCATCGAAGCTACCGCTCCAATCCTCTCCAAGATCCGGAATGGTCCAATATATCGGGAGCTAGCTTACCTCTGACACCAAATCTCTTCACCCTTTCGTGGGTGAAACTTTAAGAAATACATGATCACCAATGGAGAACCTGTGGGTCTCCGCCTCGATCAAGATAACTCTTCCGACGGTCCCGAGCCTCGACATCCTCCGTCTCGATAGGCGAACTAACTCTGATCCCCGCCGAGCTCACCGAGGTCCTATCACTGGCCTCCCCAACCTCTTCCCGGAGGATAGGTGTCCGACAAGGCCTACCATATAACGCTCAAACGGTGCATCCGGATAGCCGAATGATAGTCGTTGTTGTAGGCGAACTCCACTAATGGCGTGGTCCTCCCAATCGCCTCCAAGTCCATGACACAAGACCTCGCAAGTCCTCCAATGTACGAATAGTCCGCTCGACGCCCATCCGTCATGGATGGAATGCCGCATCAAACGGCTACGTGCCCAAGGCCCGCCGCAGATCGCAGAATCGGACGTGAACCGTGGGTCTCTACGATATAATGCTCAACGGAACTCCATGCAACTGATAATCTCTCGACAAGATAACTCAGCCTAATCGATCCAGAATCGCCTTCCGGATCGCTAGGTAGCGGATTTGGTTAATCGTCAACGATTACCCAACGCATCACGGCCTCGACGAGTCCTAGGCAAACCAACCACGAAATCCATAGTAATGTGTTCCCACTCCACCGAATAGGATCCTCAAGTAATCCAACAGGTCTCTCGTGCTCACCTTCACTGTGCAAGACATCCGCTACAAACTCCGCGATGTCTTTCTTCATACCGCTCCACCAATAGGAACGCCTCAAATCACGATACATACGGGTCCCACCTGCGTGGATAGCAAATATATGAGCCTCCTGAGTAACTCCTCCACGACCGGGTGAGACCGAGGTACACATAATCGCCTCGGAAATAATCCCTCATCGCCTCGTAAACTCATTCTCCGTCCGAAGCTATCCGTCAACGAATCAGAATGCCGATCTCCTGGCCTCTCGAATCCTCATCCCGATCGACGATCGAGCAACCATGGTAACAAGAATACCGCTCCGTCTGCCCTCGCCTCAAGGCCCAACTCGCTAATCCTCGAATCAAGTCCGTGATCAGAACTCAATGACAAGCTAAAGTCCTCTCGACTTCGTCAGTAGCATCAAGAACCACATTAGCTTTACCCGGATGGTAGCTAATAGTACAATCATAATCCTTCAGGAACTCCATCCATCTCCTCTGTCGGAGATTGAGTTCCTTCTGGGTGAAAATATATTTGAGACTCTTATGATCAGTAAGAATCTCAAAAGTAATACCATAAAGATGATGTCGCCAAATCTTCAAAGCAAAGATAATAGCAGCTAGCTCTAAATCATGTACTGGGTAGTTCTTCTCAAGCTCCTTCAACTGACGAGAAGCATAGGAGACTACCCTACCGTGCTGCATCAAAACAGAGCCCAAGCCCTGAAGAGATGCGTCGGTGTAAAGTACAAATCCGTCATCACCAGAAGGTAAAACCAAGACTGGTGCTGATACTAATCTCCGCTTCAGCTCCTGGAAGCTGGTCTCACAAGCCTCTGACCACGTGAACTCCACGCCTTTCCTAGTCAGACATGACAACGGCATAGCAATGCTGGAGAAACCCTCAACGAATCGTCGATAATATCCAGCCAAGCCCAAGAAACTGCGGATCTCCTGGACTGACTTCGGCTGCTCCCAGCTGGTGATAGCCTCGATCTTCTGAGGATCTACTGAAATACCTCGGCTAGAAATCACATGTCCTAGAAAACCAACTGAGGGAAGCCAAAATGCACACTTGCTGAACTTCGCATACAGATGATGTCGTCGAAGAGTCTCCAAGACTATGCGAAGGTGCTACGCATGTTCCTCCTCGGAACGTGAATAGATCAATATGTCATCGATAAACACAATAACAAACTGATCTAGGTACTCCAGGAAGATACGGTTCATCAAATCCATAAATACTGCTGGAGCATTGGTAAGCCCACATGGCATTACCAAAAACTCGTAATGTCCGTATCTGGTGTGAAATGCTGTCTTCTGAATATCAGAATCTCTAACTCTCAACTGATGATATCCAGACCGCAGATCACTCTTGGAATACACTGAGATATCTCTAAGCTGATCAAATAAATCCTCAATCCGTGGCAAGGGGTACTTATTGCTGATAGTCACTGCATTCAGCTGCCTATAATCGATGCACAACCTCAGAGTATCATCCTTCTTCTTGACAAATAATACAGGAGAACACTAAAGCGGAATACCGTGGGGTTCTCCACAAGGACATCGGAATGCTCCTGCTCGTGCATGTCATATGCAGCTGCTGCAGGGGGAGCTATCCTCTGCTGACGATGCGAAGATTGGGCTCTCGGCCCTCCTCGCTGACCCGGACTGACCAAACTGTCCTCCCGGAACAGAAACCCCGGAAGCAACATGCTGACCCTTCAGCGAACAGTCTCGGCTCTAGTGCCCAAGAAGTTTACAATAATAGCAAACTGACTGTCCTAGGATGCATGCAGAGATGATGTGATCTTGGGACCCCCATCGGGTGCAGTGAGAGTCACCGGTGGATAGTTTCCGGTTCTGCTGAGAAGACCGGGAACGTCCTGATGAAGATCGTCCTGACTTCTGGGGTCGGCCAGATGACCCTGAAGTACCCTGACCCATCTAAGTGCGACTGCTTTGCTGCTGTCCCGTAGTCTGTGGTTGCTGGATTTGTCCGGAAATCCGATCAGTCTTCTTCCTCTTCTTGTCTACTTTCACTTTCTGATGAGCAGACTCAATCATAAGAGCTATACCCAGTGCCTCTGTGTATGATACTATATCAAGACCGGCGATCTTCACCTGAAGATGTCCATCGAATCCCTAGACAAACTGAAGCATACGAGATCTATCATCGGCAACTAACTCAGGACAGAATCTGGCCAACCGATTAAATTCGGTATTATACTCCATCACTGAGAGGTTCTTCTGCCGAAGATTCAGAAAATCCTACCGACGTGTCATCTGATACGCACGGGGAAAATACTGATTCTCAAATGTCTCCCTAAATGTCGTCCAGGTAATATGTTGCTCGCCTATAATCGAGTGCTGCGTGTCCCACCAGTTCTCTGCCTCATCTCGTACCTCAAGTACGCAGTATTAGGCATGACTGGAGGGGGTGCCGAGTATACTGAAGGTGATACCACTGGTGGTACAGTCGAGGTATGTACTTCTGAAGTCGGAACTATCGGGGTCTGATAATCCGACGTGCCTATAATATCCTGACGAGTCTGTCCCTGACGGACAGGCTCGACCCGAGCAGATCTCTCTGAAGACCCTATCTCCGGAGAATCTATCGTCCTCTTACGTGGGCGACCACGTCTCGATACCGGAACACGTGTAGGTGTCATATCTGTAAACAAAATGTTACCCAGATATCACTATAGGTATAAAAACTATAAAATTATCTGTTTTACCTATTTACCGTCTGGAGATATCCTGTCACTGCTTAGCCCCAAATAGAACCACGTCAAAATACCTCGGAATTCCGAATCGAAAAATCGACGGAAATTCGCAAAAACCGAACATATCCAGATAAGCACGCAAACTCCATGACACAAAAATCTGAAATCGGAGCCTGACTCTGATACCAAAAATATTGGTATCAGATAAAAAGAAAATACAGAGCATCGTAACTCATGCTCTGATACCAAATAAATTGTCACGCCCCAGGTAGTCCCTGTCCGAAGAAATTTCGGCAACATCTCCCCTGTACGGGTGACAATATGAATCTCAGTATACATATATCTATACCTCGGCCACACTCAGCCGGAACAATACACACAAATAGTAAACAATCCACGCAGTTATATTCAACATTTTTACACAGATATAATATGAACAATCCACACAGTTATATAAAGAAAAGATCATATAGAAATCAACGAAGATATACGTACACATCCTACTCCACTACAACGAAGAAACGAAATCCACGAAGTAATGAAATATTCGCAGCGGAAAACAAAGTAACAAACCCGAATGTTCGATATAAAGTCCACAATACAAACCCACATCACAAGTATACGTATAAGAGCGAATACAGAAAACGATATCTAGAAATCCTCGCAACAAATGGGCTAGCGACTGGAATATCTCCCGACGGCCTCAACCTGAAAAATAGTAACAACGGGGTGAGTTCAAAGGACTCAGCAGGTAATCCAATAGACATGTACAACAATATATAACTACCAGTAATATCCTAAGGTACAGCCTCCTAAACCATAAAGCCTATAGTACAATCTCCTATCAGTATAACACATATGCATAACTGAATAAAATGCAGTAACCAACAATAGGCATGTAACACAGTCTACTGCACAAATAATAAGAAATGCGATACTGAAATAAACTGTACTCACCTGCGAGGCTTGGACAAATGACTGTGGACATACATGCATAAAGATAGTCGAGCAAAAGCATGATCCCAGATGCATGTCAATCATACGCAATCACCAAATGCATCAATCATAAAGAATGCAATCCGTGCATATGATGCAATATGACACGGTCACCCCTGACGCAGCCGTCTCACACACGATGGCGAGACCGAGTGGGTGGGGCTATGACAACCGTGCACTCTGCCTTACGAGTGACCGAGTGGATGGGATGCTGTCGAGTACACCTATCCTCCTACCTCGCATATGAGGAGTGCAACGCCTCATCTCCCAGACGCGATGACGGGAGGGATCCCTACCGCAACCCCACAGATCGCTACCCACGAGCACCCCGTGCACCACCGAGCAACCCGCCATACACACTCGAGTGTCGGCCACTGGTCACGCTGTGTGCAGACCCTCATGTAGCCGGCTGACGAGCTCAACAATAATGGAGTCGTCAATCACCCAGCATGCAATCATGCAATATGGTGCGTGCGGCTACATTATGTCATACCTGAACATATCCTCCTCCATATGCGTAGGTGCCAATAAAACTAACGCATATGTATAACAATGATCTAAGCAATGCAAATCCAACAACATATAACAAGTATCTCCAGCGACTAATCAAGTGTAGATAAGCATCATAAATATCCATCTCTATGAACATATATACACATGGCAAAAGATAAAAGTATCCAACTCTAAAGTAAAGCAACTAACAGAAGAAGCATGTGATAGGTATCAACTAAGCTACGACTAGGGAAGAGATAAATCTACCATCTACCACTAGTAATTATATATATACTATACATATCACAAGACAGTATCAAAAGATAAGTCAAAGGGTACCCGCCTCCAATAAAAGGTACAGTCAATCCAAATCCGAATCCGAGACGCCCGTCTCGAATCAGAGTCCTGCGTCAAACAACATATATATTTTTTATTTAGCTAAATCCCAAGAATAGCCAAATAAAATCCCTAAAATCAAATTAGGGCAAAACCCTAATCAACATAACCACAACTTACCTAACTAAACCTAATGGTCGACTAGGGTTAGTTACCTAATCCCTAATCACCAATTTGATTAGAAATCCAAACTTAGATTAGATCCAATAGTTAACTAGGGTTAATTGCTTAACCCTAATTATTCCATTAGATTAAATCTACGTAAATAAATCTAATCATAATCAACAACTAGTAATCCAATTACTCCTAATTCAAATCTACACATCATGTATCAACTAACGATACACTAACCATCATACTAATCACCATCTAAATCTAATTACAACCTCCAATCAAACATACACATAAACACCTATCATAACCGTAAATCTAAATATGATATACCACATGGATCAATTACTCTAATTCATATCATAAACCTAAATTAACTAACCTACAGCAAGATCAAAACCATACCTCAATTCCACAGCTACTGTGGCTATTGGGACAAGAGGATTGTTGTTGCCGAGACCAAGAAATTGCTGGAATCAAGAACTCACAGCATTCAATTTGAAATCCACAGAGCAGGTCCTCACTGGAATAAATCGGACGAAGCAATGAATTAAACTGGAATTCATTGATCAGATTACGATTGAAGATCACAGAGCAAATAATAGATCACACCATGGAAACCATAGATCAAACAACACCCTAATCTTACCTCAACCGATTGTCTGCAGGAGGTGTCGCCCGATTCGATTCTATGTTCCCGGAATTCCTCTGCCCCTCAATCAACAAGGAGAAAGGGATCTACGACCTAACCCGAGATCGCCAACCATCAATGAGGAAGAGAGCAAGAATCGGAAAAGAAGATTCGAACTAAGGCACAAATCAGAGAGTCGAAGGATACCAAAGACCCGACTTAGCTTTAACCCCTTCGAAGCTCCAAGATCCACTCCTCACCGGCAACACCAAGAGACGGGGAAAGAATCGCCGATCGCCAAGAACTGGTGCATCGGTGATCTAGGGCAGAGACATGAGAGGAGGAGGGA